>NW_027397068.1:61212806-61468126 GCF_003265705.2 Callorhinus ursinus | reverse complement strand
GAAGGGGGGGAAAATTGGAGGGGGAGACGAACCATGAGAGACTATGGACTCTGAGAAACAAACTGAGGGTTCTAGAGGGGAGGGGGTGGGGGGATGTGTTAACCTGGTGATGGGTATTAAAGAGGGCACATACTGAATGGAGCACTGGGTGTTATATGCAATGAATCATGGAACACTACATCAAAAACTAATGATGTAATGTATGGTGATTAACGTAATAAAAAAAAATAAAATAAAATAAAATAAAAAGATTGACTATTTTTATGGTGTTTTTGACTTTCTAATACTATTGCATGGAATAACTTAAAACTAAAGAAAAACTTTAAAAATGTTAAAATATATTCATTCTCTTTACCAGATTTCTCATTTGTTAGTCTGTTTTTCAACTAATACTAAAAAATACTAAAAAAAATTGTTCACTTGAATGCAATGGTATGTAAGGTATCTTATGCTATCTAGAAAGATTAGTGGAAATGAACTAGGGTTCATTCACCAAATGAGAAATTATGCAACTTTAAGAATAAAGACACTTTTTATGTATAGATATGAAATTATCTCTAGTACTTATTAAGTAAAAACTCTTTTGTTAAATTTTGAATAGAAAAAGGGACATTATGGAATATTATCTGTGTGTTTTTCTGAATTTGCATAACAAAATGCAGGAAGTGTCCTACAGAGTGCAGAGCAGTGAAAATGGAGAAGTATATTAATAGAAACAGGAGTTTTTCATGTATACCTTATATTTTTATTTTTTTTAATTTTTTAAAAGATTTATTTATTTGAGAGAGAGCATGAGTGGGAGGAACAGATGGAGAGGAAGAGAGAATTTAAAGCAGGCTCCACACTCAGCCCACACGTGGGGCTCAATCTCACAACCCTGAGATCATGACCTGAGCTAAAACGAAGAGTCAGACACTTAAGTGACTGCACCACCCAGACGCCCCTTATATTTTTATTTTTGAACATGTGAACATATTACCTATTAAAAGATAAATACCCTTTGACACCCACCACACTGGCAAAAGTTGAAATATCAGGCACTATAAGTGTTGGCCACGAAGCCTTGCAAAGAAAATTCTTGTGCAGGGCTGACAGAAGTGGATATTCATACACCTACCCTAGAAAATTATTTGGCATCTTGTTGTAATGTTAAATGGGTGAATGCCCCATGACCCATCAATTTTGCTCCCAGAATCACATCCTGGAGCAGGACTTCCCAGTCTAGTGTCCCCTGGGGCCCAAAATTAAGATTTCAGGAATCCATGAACATGGAGAGTTGAAAAAATTTCATCTTTAGTCCAAGTTGAGATTTTCTTCAGTTACCAATTTATCAGTGCAGGTGAGTAAGCCACAATGTTATTAGCAATAACTGTGACTTTATCTACGAAAGAAATCACAGCATTTTACATATTATTACAGTTGTTGCAAGTATCTTCAAATGTCACATGTATTGATCACTACTCTGAAATTGCGCAGTTATGAGGCCCATTGTTAGGTTTCAAGTAGTCATGTGTTACTCTCTACAGATAAGCCCATGACCTGTAGCGGGCCAACCAGTTGGCAACTATACTTAGCACTCATTCCACCACCAAACAGTGAAGTTATGTGTTCTCGTGGTGCTAACCCAAACAGCTATTTTGTTTTCCACTGTTCCCTATCATCAGTACTCAACTCATACGCAGATGCAGATGAATTATTTTCATTGTGTGTTAAAGTTTTACAAAATTGGCCAGGGAGCCATAAGACATAAAAGGTTACAAACTCTGGAACTCAGGAAATGCTGGCTCATGTGCACAGGGACATACAAGAATAGTCATGGTATTGCTGCTTACAGTAGTAAGAAACAAGAAGCTCCCAATGTTTATAGTAGCACTATCAGCAGTAGCCAAACTATGGTAAGAGCCAGAATGTCCATTGACTGATGAATGGATAAAAAAGAGGTGATATATATGTACAATGGAATATTATTCAGCCATCAAAAAGAATGAAATCTTGCCATTTGCAGCAACATGGATGGAGCTAGAGTGTGTTATGCTAAGCAAAATAAGTCAGTCAGAGAAAGACAAATACCATATGATTTCACTCATGTGTGGAATTTAAGAAACAAAGCAGATGAGCATATGGGAAAGGGAAAAAAAACGAGAGCGAGGGAGGCAAATCATAAGAGACTCTTAAAGATAGAGAACAAACTGAGGGTTGATGGAGGGAAGTGGGCTGAATGGGCATTAAGGAGGGTACTTGTTATGATGAGCACTGGGTGTTAGATGTAAGTGATGAATCACTAAATTCTACTCCTGCCACCAATATTACACTTATGTTAACTAACTAGAATTTAAATAAAAATCTGAAAGAAGAAAAAGAAACAAGAGGCAATGAGTATAGCCATTAACAATGCTAAGATTTAAAAAAAAAGCAGTTTGGTTATATATTAGATACCTTCAACCAGTGAAATGAATGAACTGTGACGTGCAACAAAAGGCAAATCTCATAAATGATGCTAAGTGAAGGAAATCCCAGAGGAATTAATGAGTCCATTTAAATAAAATTGTATAACAATTAAATTAAGGTTATATTGTTTATAAACGTATATACATAATTGGCAAAATTAGGAGAGTATGGGCTTGGGATGCCTGGGTGGCTCAGTCAGTTAAGCGTCTGCCTTCGACTCAAGTCATGATCTCAGGGTCCTGGGATCGAGCCCCACATCCAGCTCCCTGCTCAGTGGGAAGTCCGCTTCTCCCTCTCTCTCTGCGGCTGCCCCTGCTTGGGCTGTCTTGCTCACACACTCTCTCTCTCTCAAATAAATAAAATCTTAAAAAAAAGAAGAAGAAGAAGAAGAGTATGGGCTTGGTTAACACCAAACTCTGAATGGCAGATAGGAGATGCAAAGGGGACTTCTATAAGGAATGAATATGCCACTTTATAATCTAAAAAGCTTATTTTCACAGTGTCCTTTATTCTGTCCAAATGCACGTTATACAGTCTTTTGTGTATATTTCACAATTTAAGAAAAGATATTTGATAATTAAGAATTGGGCCCATAATAAGAGTAACATAGTTACCTGAGATCCTGTTCCTGTCAATTGGCTTAAGTCTGGCTGGCTAATGGTGGTGGTTTCATCATTTTCAGTAATGGACGATAAATCAAATCCTGGAGGCATCCCTTTCTTAATAAAAGATTGTACAAAATGACTAATGAAAAAAAAAACTTCTGTTACTTTAATTTCTTATTTAAAGTTACTAATAAATAACTGCAGTTTTTTTTATGGAGGTATAATTGCCATATAACATTATATTAGTTTCAGATGTACAACATGATGATTTAATATTCGTATACATTATAAGATGATCACAAGTCTAGTTAACATCCATCACCACACCTAGTTGCAGTTTTTTTCTTTGTGATGAGAACTCTTAGGATTTACTCTCTTAGCAACTTTCAAATATACAGTACAGCATTGTTAACTACAGCCATCATGGCTATACATTATATCTCATGACTTATTTTATAACTGGCAGTTTGTACATTTTGACCCCACTTTACCCATTTCAGCCACCCTCTTCCTCTGGCAGCCTCAATCTGTTCTCTGTATCTTGGGTGTTTGTTTTTGTTTTTGATTTTTTAGATTCCACATATAAGTGAGATCATATGGCATTCGTCTTTCTCTGTCTGACTTATTTCACTTAGCAGAACGCCCATAAGGTCCAGCCATGTTGTCACAAACGGCAAGATTTCCTTCTTTTTATACGGCTGACTGATACTGCATTGTACATTAAATAACAGCAGTTTTGTCAACAGTAGAAATTTCTGATTTCATTGATTTTATCATCTTTTACATCTAATAATAAATTTTTATTTCATGTTAAAAACATTGACTTGCTTTCTTCACTACTGAAGAAATATCTCTATCAGTCAATACATTGTTGCAAAAATTTTCTGGAATGCTATTTTAAAACTATGGTGGTCGGGCCCCTGGGTGGCTACAGTTGGTTAAGTGACTGCCTTCGGCTCAGGTCATGATCCTGGGGTCCTGGGATGGAGTCCCACATCAGGCTTCCCTTGCTCTGCGGGGAGCCTGCTTCTCTCTCTGCCTCTGCCTGCCACTCCCCCTGATTGCACTCTCTCTCTCTGTCAAATAAAGAAATAAAATCTTTAAAAATATATATATAAAATAAAACTATGGTGGTCATCTTTAAATGTTGATGATCAGAATGTAAGAATTTGACATTTGGACTTGATTTAACTCAGTATCAGAGTAATGTTATCAGTGGAATGGGACTCAGAGTCAAAAATTTGAGTGAGCCTTGAACACTTGAGTTTATAACTGTGACGTTTGTACTAGCTACTGAAATGTACAATATTCCCTTTCAAGTAATTCTTGATATGACCTTGAATTGTCATTGTCATTCCTACAAGTTCATAGGCACAATAAAAAGACATTTGTTATAGTAAATACATTTTACGTCATGTACTTTTTTTTTAGGTTACGTACTTTTCTTTTTTAAAAAAAGATTTTATTTATTTATTTGACAGAGAGAGACACACAGCGAGGGAGGGAACACAAGCAGGGGGAGTGGGAGAGGGAGAAGCAGGCTTCCTGCTGAGCAGGGAGCCCAGATGCGGGGCTCAATCCCAGGACCCCGGGATCATGACCTGAGCCGAAGGCAGACATTTAACGACTGAGCCACCCAGGCGCCCCTGTACTTTTCAAAAATAAAATTAAATTTCATGTATACAGATTTCCTACACTTTTTTTTTCCTTTGTATTCAGAGAAAGTTCTTAATTCACCTCAAGCTAAGCATCTCTGATTTACCTGAAACCGCCACTAGAGGGTAGCACAGACATATTTGTGAGGTTCTAATGCTCACTAGGCCAGGAGCCAAGAATGGGCAAATTTGGCAAGTTGCTGCAGTGTTTCAGGGAAAAGCACTTGTGATAGCAGTCACTCTCAAGGACTTGCCAAAAAAAGGGTTTGCACTCATGTTGACCTGAGAACTCTGACTGTACAGCAAAGCAGGACAAGGGACCTTTCTTCCATGTAGGATGAAATGTCATTCACATATCTTTGTTTTTGGCTCTGCCGGATTGAATAAAGAAGCTAGGAAATTCACAACAGATTCAAACAGTGACTAGATTAGTTGAATCCAATCAGGTGTCAGAGTCACCTAGATCTGTCCACCTTGACCAGATAATGAAGCTGAAAGAAGACATAAGAAAATCGAGTAAGGGAGTAACTCGGGGAATTCAGGCTATGAAACCAATCCATTTGTGGTGTTCTATTGACACAGAGATTCTGGAAAGTTTGGGTATGGCATTTTTGGATCGTGAGAAAATTTGTCCTGGTGGTCTGCAGCTATGGCTTTCAAAATCCACAAAATCTCTAATTAGTATATAATCTCAATCAGTTGAGAGATAATTAAAAGTTATTTGGAATGGAAAAATTATCATTTAGTGGGTAATACTAAGTATAAAATTAATTAGAAAAATTATGAAGCACTAATATTTTTATATTAAGTTCAGAAAAATTCTATGTATATATGCTATTTTGTATTTGTAACATATGAAAGAACTTAGCATGTTATATAATCCAACAAATTAGGCTTTAAAATGTATGGCATATTTAATTTTAGTTTCATGATTAAGTTACAACATAATAAGAAAATTTTGGTTTGTAAAAACTAATAGCATATATAGGAAAAATTAAGGTTCTCAAAACACATAAGTTTGATTATTTGAACTTTTATAAGGATTTAAATACTTGGCAAGATTTTATTTGCTATGATTTTTGTCCCTTAAAGTACTTAGGGAGATAACAAAATACAGTGATGTAGCAAATGCCACTTAAAATGTTTAAATAAATCCGGCAAACTAAGTTTATTTAAAACTTGTATGGATATTAATAGATTTAGCTATAAAATAAGATTTTATGAAAAGTTAAAA
The DNA here is from genome assembly GCF_003265705.2 of Callorhinus ursinus. Lineage (NCBI taxonomy): Eukaryota > Metazoa > Chordata > Mammalia > Carnivora > Otariidae > Callorhinus > Callorhinus ursinus. Next base: position 61,462,184 of record NW_027397068.1, on the reverse strand, counting down.
GTTTGAGGGAAAATAGATTTACAAATTTGTAACGGTAACAAATTTTTGAAATCAAACGTTGCAGCAAACTCTCTTTTCAGTTGATAAAGCTGTCCCTCGAGGCTTGACATTACTAACTGCCAAGGACTATCCAGAGGAGCTCTGCCTAGGGGTCACTCCCAACCCACTTCTTAGTGGTCAGTTGTTGGTGCATAGAACTGACAGGAGCCTTGACGGTAAGCGATTTGAAGAATCTCTCTAATATTTTCAACTTGAATAGAGTTCATACAATGTCAATTAACTGGCTGTGATGTAAAGAGGCTCTAAAAGTAAAACAGCGCGATCAACCGACTTCTGATCTCAAGTTTAACCACACTTCTTCATCAGCTTACACTCCTGTCATGGATCTTACTATGTCCAAAGAAGCCTAACCCATCACTAATGGTCACTGTGAGACATTCAAAATGTTTCATGAAGTTTTACTTAAGTTTAAAAGACATTCAACAAAGGACCAGATCATAAATGTAAAACTTGCTGAAAAACCTCAAAGGAAGCATGGCCATGTTACCATTATGCAGACTAAGGAATACTAATATTGCCAGAGCCCCATGAGCCATGCTGAGTGTCTCCCAAGCACGGCCAGTCCTCCTCACCACAGAAAACCACCATCATGACTTCCGATACCATGGATTGCTTTTTATTTTTCTTTGCATAATGTCTGTTAGTAGGATAATTAAAAGCAACCCGTGCACTTTTTCTACCAGACTTCTTTGGTCTAATTTTTTTTTTTTAAGATTTTATTTATTTATTTGAGAGAGAGACAGCGAGAGCAGGAACACAAGCAGGGGGAGTGGGAGAGGGAGAAGCAATCTGAGCAGGGAAACTGATGTGGGGCTGGATCCCAGGACCCTGGGATCATGACCCGGGCTGAAGGCAGACGCTTAACAACTGAACCACCCAGACACCCCTGGTCTAATATTTTTGTGTGTGACATTCATCCATGTTGGTTTGTGAGGCAGCACTTTGACTTTACACCTACATATCACTGTACTCTATGTGCCTTCGGTTTTACTCGGATGTGTCTAGTTGCAATTTTCTTTTTGTTTACGTTGTTTGATGTCAGAACTTCCTGATTCTTGACTTGATTTTTTTTTTTTTTTACTTTTGGGATATTTTGCCATTATATATATTTTTTATAATGTTTGGTGTTTGTTCTGTTTGCATTTTTTTTAAAGATTTTATTTATTTATTTGAGAGAGAGAGAGAATGAGAGACAGAGAGCATGAGAGGGAAGAGGGTCAGAGGGAGAAGCAGACTCCCCGCTGAGCAGGGAGCCCGATGTGGGACTCGATCCCGAGACTCCAGGATCATGACCTGAGCCGAAGGCAGTCGCTTAACCAACTGAGCCACCCAGGCACCCTTGCCATTATATTTTTAGTTTGTGATTATTCCCCCATCTCTCTATCCTCTGTTTCTGAGACCCACTTGCAATTATGTTGGTCTTTTTCAACTTGCTCCATTTGTTTTTACTGTACTTTTCCTCCTTTATTTATTTATGTTTGGTCTTCATCTTTTTGCTGTACCTAACTCCTGATGAAACACATCCACCAAATTCTTACTTTCAGTTCTTTTTGTATTCCTCGAATTCTTGAATTCCTAGAATCCTTATTTGATTTTTTAAAACCATTTTACATATTATTATGTAAATACATATTACAATGTTATTGATGGATAACTGAAGTACAATTAGCTGCACAAATTCCGACTATGTATTTGGTAATCTTTCACATATGTATATATCCAGGTATTAGTTACTTATCACTGCATAACAAATTACCACAATTTCAGTGGTAATAATCATATCTTCCACTCATATCACTAATTCTTCTCATTATTGCTATTTGTGGACTTCCTGTTCACTTCTCTGAGCTCATTAGAAATTTTAGATCCAGGATGATAGTCTTTCTTTCCATCCCTTTTGCCATCCTCAAACATTAGTATATTTGGATTTCTCCTCCTCTTTTTCCTCCTTTTACTTCTTGATCATCTTTGTTGTTCTATTTAGGGTTTTTTTTTTTTCCCCTAAGACTGACACACTTCATCTCTCTGGTTTCTCTGACAATCCTCTGCTCTTATGATTTCAGCATCAGATAATAACCAAAAGCATTTGTTAGTGCTAATGTTTAAGTAAAACAAAGTACTTACTCTTCTAAAACAGTAGCCAAACTGTAAAGCCAGGCATAGTTAAGCTTTGTTTTAACCTACTTAGAATTTATCTCATCTACTTATTACTGTGAAAAAGAATCTTAAGAATATCGTTTTCCTGTATTCACTGCAGCGATACAAACTTTAGTGCATTTGTCACCAAAGAATACATTTCTAACCACACAATTCACAAAGTACTTCATTTGTCAACAAGGTGTATTTGTGGGAAAGAATGTCACATACTTACGTTTCTGTTGGAATTGTAAATGGAGTCATCCTATAATTCAAAAATGGACTTGAAATTTCAAGAAATTGTTCGGGCTTCTTTATTATTAATTCTAGAAGAAACAGGTGGTATCATGTACTTTTTTTTAACCTTCCAAGATTAAATGCATAACAACAACTATTGTACTACTGATTACATTAACTATTTAACCAGCAAATTTCGAAAGAGGGAAATAGGAATGTACTGGGATACATAGGTTTCACATTGAAAGGCCTTATAGATCCTGTTAATATTAGATGTTTAAAGTCTACTTCTCAGTTGCTTTCCAGACTTACAATGTGAAGCAATCAAGTCTCAAGGGAGAAAGTTAGCAATGTCTCCTTGTTATTACTGGTCATTCACTGCTACTTTTTTTTAAGATTTTATTTATTTATTTGACAGAGAGAGAGTGCGCGCACGCATGCACAAGCAGGGCTAGCTGCAAGCAGAGGGAGAGGGAAAAGCAGACTCCCTGCTGAATAAGGAGCCCGATGCGGGACTTGATCCCAGAACCCTGGGATCATGACCTGAGCCGAAGGCAGACGCTTAACTGACTGAACCACCCAGGCGTCCCTCACTACTACTTCTTTAAATGTTTTTCACTAAAAACTGTGTTCTTTTAGTTAACTTCTGCAAAACAATTGCTGAAGCATGAAGAGGAAATTCAGACTAATACCTGGAGACGGTAGTAGAAGAACAGAAAATGTAACAAAGTAAAGGTCCTGGGTAGAAGAGAAAACAGTGGCTAAAGAAAGGCCTTGTGGATCCGCCTAAAGGAGTCTGAAATTGATCTACGAGGAAGTAATTCTCAGTGGATACGGCACAGAACCCAGGCAGAGCATGGTGAGCCCTGAAATTGAACATTAGAGATGACTATTTTAACAAAAGCTCTTCCATGGTGGAAAGGGTAACTATTGGAGAAAAATAGTGAAGCTTTGATACAAGTACATAACTTTTCTCTCCTTGTTCCATGGTAACCTCTAAAATGATCTCTCTCTTTCCCTCCCTGTTAATGTTCCTGTTAATTTTTGCCGTAAATATTAAACCCAATAGATAGAAGAAAGACAATTACAGGGTGAGCCTCGAGGTGGTATACGAGTTATGGAATCCCACCAATTTCAGGTTTCTCTTCCGCAGCCTGCATTAGAGCCATCCTTTACCTAGAATTGCACTGCGATCGTAGTGAAATCAGAAAAGGTCAGCAGGTTCAGTATTTTTCCCTTCATTCAACTATTCTTCGATGCTCTGAATGAACAACTGTTTTAAGTGTGGCTCTATACATTGAACTAAAATATAGCATTTAAAAGCAAAAGATTTTCTTTCAAGCATCATGTGAAGGCTGATCTTTGATTCAGAAAGAGAACAGGAAATAGGGTAGAAGGGAGGGCGGGAAGGAGAGTGGGAGGGAGGGATAAAAATTGGGAAGCTCCTGTACCCATAGCAGCAGTCCGCAGGCACTAACAGCTCTCTGCAGAAGCTCAACGGACATAAAGAAATGAAATAATCAAGCAGGACAGAGAGAGGCAGATAGGCCTAATTAAAAAAAAAAAAAAAAAAAATTGACCATTTCTTCTTCCATCCAAACCAGATTATTTCTTTAATCTTTGTTCTTTTCTGGCAAAGATATAACATACTGTGCTGGAAAAGTTTCGCTCCTAGCTGTACCAGTTGTATCATGTAGGCAAAAAGCAAATGTGAGGAAATATTACATGGTTAACAGTTGTAATTTGTATTTTAAAAACATGTAAATTGTGGTTGGAAGTAGAAGGCAGGGAACAGGTAAACATTCCAATCTGTGTGGCCAAGGTAGGTTTAGGAGCCTGAGTACCACCCAGACTTAGGTATTACATGGGAACCAAGATAGGGTCTGCTGGTCCCCTGTGATGACGGATCAACAGCGCTTGAACTGGTAGCAGGAGCCTCCATCAACACCACCGAGAGAGGGTGTAAGCCTTGCTCAATGGCACCAAAGGCTTAAAGTATACTTCTAAGCTTCACAGCGAGGCCATCAATGAACTGGCCCTAGGTACGTTCTTTGTGGCCTTGCCTTCATTGTTCATTTGGGTAACAGACCTGTGAACACAGCCCCTGAGGCAAAACCCTCTAGAATGTGATATACTGTTGCTGGAGGAATACAATTAGAAAACAATGAGCAGTCAGCAAAGACAAAGGGAGAAAATGCCAAAGCAAGGAAACACACACAAAAGACTTTAAAAAAAAAAAACAACGCTCTTTTGAACAAAGACAATTGAAGTGTTCTGGAATGAGAAAAATATATATACCCACATGCACACAGGCATATATACAGATAAATAATCCGTAACACGCCAATTCTTTATCATCCTTTATGAGAAACTGCAAGCTCTAAATTAGGTACAGAAACACAGTAGACGTTGACTAAACAAAAATTGTGAGCTATTCCGCCAGGCCATAATTTTTAAATTATTACTTTTTTTCTTCTTTTCTTTAATCCCATCTCCTCAGATTCATGCTTCTGTGTTAAAATTGATTTTTTAATGAATGCCTTTGCTCATTTCTGTTGCCGTTCAAACTTGGTGCTCATGAAAAAATGAAGACTTGGAGAGAAAAAACGTGGAAAGAGTCAAGGATGAGACTTGGATTGTGAGGACGTTAGAAGTGAACTGAGAATAAGAGCCAGGCGGGCACAGTCCCCTGTCCCCCGCCTCCCCAGTGGCGGGAACCTATTTATTTCTAGCCCAACAGCCATTCATAGTGGCTTAGGACAACATTCACCTAGGAGCCAGTCCAGGCCAGAAGTTCTGTTCCTATATTCTAAACAAAGGTCAGTTTATTCTAAATATAAATCAGTTACTTCAAAGGTCATGTTCTACACGGCACTCTAGACCCGTGGCTTAAATACGCTATTTACATTTTTTTTCTATTATTTGCTGCAAACCATTTTCTATCACAATAATGACAACAATACCCTCACCCAAAGAATGGTCTGGATATAACTGGTCAGTTTAGATGCGAACCAAACTGCTCAGCTTCTGAAATGTGGAGAATTAATCCTTTAAAGGCATAAAATTTAGACATAAAATTGAAGGTAGGTGTTAGGTGTAATGATGGGTGGTTTGCCTTGATATACATCTTTCATTACAAATGAAACTATTAGACCTTCATGCAGAGAAAGGCTCCTTAGAAAGATTTTCAGACAACATGAACCATACCTTGAGCTTCATCTGTTATAACAGTTTCCTTTTTTTGACGAAAGAGTTTCCAGGGAGGTACGGGAGGTGATTTCGGAGGTGCTATGAGGGGGCAAGACCTAGTCCTAGTTACCAGCACAGGATGGCTACAGATGTGGGAAAGACCGTATTCTCTCAGCTTCTCTGCAGAATTAGCCTAAAGGGTGCAAGGCACATTTAAAAGGACACATGCAATTGCCTTGTGCATTTAAATAAACCACTTTTTGTCATTACAAAAACACTGTTACCACAGTAAAGAGGTAATAAAGGAAAAATAACCCATATTTCCACCTCCTAACATATGCACTATTACCATTTGTATTTCTCTTCATGTTTTTATTTTTCTGAGGCCCCCATTTACTTATTTACAAAAAATGAGAGACTAGAACTAGAAGCCAATTTTCAGTTCTAGAAGTTTATGATCCTCTGAGATTGAAAAAAAAAAAAATCTTAGCACATCGGTTTTGGTCCAAAATCAATCAACCATTATTATGATGATAAGTTAAAACTTTGATAAGGTGCTTAATGCATGAAGTTTTTGTTTGTTTCTTTGTTTAGTCACCAGCAACTGCTACCTAGTATTAAAGAAAAAAACCCACTGTGCTTAGTAGATCAGGTCAATGTGATGGTAAGTGGTTGCCTTGTCTGTAGCTTATGCCCTCACCCTCAAACAGAGACTCTCCCACAGGAAATCCCCATGATCTCTCTGGACAATGGAGCCAGTCATGGAAAGCCAGAGGAGAGAGGCTGCCTGAAATCCTGCCAAATCAAGCAATTCTCCTGAAATCCTGCCAAATCAAGCAATTCTCTGGGAAGATGCTTCCCCTATGCGACCGTTCAGATGTCCTAAAGCTACTCTGCTGCTTTGGAACAATTCAGAATCGTGCTGATGGAGAACGTCAGTTACTAACTGATGGCTGAAATATGCCAGAAGAAATCAAAAAGTCTGTGAGAGTTAAAGTAATATATTCTGGAGTCAAATTCTGGCATTCACAGTCTAAATGTTGAAACATTTAAAGTAAAAGAAAATAAGTACATTTAAGTCAGTTTTGCCAATAACTATTTTTCTTCCTAGTGATTTTGCATCATTGATTTCTCTGCAAGTAGCAATGCTTGAAAATGTAAATTTATAGAACAGTCATTTAAATTAGGACCAGAAACCCCCCTATTAGCCTATTCCAAATTATTGCCTCAGCCAGAATGTCCTTGCCCTCGTGACTGTTTCGCAACAGCTCAATCTATACTTCTGGGAGGAGGAAATAGGTGGGGTATCTGTGAGATGAAATAGTTCTCTCTAAATCCAGGGATTAACTATGGATTGATGATTTAATGATTTATTAATGATTGTAACAATTAATTAATAATTGGAAGGAGCTAATCAGTGCAATATTGAGTCCAGAAAAGCCACTTAAAAGTGTGATAAATATGCAGAATAAAGAGGAAAGTGATTCAATGTTTAAGGGAGGAAGCAGAGGAGGGGTGCCTGGGTGGCTTAGTCAGTTAAGCATCGCACTCTTGATCTCAGCTCAGGTCTCGATTTTCAGGGTTGTGAGTTCACGTCCCATGTTGGGCTCCACATTGGGTGTGGAACCCACTTTAAAAAAAAAAAAAGCAGAGGAAATTGTTACATCCCCTTTAGCCTTTTCTGTGAATTTTAGCAATTTCTTGAGAAAAACTTTGGAAACCTCTGGGATTATGCCTTATAATGGCTTAAAAATGTTTTCTCATAGATCTAAAGTCTAAACCTTTTTCTACAACTTTTACCCTGCCAAGTTTAAAAGTTTCCCATCACCCAAAAAGGGAATTTATGGGAGAATTTATTGATGTTGTTCAATAAGACAATGCTTCAGGATAGTAACCAAAAAAAGTACACTCTAAAATTTATACGTCATCTCCAAAGTAGAAGCCATGCCCAAAGTAGTTTTTATAAGTTGAATCACTTCCAGATAGTTTATTATTCATCAAATTTGGTCTACATATCTCAAATCCTTCTTATAACTGCAACCAAATATGTAGATTCTTTAGTCTTTTAGGATTCTTTACTCTTTTTAGCATCAGAAAATCAAATTATTTAAAGCATTTGAAAATGTGAGGTTTTGTGTCAAATAATTAAGTATAGTATTAAGACCTATTGTATTGTTTGAATCCACAAAAGTACTAGCTGGATTTAAGGTAAGTAAGCCGATTTCTTATACTTCATTTTATTTCTAACATACTTTAAGATACTTCTGAATGATGTAAAGTAATGCTTTCGATAATAGTTACAGTTTGATGCAGAGGAACTTTGTTAAAGGACCTCAAACTTTCTTACATTAGAATTAGGGGCAGAGAGAGATTTAGAATGGTAAATTTTCACTCAGGTGAAACCCTGAGTAGGCACTCAAGAAATATTTTTTTAAATTTCATGTATAGACTCAGATTAGAAGTTTCTTTGCCCAGAAGATGCTTTCACTCCTCTGGCCCATCCCACCTCAAACATTCTTTTTTTTTTTTTTTATTAAACTCTACCGCCAAGGTAGGGCTGGAACTCACAACTCTGAGATCAAGAGTCACATGCTCTACCAACTGAGCCGGCCAGACACACCTCAAACAGTCTAAAAGTAGGAGTTTGAGCAAGTGGGTGGCTTTCTTAGAACTTGCAGATTACTTATTTAAATAAAACTAAAACTATTTAGAATATCCAAAAACAAGAAAAGGGGTAATTCGTGCCATCTTGTTCCTTTCCAAGTTTTCTTTTTCTTGAGTCTGGACAAATTCTTTTTTCACTTCATTTTACATATTGGTCTCATGTCTTTGGGGCTATAATTTTTAGCAGTACACTGCATTTAACAAAATTCCATTAGAATACAAACTTTTTCTGTTGATTTAACTTTTTTTAAATATTTTATTTATTTTTATTTGCTAGAGAGAGTGCACACATGCAAGAGAGAGTGAAGCAAGAGCACAAGCAGGGGGAGTGGGAGATGGAGAAGAAGGCTCCCTGCTCAGCACGGACCACCCCCCAACACAGGACTTGATCCCAGGACCCTGGGACCATGACCTGAGCCAAAGGCAGACGCTTAACCAACTGAGCCAGCTGGGCATCCCTCTGTTGACTTATCTTTAAAACATTGTATCTCGTTATATTCTGATTTGACCAGGAGAACTAGATTAGCCTAATAGCTAATGTAAAAGAATCAGCAGGTAAGTTAGAGAGACTGTGAGGCTATAGCCAGTTCATTATAGCCTTGAAGTTCATTCATTATTTTATATGAGTTTCAGGTGTACAATATAGTGATTCAACAATTCACCCAGTGCTCATCGCAACAAGTGTGCTCCTTAATCCCCATCACCTATTTCACCCAAGAAACAGACTCTTACCTGATGGTTATAGAGAACTGATGGTTACCAGATGGGAGGTGGATGGGGAGATGGGTGAAATAGTTCATTTAACTGCTATTACAGACATTGGGCTAATTCCTGAACCTCTGGGTCCCTTAAGCCATTTTCAACCCCCAGAGGAAGGATTTATAACACTCTGGGTGTCCTGACTCCCTCCCACATCTCAAGCTGCCTCTGAGTCTTCTCCCCTTGCCATCTGCTCAATTTCTATTACTCCTCTGAACCCAGTGAGCTCTCCTTCGCCTCCAGACTTTCCAACAAAAACATTCCTCTGCTTTGAACACACTTTTTCCTATTTACTAAGCTAACTTCTTAAGGCCATCACTTAAACACTTCTTCCTTTGCGAAGACATCCTTAGTCAACCATTAGACAGAAAGATGTGTTGCTGCTATGTGCACCATATTCATTTTTCTGCTCATTCATTCATTCATTTGGTCAGTCATCCAACACACATTATTTGAATGCTATTTCTACCATATGCCAGACACCTTGTATGATCTCTGTTATACCAATTTTCTAACTTTATTACTATTGTTGGCTTGTCTGTCTTCTTCATTAGACTGAGTTTTCTAAGGAGGGAGTTTTGTTCATCTTGCTTATTACCAGGTCCTCAAAGACTAAATCATTGTTAGTACATAACAGAAAATCAATAGACATGTGTTGAATTAACAACAAACATAGGTGATCTTTTTTGTCCTTTAAATTGAAAACTAACTTTTTGTTTAAATATTAATTTCTCAGCAGGACAGCCAAGCATTCAGATGGATTATTTTGTGTGGTGTGTATGTGTGTGTGTGTGTGATGTACTCATCCCCTTCTTATATTTTGTAGTTTTAAAAAGTGTTTAAGTATGTCGCATAAGAGACCATGGCACTCCACAAAGCACAGCTTAGGTCATTTTGCAGTCCATGGTGTTAGATCTCTGGAATACTTAAGAGAATGGCTAGACCAGTGCCACATAAGGATTTTTTTAAAAACTGAGGGCTGAGATAGATGACCAGCTCAAATCTTACTCAGAGACTTAAATTGGTGGGAGGCCAAGGAAGCACACTTGGATTTAGGCAATGACTAAAGTTACTTAACTTTGAATTAAAATCAGAGAAACTGCCACTATCTCTACATTCATAGTGGCACATTATGCCCTGTAATCTTGACAATATTACCCCTGTTAAATGGCAGACTTTCACATGAAGAAATGGTTTCTATTCAAAAAGGACAGAGGAGGAGGAAAGGAAGGAGGAGGGCCTGGAGAAAGGAGGAGGGAGAGAGAAGAAGGAGTGATAACATTATGCTGCCTGGGCAAATCATCTAGAAGACAAATATACTGCATAGTAAGTGCAATGAGCACCCAACTGGATTATTTACACTTCAACCAAATTTTCCTTGAATTTTTAATATCCAACTGTTTTTAACTAACCCACTGAACATTTATGTTTATATTACTATACCATCTAGTCTTCTACTTTAAGTGCAGTGATTTCAGAGCATATGGAATTCTACAACCAAAGTGCTGGATGTCTGGGAGTCCCCCAAGGGGTTAGGATTTCATAAGCTCCAAATGCAATATTGTGTTTGTCTCAGTACAGTGAAGAGCAAGTAATCTGGTGGATTTTACCCTTTACAAAGGGAGGGAGAAAAGTGATTTTTATATCTAATCAAAGTTTGGCCGACTGCACCCAAAGTGAAAGAGGCTCACCTGCCTGTATTAAAGCCCCATCCTGAGGGGCCGGCATCTTATTCCACACACACATGTAGGTGTCTGCTGGAACATTCTCCAGGAACCCCGGGGTGGGAGCCAGGTTCGCACTCTCCCTTTGCCCTGCTCCAGTACACCAGTATCTCCTCGAAAGAAGCTTTTCATAAGCCTCTGATGCCTGATCTTTGTAGCTGCCACCCAGGGAATGCCTCTTGACCGCCTGGCTCTGGGGGCCAGGGGAATTTGCCTGGTCTTATGGGTTTTGCAACCGATTTTGCGACTGCTGCCAGGGGACAACTCTCCAGCCAGTGGAGCTTAGCTTGTGTGTCCCACAAGACTGTAACCCATGGAGAAAGAGTCGTTAACCAGCTGCCACCCCCGGGGCACAACAAGAGGCAACAGATCCAGGAGTTCAGTCTTTCCGCGGAGGAGGCCTATTAAGTAATCCTCTCAGGGGCAGCCTGAGGAGCAGATTTCTAATTAAACACACATCATGGGACTGACAATGATCCTTTCCAGAGACCTCAGAGGGCAAGCTCTATCTTTGTGCTTTCCCTCTACCACACTCCGGAGAACCCGTGTCTCCTGGAGGGGAGACTTACACATGGCGGGTGCCCTGGTTTTTATGTCTGGCACCCCAATTTTTGCAGCTTCCACTCAGAGGAAGCCTCTTGATTGTCTGGCTCTGGTAGCAAGGGGGGGCTTGCATTCCTGGATGCCATGGGACTGTGGCAATTGGAGAGACAGTCCTTGGCCAGCTGCCACTCCCAGGGCACTGTGCGGACAGCAAATGGAGCCACACCCCCAGTCTTTCAATGAAGAAGGACTCTTGGCTTGTCCTGGAGCTTCAGCCTGAGGCAGGCTTCAGTCAGGTGGGATTGGGCACACCCTCAGTGAACTATGGAGCTGCTTGCTGTCAAGGAGTGCAGGCTGTGGACACCATCTTGGCATTCTCCCTCTGCCTTGTTGAACCTCACCAGAATCTGAGAAAAGGGTTTTTTGATCATTTGGAACCCCAACTTTTTGTGACTGCCGATGCTACCAGAGAACCTGGCCACTTGCGAATCCTAGGACTGTGTATATTTGCATACTTGTTAAAAGCTGCTGCTCCTAGGTCTGACTTCCAAACTGCTTGAATCAAAATGCTAAGATCCTTCCCTTAGGGACACTGACAGGTCTTAGCACATCCTCACTGATGGGAAGCTATTAAAAATATAATAGCTTCTGCCCAGATAAGCACAAAGGTTTAAGAGACAAGCAGAACTGAGGCAGGGTTGAATGACAAGCTTCATCTACTAAATGGAGCCACTCCTTCAAGACTGGGAGAGATGGTTATTCCATCAACTGTATAGAAACTAATAGAATTAAGCAAGTGAAGAACAGAGGAATATGTTCCAAAAGAGAAAGAGAGAGAACAAAATAAAAACTCAAAGAAAAACTTAATAAAAGGAAGATAAGTAATTTGTCTGATAAAAAGTTCAGGGTAGTGGTCACAAAAATGCTCACTGAACTGGGGAGAAAAATGGATGAACACAGAACTTCAACAAAAAATGGAAATATAAGAAAGTACCCAAGAGTAGTCAAAGGGCAGAAGAATACAGTAACTAAACTGAAAAATACACTAGAAAATTTCAACAACAGCCTAGATGAAGCAGAAGAAAGGATTAGTCAACTCAGAGACAAGGCAGTAGAACTCACCCTATTAGAGCGGCAAAAAGAAAACAGAATGATGGAATATTACTCGGCCATAAAAAGAATGAAATCTTTCCATTTGTGACAACATGGATGGATTTCAAGGGCATTATGCTGAATGAAATAAGTCAGACAGAGAAAGACAAATACTTTATGCTCTATCATATGTGGAATCTAAAACAAAACAAAACAAGCTCACAGAAGCAGAGAACAGATCAGTAGAGTTGTCAGAGGTAGAAGGTAGGGGTGGGAGAAATGGGTAAAGGGGGTATAAATTTACTTAAATATATATATATTTAAAAATGATGGGAAACCCATACATGCCATGCCACTGCTAAATTTTATGTGGTCAAATACTTAACATCATGGAAAAAAATTAATGATATAGTGTAAAGTGAAAAAGCTGGCTTCCAAAATTTAATAAATTCATAACATTTAATTCCACTGTGTAAAAAAGTATATTCATATAGACACAGAATATATGCACAGAAGAAAAAAATCAAAGGGTATATCCCAAAATGTTAGCATTGCCTATGTCTAGGTATTTATACTATGAATATTTTCATTTCAATGCCTTTGTGTACATTTTCTAAATTTTCTCTAAATTGTTAGACTTATAAGAAAAAATCAGTTAACATTTTTTGTATTATCTAAAGATTACAAGGAGGTTATAGTAGTAGTTGACCAACTGTGGATGTCAGTTATTTAAATCATCTTATGTTAAGAAAATATTTATGATCTGTTTATGGAAAGGTAATTTATTATTATTTAAATATGTTTACATGATTCTGAAATATATAACTTATGTGCCTTTTTTTTTGCTTAGAATGGAACAAAATGATAATACATGAGTCTACATTTTTTTAAACAGGGAATTATTACAATCATCTAAGATAATTTTGAATGTTCCAGGTCCCTGTGTTCAAGTGTCTATTTTTTTTAAAGATAAGTAGACTGAAATCCAGGACCAGAATTTTAAATTCTGGTATACATTCAATGACAACAAATATCTCTCTCTCTGTCTCTCCCTCCCTACCTCCCTCTCTCTCTTACCCATTCACACACACACACACATACACACCATAAATGGTACTGGGCTTCCTGGCCTTGAGTGCTTACCATTTTTTCTAATGCAAAGATCTTCTTTTCAAATAAATAGAGGGGTGTAAAGGTAGCATATACAACCATGTGAGGAGACTGTATTGCTGAAGAACCTGTAAAAAAAACATATATCATGTCATGGAAATTCTCGCCAAATGGGTTTGTCAGTAGATCATTCCAAATTGTTCAAATTCCTTAATGGGCATATCTTTGCACGTGAAAAATAGGTAAATGACTGTAAATGTATTTAATAAATGTTAAATGTCACATGTGCTTCTATTTTATAGAACATCTCATTAGTATTACCTTCATCTTAGTACCATTTAATTGCTTAAGAAATCATTTTATGTCACTATAAAAAAAGTTATCAGAAAAACTCTAGCTACTAGTCAATGTCACTAGAAGAGTCTACAAATGATTATATTCAAAAGGAATGATTTTAAAATGAAATTTTTTTAGCTTTCATAGATAAAACCTTAATTTGAATATAAAGAAGTTCAGAACTTTCTATGTCATTTCAAGAAGAAAGAAAACAAACTAATCATTCCATGAAGAAGGAAAACTAAGTCAGTAACTTAGCCAGGATTGTTTTATATGCGTGTGTATAGAATTTCCTGGCCATATATATATATATGTGTGTGTGTGTATATAATTTATTTATTTATTTATTTATTTATTTATTTCCAGGATAGTTAGCATACAGTGTTATATTAGTTTCAGGTATACAATATGGATTACTTAATATTGAATGCTTCTGAGCATCACTTAATTTTTCATGTTTCTTAACAGACCTGAAATTACTATATTTGATTCAGTATGCTTTTGTTCTTTACAGATTCTGGCTAAAATGGTATAATTTATTTTCCTCTATTATCTTTATTTTTTAATTAAAAAGTTTGTTTTATTCCTTTACAAATTCAAGCACTAATACTGAACTGTATTAGATATTTATTAAAGAATAATATTTTTAGACCCACAAAATATGTTAGACACAGGATCTCTCTAGAATAGATTAAAATGTAAAATATACCAAATGCATGAAAACATATTTTTACACTTAAAAATTAAGCTTGTATATTTTTCATGGAGCAGAGACCTGAATTCAGGCATGTATGTATACACACACACACACACACACACACACACACACACACACACACACGTATATACATACATATAGAGTTTATATACATATATACATATATAATTTATACAAAGGAAGACATATACTAATATATATTTGTATACACTGATATGTAATTATATTTTATATTTATATAGTTTATACAATTATACATTAATATTTATGGATATTATACAATATGTGTCATATAATATATGTTGTATTTTATGTATTATAGATTATTTGTTATGTGCTAATACATAGCATATACACTTACTAGTATATGTCCTCCTCCATGCAAACACTTCTGTGACTGTTGTACCATAAAAATTTGGACAACCTTGGCTTCTGTCTCACATGTAAGACTTTGCCCCCATATGCATACTGATTTGAGAGTTTAACAATTATGGGCAAACTTGAGCACATTTATTTAGATAATGTCTCAACAGGCAGTACACTTTTGTATTCCAAAGTGATATTCCAACTTTGTAAACTCCAAAGTTTCCCAACATTTTAAGAAGTAGCTAAAATAGCTATTACTCTAGCATACTGAAAGCTTACAATCTGACAGAGACTGCAGAGAGTACTGTACATCTGATGAGGGTCTTGAAGCATGAAGTGACCATTTGAATTTTTCTTTTTCCTTCTCTTTTTCTCCATTTTTACTCTTCTTCTTCCCGACATCTTTTGCATCTGCTTTTTCTAACATATTAAAAAATAGATATGATAAGTCTTTTAACTACAAAACCTCAAACTATATTACTTATTCAGTTATTATGTTGAAAAGAAGGCCAAAACAATAGTGTTATTTAAATGTAAAACTATAGCCACAAATTTCCCAAAACACTACTCACCTCTAATTAGAAACATCAAAATAAAGTAAGAGAAAACTTTGAAAATTGACAATGTACTGCCAAAGACATGATTATTGACTACACATATTTTTTTGCTAAATGGAGATGATCATTAAATATAATTTATATTATATATATTAATATATAATTTTATATATTATAAATAATTTTAGGCTAATTTTCTCATTTTAGAATGAGGCTAATTTTCTCATTCCTTCTACTGCATCATAACGTATATACATCTGCTGTTTTCTCACAGAAAATGCTCTTTCCCTCATCTTCAAGAAATCCCTCTCATCTTTGCGAACATAGCTCAAAATTCCTTAGGGAATTCTTCCCTAATGTCCTAGACTAAATATGAACTCCCATAGTTTTCTGTATTTTCCTCCAAGGCTCATGTCTTAGTATATGGTTATGGTTTTTAAAATTAAAATTAATGTTAGTCTCTCTCCCTAGATCATAAGCACTAGGAGATAAGCTTCACAGTGGATTTTGTTCACCGGATGATCATTAATTCCTGGAACATTTATTGGTATTCTACTCAGCAAATAGTATATCTGAATGGATGGATGAACATATGTTAATTTGTGATACATGAAAAAGGGCTTCTAAGTTCAAATTAATTTGAGATATGCTAGGTAAAACAAATTTAATCAGCCTTCTTGTTCTGTTTTCTTTCATAAACTAATGCACATTAGGTCATTTAAAGAAGGGCTTATGATAGGCAGATATCACTCATACACTTGATCTTGGGAAATTCTTGAGGAACATTTATAGTAATAATTCTGTGTGGTAAATGCTGGTAAATAAGATCTTGATAAGGAACAATTTGGGCAAAATATAAGATTTTATAAAACAAATATTTGAAAGATCATTATAAAAGCTCTTGAGGTATATAAAAAAGCTGGGTATATTCTAGTATATTTAATTCTACTTTACTATAAAAGCATTATTATTCATATGCATAGCTATATGAAATATTTTAGAAAATATAAGATAATTATTCAATATATTTCTTCCTTTAAGATCCTACACTGTAAGATAGCTTGAAATTATTTTATTTTGAAATTTGAACTTCTACCTTACAATAAATGGTCAGCAAATCATAATCCATACTGTGTCTATTTTGCATTTCCTTGGTGGGGGGAATAAAAGAGAAAATAGAACAACTTTCCCTTTGCAGTTTTGCTCCATTCCACTCTACATATAACATATAAGGAAGTGTGTGTAATGGAAATTGACACTTAATGTCTCTTCTTATGTTAACACTATACTACTTCAGTATCATCAAAATATACAGTTGCCCTTGATTTTAAAAGACAGCAAAATATAGGATAATAACTAACATCTAGTAAACTACATTACTAGTTCTAAAATCCTAGAAAGATAGGATCTTAATTATTTTCACAACACTTAGTAAATGATAATGACAATAAATAATCATTAAATTCAGCAACGACTGTAGACCATTTATATGCAATATCCATATTGAACATACGAATGACAATATAAAATGTCTTACCTTTTGGAGCCTTGTCACTTTTCTCAGGTATCTTTAGTGCTGTCGCTGAACCTTCAGGTTTGAATTCTTTGCCATCCTTCACTTCTTTCCCTGGTTCTTTTAATTTGGCATCTAACACAGCTATTTTGCTTTCAGAACTGGACTCAACTGACAGCTTAAATTCAGGCAATATTTCTTTCAAGAGCTCCCATACTTTGTCCATATATCCTGGTCTTAGATAAAACACATCAACATTAATTTCCAAATAATAAAGAAATAGAAAATCTTAACAGACCAATTACTAGCAAAGGTATTGAATCAGCAATCAAAACAATCCCAACAAACAAAACTCTAGGCTTCACTGGTGAATTCTACCAAACATTTAAAGAATAATTAATACCAATCCTTCTCAAACTCTTTGGAAAAACATAGAAGGAATACATTCTAACTCATTTTATAAGGCCATCATTACTTTGATACCAAAACCAGACAAGGACACCACGAGTAAAGGAAATTACTGACCAAAATCTCTGATAAACATAGAGGCAAAAATCCTCAACAAAATATTAACAAATAGAATTCAACATACATTAAAAGGAAATATACCATGAACAAGTGAGATTAATTCCAGGGATGTAAGTAAGTATGATTCAACATTTGCAAATCTATGTGATACACCAGATTAACAATGATTATGATTTTTATCATTCATTAAAAATCATAAGGTTATCTCAATAAATGGAGAAAAAACATTTGACAAAATTCAACATCCATTTATGATAAAAAAACTCAACACATTGGGTATTGAGAGAACATACCGCAACATAATAATGGCCAAATATGACAAGCCCACAGTTAATATCATACTCAATCAACTGTGAAAATCTAAAATATTTTCCTCAAGATCAGGAACAAGACAAGGATGCCAACTCTCACCATTTTCATTCAGTAGTATTGCAGGTCTTAACCAAAGCAAGTAGGCAAGAAAGAGAAATAAAAGACGTCCAAATTAGATAGGAAGAAGTAAAATTGTCACTATTTGCAGATGACCTAATATATGTAGAAAACCCAAAAGATGCCACCAGAAACTATTAAGCCAATAAATGACTTCAGTCAGGTTGCAGGATACAAAATCAATATACAAAAATCTGTTGCATTCTATACACTAAATGAATCATCAGAAACACAAATAAACAATCCCATTTACAATCGCCTCAAAAGGAATAAAATACCTAGGAATAAATTTAACCAAGGAGGTGAAAGACTTGTACACTGAAAACTATAGGATGTTAATAAAAAGAAGTTGAAGATGACACAAATAAATGGAAAGACATTCTGGGCTCATTGACTGGAAGAATCAATATTGTAAAAATGTCCATACTACCCAAAGTCATCTACAGATTCAATGCAATCCCTATCAAAATTCTAATGACATTTTTCACAGAAATAGGAAAAACAATCATAAAATTTTTATTGAGCCACAAAAAAACTCTTAAGAGCCAAAACTATTGTGAGAAAGAACAAAGCTGGAGGCATCACACTTCTTGATTTCAAACTATGTCACAAATCTATAATGATCAAACAGTATGCTATTGACATACAGACACTTAGATCAATGGAACACAATAGAGAACTCAGAAATAAACCCACCCATATATAGTCAATTAACTTATGACAATGGAGTCAAGGATACACAATGTGGAAAAGATAGCCTCCTCAGGAAATGGTGTTGGAAGAACTGGACAGATACATGCAAAAGGATGAAACCAGACCGTTATCATACACTATACACAAAAATCAGTTCATAATGGGTTAAAGACTTGAATGCATGGTTTTATATGTTTTTTTTTAAAGATTTTATTTATTTATTTGAGAGAGAGAGAGAGCACATGAGAGGGGGGAGGGTCAGAGGGAGAAGCAGACTCCCTGCTGAGCAGGGACCCCCCCCCCCATGTGGGACTCGATCCCGGGACTCCAGGATCATGACCTGAGCAGAAGGCAGTCACTTAACCAACTGAGCCACCCAGGCGCCCGGTTTTATATGGTTTTACCAAAAAACTCCTACAGAAAACATAAGCTTTTTGATGTTGGTCTCATACTGTTTTTTGTTTCTTTGTTTTGGATTTGACTCCAAAAACAAGGGCAACAAATGCAAGAATAAAAAGTAGGGCTATATCAAACTGAAAAGCTTCTGTTTATTTGAACCAAGCAACAGCTAGTTTATCCTGCTGAAAAGATGCTTCAGATGGTAGAATCCAAGTAACTGGGGGCTGAATTCAATCTCCTCTAACCTGGACCCTTTGAGAATGGTAGATTCCCAAAATGAATCAAAGATTGGAGATGATCCAAATTGATAACTGTGCTATGGATTTGATCTTCTTGTAAAAACCAAACCACTCTGGGCTTCAGTTTCCTCATTTGTAATGACATATACCCAGCTGATGAGGCCGTATGAATGATTAAATAATATTTTCAGGACTGTGGTTTTTAAGTAGAAATAATATATTAAAGTGCCTAAGGCCCAATAGGTGTTTCATTATTATTAATTATTTCCTAATATGTGTAGTTAATTAAAGGTCGCCTTTATGTTTCTGTATTGAGTAAGTGTAGTAGCTGTATAGATATAAAGGGACGCATGTAAATATTTACCATAATAAAGAATTAACATTGTTTTCATATTTGTAATCCAGATATTCAAAGATTAAATTCACAGTCTTTTTAAGGAAACAGAATTTATCCTGAAATTCTCAAGGAATTTTATAGAATACTCTAAAATAGTATTTTCACAAACATTTTGTAAAATGTGTCATTTCTTGAAATTTTCTTAAAGATTAAGAATGTTTTGGTTCAAGAAACATTACTGGGGAGGAAAGAAAAAAATATATGAAGAACTTAATGGTAAAACCTACTGGAGAGAGATCACTTCCGGTAGCCATCCTGTAAGTGCATGGATAACAGTGAACTCCCCTAGGTCTCTCCTCTCCGCTATATGAATGCTAAAAAGGCAAATGCACAATACTATAGTT
This sequence comes from Callorhinus ursinus, assembly GCF_003265705.2. Taxonomy (NCBI): domain Eukaryota; kingdom Metazoa; phylum Chordata; class Mammalia; order Carnivora; family Otariidae; genus Callorhinus; species Callorhinus ursinus. The sequence continues at coordinate 61,442,151 of NW_027397068.1, read as the reverse complement.
AGTAACATTTGAAAACAGACAGGTATATAAGGACTAGGAATCTTTAATAAACAGTGATATCATCATAAAAAATGTAGGAGTCATAGTGGTTATATATTAGAATACAAGAAAATACTATTCCAACAGCCAGATGATTTGTTTTGTTAAAGCACTTAAAGAGATCCAAAGATAAAATTTCATGTTTATTTTAAAAACATGGTATAAGCCTTATTTTAAAAAGATATAAATTAATATTCATGTCATATACATAAAACATATGCACATATATAAAATATGTAAATTTAGGTGCTATATATTTTATATATTCAATATGCTAACATGTTCTTTAAAAAATAGAACAGTGTCTTTTATCTTTCTGGTTTCAGTTATTATCCTAAGATGCCTATGAGGCTGTGTATTAAATCAGTCTTATACATGGCAGGTCAAGATGGGCATCAGATATCCCTAATTAAATCCTTAGATAATTCCAGAGAGACTAGAAACATCTTTTATCCTATTCAAAAGAGTAGATCTACCACCATAGCATAAAGTCCAATGAGACTGAATGACCGAATATCACTCTTCCCATTTTAGTCCTTTTGTTTTCTGAAGTGATTAGTCTATTTACATTAACACACATAAATGTCGTACCCCTACTGCGGCCAGGGGTCACAACTTCAGTCCACCATGTGCCAGCAGGTGTGATTGATGGTATTGACCATATGTGTCCTTTTTCAGAAAGAAATCCTACAATCTTAGTCACATGTTCTGTCATTTATAAACTTGCATTGGTTTATTGTTTATAATTATGGATTTTGATGTGTCTACATATGTCACAGATAACAAAAATCTCTTGGGGTAGTTCACAGTCTAGTCTAAACTCCTCTGTGGATAATCTTATTAGGAAGCAACTGTGCAAACTTCATAAAGATAATGTTCTGTCCTTTGCATAGCTCACAATGATATTGATATAATTACTACATATTAATTTTTAATGTAGAAAGCTAAAACTCGTATGAAAATAACTGCTATATACTATAAAATCTGAGAAAAAATGCATAGACAAATATAAATTGTACCACACAGTCTCAGTGTTCACTAGAAAGCCTCAGAAATGTCTTACATTTAGTCTGGTCCTTTATTTCCATGCTAGATTTATCTATTTTTTAAAATAACAATAATCTTATTTCTTAGGTTGCTATAAGATTCTATGGAACTGTAGCTTTAAGAAATACAAAATGCCACTCCAGTTTTCCAGGTCACAGTTTTAACACTTCACTGATGTTAATTCAGCTCTAATTCTCAGAACTTCAAGTTAGGTCTGAGAATTAGGAACAAGAGGAATGTTATTTTCTTTCAAAACAAACAAACATAGCTGTCACCAGTATGAATACTTAGTACTATTCAGCTACCTAAAAAGATCTGGGCTAAGTTCTTTTTAAAAAAATCATTGAAATTAAGAGTTGTGAGCTGGGTGAAACAAATTCCAAACAAAAATTGAGCATTGGTGAGAGAAAAGAGAGATGATAAGGATGGCGGTAGGAGTGGCTGGTTTTGTTGTAAAGCCTTGGGGAAAAAAAAGGAAGGCGAGACCAAAGAAAATCCACAAAAAGCAGAGCGGGCTTCTGACGGACAAGGGTGTGTTTCCTGAAGGGGTGGAGGCTGAGCTCTGAGACAAGGGCTAAAGTGATCTCTGTTAGAGCATGTGGGTGTTCCATTGAGAATGCGGTGCTGTCACACCCTGCAGGAAGGTGAAAGGTATCAAATTCAAGCCAGTGCAGTGTATGTGAGAATTCTCCCACTGAGCAATGATATGAAGTTGCCACGCCTTTGCAACTTAAGCATCTAAACTATTTTTGCTTGGCTAGGGTGGGGATGGATTGACCTAGGGTCTCCATAGGTGGAAGCCAAGAGAATGAACATGGAAGACATGTCTCATATACGTTGATACACAAGACATGCAGGAATGGAAGACGCAAGCAGATTTCACAAGAGTATTGAAGCAAGGGGCGCCTGGGTGGCTCAGTCGTTAAGCGTTTGCCTTTGGCTCAGGTCATGATCCCCAGGGTCCTGGGATCGAGCCCTGCATCGGGCTCCCTGCTCAGCGGGGAAACCTGCTTCTCCCTCTCCCACACCCTCTCTTGCTGTCTCTCTCTGTCAAATAAATAAATAATAAAATCTTTAAAAAAAAAAAGAGTATTGAAGCAAATATGAGTAGTTTTCATCACAAATGTGTTAAAAGGGACCAATGTTACCAAAAATATGAGGAACATATTGACATCCCTCAGAAGAGTTCAGGTTTTCAAGATTAGTAAATTATTGCTGCATATACAGAACTAAAACTTGAACTGGATTCCAGGATATATTATTTGGCATTTAGATGAACCAATATTTCCCCCTACAAAACAACTTTCTCACACTAAGCTGAAACATTATTTTTCAGGATTACTTGCCATTCATCCTAAGAAAGCATTGGATATAGAATAATTTTTGAGTATTTTCTCTTGGGGGGAATATTGTCTTATTGCTGGCTAACCCAATATTTCAAATTAGTGGTTTTGGCATATTCATTTTTATATCAGAACATTTACATTGTTTGGAAAGAAAACTCCTTTAAATTGATTTTTAAAAATAAAGATATGCAATATATCTTGTGATATATCTCATGATAGATGTATAGCTGTTTGTTGTTTTTTTGTTTTTATATAAGTGAGTGATCATTCTTCCTTCTACATACTCAATATTTGCCAGTTTAATGATAGCTTTACACAGAAGCATTGGCCAGAGTTCAAATTCATAGGTTGTGGCTGGAAGCAATAGATTGTTGTCTTCATCAAAAGGCAAAAAGTCATCAATAGTAATCTTTCTCCAGCAACCCTAAACAAGAGAAGAAAGGAATGCATCAGTGACTTACATTATTTTCTCTCATCCATTGTTGTACATCACTGATGTGACTCTTTACTGTTTTTTAATTTTACCTTAGCTTCTTACATCTAAAAGCCTGGCATACTGGTTTTCAATACTTCTGTGGCTGAGAATTTGAGTTGATTGTTTTATTTAATGTCAGCACATCCCTATCTATATCAACAGTGTCACTATTTCTGATGTCTTGTAAACACATTCTTGGGTGCCCTATCCTACATAATGTAGTCAAAGTGTTTCAAATAGCAGAACCAAAACATTATATGGCCATGGATAAGTTTGGCCATAATTAAATAACTCAATATAGTCATAATACAAATTCTCCAAATATAAGTAATTATTGTTTATCCTGCTAGACTCAGTGATATTAAACTTCCAATTACCAGATTGCTTCTACTCCTAATTAAAGATCTAATTCTTACCATGAAGTTAATTAATACTTTATTTAATAAAATCATGATATATTTTCCTGTATACATATTACTTCACAATTAAAAGTTTAAGACAAATGATAACACTAATGATTATGAAGTCAAAAAACTATATATTTTTTTAATTTTGGTTTTACATGCAAAATTTTATCATGGATTTATTCTTTTGCCCAAGAAATATTTTCAGCAGTAACGCAAACATTGTGAACCTAAAGATCTGCAAAACACATGGCCTAAACCATTGCATTGCTTACAGTCTAGTGAGGGAAGGCACATATGCAAACAATATCAAACATAATATGTTCAAAGTGTTCTAGGACTGGAAAAGAAGGTATGACAAATATGGTTGTGGAAATCTTCCCAAGAAGGTAACATCTGAACTAAAGATTCAAAGAACAGTCTACTTTTCCCAAGCAGATAGGAGCAATAGGGTGAAACATGGTTTCTTTGCATGGCACGTGTAACTCTGAACTCATGTTGCATGTCTTTCTTTCTTCCCTAATGGAGGATATAGGGCAAGACAGGGTTAAGGCACAAGTGTTTAGCCACTCTCTCTTCTAATTTCAAATGATATGACCCAAAAGAATACCCAGTGAAATAAGTCAGATACAAAAGGACAAATATTGTATACTTCTACTTATATGACATATCTGGAAAAAAGCAAATTTGCAGAGGGGCGCCTGGGCGGCTCAGTCGTTAAGCGTCTGCCTTCGGCTCAGGTCATGGTCCCAGGGTCCTGGGATCAAGCCCCGCATCTGGCTCCCTGCTCAGCGGGAAGCCTGCTTCTCCCTCTCCCACTCCCCCTGCTTGTGTTCCCACTCTCGCTGTGTCTCTCTCTGTCAAATAAATAAAAAATATCTTAAAAAAAAAAAAACAAATTTGCAGAGAAAAAAGACATGATAGAGGTTACCAGGGACTGGGAGAAGAGGGAGATGAAAAATTACTGTTTAATAGGTACATACAGAGTTTCTGTTTGGGATGATGAAGAAGTTGTAGAAGGAGATAGTCTTGATGGTTGTACAACCTTGTAAAAATATGTAATGCCTCTGAATTGTACATTTTTAATGGTCAAACGCTAGATATTACATCATGTATATTTTACCACAATAAAAAAAATAATAATAACCATTCCTATTCTACACTTTAATTTTCAAAAAAAAGTTTTGGAAGGAACCAACGGATCCCTATGAAGGAAAAGTTTTAAGCCAACATAGGAACTTAAGTTAAACCAGTTCAATAACTATCATCTGCTTCCGGCTGACCAATAACATATTTCAATTGAGAATGCTTGATTGCTAATGTACGGTCTAAACAGATGAACTGCATGATATGTGATTGCATCTCAAAAAAGCTATTACGAAAAATAACTGGGATAAGTGTTCAATATTACATAACTAAAACATAATTTAACTAGACATAACAATTTTCTTAGGAATTTTTATGATTCTTTGATATTAATATGTAGGTTGGGTTGCTTCTTTAAAGTTTATGAAGAAATTAAATTATATATATACAGGGGCACCTGGGTGGTTCTGTAGGTTAAGGGTTTTGCCTTTGGCTCAGGTCATGATCTCAGGGTCCTGGGAGCCACATGTGGGGCTCCCTGCTCAGAGGGGAGTCTGCTTGTTCCCCTCCCTCTGCTGAGGCAGAGTTCCCCTCACTCGTGCTCAGTCTCTCTCTCAAATAAAAAAAAACTTTAAAAAATATATTATATATGAATACATAATATAATATATAAATATATAATATAAATATTATATATGAGATGTCATCATAGAACATTGAATTTATTTATTTTAGTCCTTATCATAGAATACTGAAACAACTTTTTTTTAACTGCATGTAAATGACATATATTGGGCAGTTTTTACTGAGTTTACTGTGTTAACACCACATAATTTTAAATGACTACCAAAATGTTTTATTACTTAGCATGCTTATGAAGAAGGATGCCTCCTTTATTAATATAAATATAAATTACCAAGTTACTTTAGAATGCAGTCGTGTTCAAATTTCAGTATCTCCCACACTTGAATTCTAGGTCAAGATAACTAAATGGCTACATAAATTTATATCCTCTTCCTCCTATGACTATGCTAAAGGGATAATAAAAAAATGCTTTTTAATTAATCGCATCAATCACAATTACAAAAGATCAGGGACAGAGATTTGAGCAAATACCTGAATGAGCGTAATTATATAGAGAGGACAGAGCCCTGACTGCACTCCCCACCTTCACCGCAGTAACAGGTGGTACCCCTTCCATACAGGGCCTGAAGGTGGAATTCTGTGCCTGTCCTCAAGTAAACAAGGTGGTTTCTCTCCCCAGTGGAGTCAGTGGGCAGAACTAGGACTCCCATCTTCCTCCTGCAGTAAAGAGGAAGTGCTTTCTGCATTAGTAGAGCCTGTTGGAGGAACCCTTATTTCCACACTCTACCCAGGCAGGAATGAGGCAATACACTTCCCTTCCTCAGGGGGTGCTCAGGATACTGTGGGACGGAGTCTTATCCATCTGGTTAACAAACAAGAGTGGCAGAGCCAAGTAGCATTGCACAGGCTTTGTAAACTAAATTAACATTTGAAACACAGCCCACAGAAGTGAGCCAGGATGTGTACTCTGAATCTAAACAGGTTGACTATGTGCTAAAATAAAAAATTTAATTAGAAAACCATCATAGAACGCTAAAAATATCCAGGAAACTGTCCAAAATTACTCATCATGCAAAAACCAGGAATATCTAAATTTCAATGAGAAAGTGAGAAAATACAGTCAACAGACCGCAATACCAAAAGGACGGGGAATTTGGAATTTTTAGTTAAGATATTTAAAGCTGATGTCATAAGAATGCCCCAGGAAGCAATTATGAATACTCTTGAAACAAATAAAAAATAGAATATCTCAGCAAAGAAATAAAAAATATGAAAGAGGAAACAACCAGAAATTTTGAACTTAAATAAAACCTTCATAGGGAAAGATCAAAACAGGATGCAAATGACAAAGAAATTAGTGAACTGGAAGTTAGTTCAATAAAAATTATGAACAACAGGGGCACCTGGGTGGCTCAGTGGTTAAGCATCTGCCTTCAGCTCAGGTCATGATCCCAGGGTCCTGGGATCCAGCCCCGCATCAGGCTCCCTGCTCGGCGGGAAGCCTGCTTCTCCCTCTCCCACTCCCCCTGCTTGTGTTCCTGCTCTCGCTATCTCTCTCTGTCAAATAAATAAATAAAATCTTTAAAAAAAAAAAGAAAAGAAAAAATTATGAACAACAAGGAAAAGTAGATGTTTTTAAATGATATGAACCTCAAAGATCTGTGAGACTATGAATGAAGATATAACATGCGTGTCAACGGAGTCCCCAGAAATGAGAAAAAAAAAGGAATGGGAGTCTGAAAAAATATTTAAATGAATAATGGCTGACAACTTTCCAAATTTGTCATAAGACATGACTCTACAGTTTCAGGGAGCTCAGAATATCCCAAAGAGGATAATCTCAAAGAAATCTATACCCAGACACATCACATTCAAATTCTGAAAATCCAAGACAAAGAAAAAAGCCTTAAAACAGCTAGTGAGAAAAGAACACCGGATTGCTCTTCAGAAACCACAGAAGCCAGAAGGAAATATCCAACTAGTTGTCAATGCTGAGAAAAAAGGCCTGCCAACCCACAACACTGTACCAGTGAAAATATCTGTTAGGAATAAGGGTGGAATAAAACATTTTCAGACAAGGAGCATCTGGGTGGCCCAGTCGGTTAAGTGTCTGACTCTTGGTTTCAGCTCAAGTCTGATCTCAGGGTTGTGAGATCTAGCGCCAAGTCGTGTTCTGTGTTCAGCGTGGAATCTGCTTGAGCTTCTCTCTCCTTCTTCTCTCTCCCCTCCCCCTTGAACTCTCACTCACTGAAATAAATAAACCTTTTAAAAAATTTAAAAAAAAAAAGTTAAGATAATTTACTACCAGAAGACTGGCCCCAAAAATGATGGTGAAAGGAAATTCTTAAAAAAAAAAAAAAAAAAAAAAAAAGGAAATGGAAGAAATCTTAGGACATCAGAAATGAAGAAAAAGCAAAGAAAAATATAAACATATGTATGGCTAAATACAATAAAGTATTCTTTGCCTCTTGAGCTGTAAAAATTATATTTGACATTTAAAAGCAACACTTATGAGCAGGTTCTGAATATGTATAAAGAAAATATCTAGATAGCTATGCTATAAAGGGAGGGGGATAGAGGGTCCCAAATGGTGGTAAAGTATCTATATTTCCGATCTAAGTGGCAAAGTGCTATTACTGGACTGTGATAAGTTAAGCATGTATATTTTAATCCCTAGAGCAACCACTAGGAAAAAAAGTAATACATAGAGATATACTAAACACTAGAGATAACTCAAAATGGAATCCCAAAGAATGTTCAAGAAACACACAGGAAAAGGGAAACAGATACCAAAAAAATAAGTAAATAACAGAAGTAACAGAGTATACAAATAATAAAATGACAGACTTAAATCCCAATTATATCAAATGTAAATTGCACACAAATTAAAATGTAAGAGTAACTTGGATATACTTATAAAACTTAAGAGTTTGTATATAATTGAGTAATTCCACATGTAGAAATCCCAGAAAAAATAGTCCTATAAGCGGGCAAAAATATATACACAAAGATGCTATTTTACAGAATTGGTATTGGTAAAACACTGTTGTCATAATCTAAATGTCAAGATGAAATTAACAAAATATGTATGGTTATTGTTACATTTGAACAAAGGAGTACAAGGTAGATCAATATATATATATTAGCATAAATAATGCCCATAGTTAGAGAAAAAATACATTACAGAACAAGAAGTACCATCCCATTGTTGCTATAAATTATATATAGTAGGTTTACATATATTTAAAAGAAAAAAGTTTAGGAAGATACACATCAGTCATTTATTGTGATTGTCTATGTAGGCAGAATCATAATGAATTTTCATTCTCCACTTTGAACATTTTTTTTAAAGGTTTTATTTATTTATTTGACAGAGAGAGATAGCGAGAGAGGGAACACAAGCAGGTGGAGAGGGAGAAGCTGGCTTCCCGCTGAGCAGGGAGTCCGACGTGAGGCTCGATCCCAGGCTGGGATCATGACCTGAGCTGAAGGCAGACGCTTAACTACTGAGCCACCCAGGCGCCCCTTCCACTTTGAACATTTTAATAATGTTTGAACTTATTTTACTAAAAGCATTTACAATGTTAATGATAATGAAATAACAAAAACATTTCTATTTTGGAAAAAGTAATTTAATGATAGAAAAATAATTTGTCATGGTCTATATCTTGAAAACACTGTTGTTCAAGTTTAAAGAACAAAAATGTCACTGGGCGGGAGAGAGTTTGTTTCAAATGCTGGAGTGCAGGATTTGGCCAGAGACTGTCTCAGGGGGGTCTGGGCTGGGGTTCGGGAAGCAAAAAAGGTAGTGCTGGTACTGATGGTTTTCTGCACCTTACTGTCTAAGAAACTCTGAATTTGACAATAATTCTGTGCTTAAAAATGTAAGGGTCTATCAGAAACAAAAGCTAACACTTTTTTTTATATCAATAGATTGATGGCAGCTGGAGAAAATTTTTGGTCCCAATGTGTGTGTTTTCCCTGTTTATTCAGAGACAGATGAAAGCACCGGGACACTCACAGCAAGGCTGCCAAGAGCAATACATGTTTTGAGTGGAAAGCGCTCACTTAATTGCCTCTATCAAGGAGCCAGAGGAATGCTGAAATCGGAAAGTACCTGACCCGGCTGCAGGTGGCCCCAGGAGTGGTAATACCACTTCCAGGTGAAAGAAGAGAGGAACTTCTCTGTTTTATAACACTGTTCTTTATGCTACTCAACAAGTATTTGTCTGACTGATGTCAAAGAACCTTGATGCTAGGTCCTTAGAATCCAAACTGGAAATAGTAGAAATACTTTCATGGGAAAAATGAATGCTGGTGTAAAAATCTGCACCTTAAACGTCAGGTGGAGAGTTTCTGACAGGTTGGTTTAACTTCAAAGAATGATTAAGATAAATGTTTGGAGGGACAGCAGGAAAGCGTGAGAACATATATATGCAATAAGGCAGAGAAGGAAAATCAATGTCCAATAACAAAAAGGTGAGCAAGCATCAAGAAACTGGAGTCAAAAAAGAAAAAAAAAAACAGCAAGGAGAAGAACACTCAAAGTGTAGGAGATGTGACATGGCAAGGAAAATATGTAGAACCAAGATGTGTGGTTATACTCCTTATACTGTATCAAGCAGTAGAAGGTAATAGAACTTATTGTTATGAATATGTTTCTTAAATATTTGAAGTGAAAAACAAAGGATAGACATATAAATACTGAACTAGAATTAGAAGGAAAAATCAAAAATTAAATTGTGTATGTCTGGAAAGAGATTTTAAAAAAGAAAAAGAAAATGTTTATCTTGTCAGAAAGAATTTCTTCTAATTCTTTACTACACCTGTCAGGCACACAGATGTTGACCCAGCCCTACCACCTGGGAATTAGGTAGAAACAGGTAAAAATTTTTGCCCCTAGCCCTGAGAGAACAAATTTCTACCAACCAGAAAACCAGGTACCATCTCTCTAGCACATGAATGTGGTCTCTGAGACAGCAAAGTCCTTGTTTGTTGTCCTGTAAAAATTGCATCTATCTGCCTATTTATTATCACTGTTATCGGTATTCTATATCCTTTCAAGGACTACAATTCCAATTTTAAATAATAGACCAAAGTAGGGGAAAACTAGCAGGAGAGTATTGTAATCCGGCTTGTGTATTTACCTTACAAAAGGAACTGGAGTTGTATTTGCAGATTACATGATACTATACATAGAAAATCCTAAAGATTTCACTACAAAACTATTAGAAGTAATGAATAAATTCAGTAAACTTGCAGGATACAAAATTAATATACAAAAATCAGTGTGTTTCTATACACTAATAATGAAGTAGCAGAAAGAGAAATTAAGACAACAATCCCATTTACAATTACACCAAAAAGAATAAAATACCTAGGAATAGACTTAACGAGGGAGGTGAAAGACCTGTACTCTGAAAACTTTAAAATATTGATGAAAGAAATTGAAAATGATGCAAATGGAAAGATATTCCATGCTCACAGATTATAAGAATTAATTTTGTTAAAATGTCCTTCTTACCCAAAACAATCTACAGAGTCAATGTCATCCCTATCAAAATACCAGCAACACTTTTCACAGAACTAGTATAAATAATAGTAAAATTTGTAGAGAACCACAAAAGACCCAAAATAGCCAAAGCAATCTTGAGAAAGAAGAACAAAGCTGGAGGTATCACAATTCAAGATTTCAGGTATACTACAATCCTTAGTAGTCAAAGCAGTATGGTACTGGCACAAAAATAGACCTACAGGTCAATGAAACAAATAGAGAGCCCAGAAATAAACCCATGTTTATATGGTCAGTTAATCTACGACAAAGGAGGAGGCAAAAATACATAATGGGGAAAGGACAGTGTCTTCAACAAATGGTGCTGGGAAAACTGGACAACTACATGCAAAAGAATGACATGGGACCACTTTCTTACACTGTACACAAAAATAAACTCTAAATGGATGAAAGGCCTCAAAATGGATTAAATGTGAGACCTGAATTTATAAAACTTCCAGAAGAAAACATAGGCAGTAATTTCTCTGATATCAGGGGCGCCTGGGTGGCTCAGTCGTTAAGCGTCTGCCTTCGGCTCAGGTCATGATCCCAGGGTCCTGGGATTGAGCCCCGCATCAGGCTCCCCACTCAGCAGGCAGCCTGCTTCTCCCTCTCCCACTCCCTCTGCTTGTGTTCTCTCTCTCCTGCCTCTCTCTCTCTCTGTCAAATAAATAAATAAAATCGTTAAAAAAAATTTCTCTGAGATCAGCTGTAGAAACATTTTTCTAGATATGTCCCCTAAGGCAAGTGAGACAGAAGCAAAAATAAACTATGGGACCACACCAAAATAAAAAGCTTTGCACAGAAGACAAAGCCTTAAAAAAAGACAACATACTGAATGGGAGAAGATAGTTACAAATGATATATACAATAAGAAGTTAATATTCAAGACATATAAAGAATTTATATGAGTCGATACCAAAAAACAAATATTCCAATTAGAAATTGACAGGGAATCGAAATAGACATTTTTCCAAAGAATACATACGGGTCAACAGACACATGAAAAGATGCTAAACCAAATGCAAACCAAAACCACAATGAAATATCACTTTACACATGGCAGAATGGCTAAAATAAAAAAGACAAGAAATAGCATGTGTTGGAGAGGATGTCGAGAAAAAGAAACCCTTGTTCACTGTTGGTGGGAATGTAAATTGGTGCAGCCTCTGTGGAAAACAGAGAGCTGTGGAAAGTGTAGAAAGCATCTAGAGGGCTATAGCTTCTTATATATTTTTACATACACTAATGAATTCACTAAGAGGATGGGGCATGGGATGCTCCATACTCCGTGCTCTAGAGAAAAATGAAGCAGGGACAGGTCAGATAAAGTGTTAGGGTTTCAGATATGGTGTAGAGTAAAGGCTTCAGAATGGGTGTTTTTAACACTAAAACCAGAAGATACTCAGGCATTGGCTGTTGGGTTCAAAACAAAAAAGTATTGTCCAAGTATTCCATATGTAAGCAGATTATCATTCATATAACAATCATATATAAAGGAAAATAGACCTCGATATTTAAAATTACCCAAAATATGCAGGATATATATTCTAAGTGAATAAAATTCTGGAATGCATATTCCAGCTGAATGAAAGATGAATCAAAATAAAAGACTCAAGAGAGGAGAGGGTGCAGCAGGATGATAAGCACTAAACCCTTTTATAGAGAAAAATAAAGGATACATAATTATAAATGTGTTCAAAGATAAATACCAATAATAATGTTTATTCAAAAAGCCTGTATGCCAAGAAAATATTGAAGCAAAAGAATATTAGGCTGATCTTGTTCTAAAAAATCAAAACAATAAATTCATAACAACTAAAGCAATATGATATTTAAGAAGGACAGGAAAAGGGGCACCTGGGTGGCTCAGTCGGTTGAGTGTCCAACTCTGATTTCAGCTCAGGTCATGATCTCAGGGTTGTGGGATCAAGCCCCGCGTCAGGCTCTGCACTGGGCGTGGAGCCTGCTTGGGATTCTCTCTCATGCTCTTCCTTTGCCCCTCCTCCCACACACTCTCTCTCTCAAACAAACAAAAAAGGACAAGAAAAATAGCAGAAGGAAATCGAGTCCAGAAACAAAGACAAGTCCATGTTAGAATGTAGTGTATGATCAAAGTGGTTTTTAAAATTAGTGGACAAAAAGTGCAATATTCAATATATAATCTTAGGGCAATTAGCTGAGCCTTAAAATAAAAAATAAACCAGGTCTTTATTTCTTGCAGTAGATAAATCAAAGGCCCAAATATTTTTTTTAAAAAGCCTGAAATAGTAGATAAAATAAGGGGAAATATTTTTTATATTCTTGAGATAGTGATATCTAAATTTATTTATTTTTTTTAAAGATTTTATTTATGTATTTGACAGAAAGAGACACAGCAAGAGAGGGAACACAAGCAGGGGGAGTGGGAGAGGGAGAAGCAGGCTTCCCGCCGAGCAGGGAGCCCAATGCGGGGCTCGATCCCAGACCCTGGGATCATGACCTGAGCCAAAGGCAGACGCTTAACGACTGAGCCACCCAGGTGCCCCAAGATAGTGATACCTAACTTTAAATAACATATACGTCCTAGACTCAGTAAAGAAAAATAATGCCATAATCAACTACATAAAAATTACAAGTCTCAGTTGGGTGGAAGATGTAAGGTTAAAAGACAAATTTCAAAGCACTTCTATACCCACATTATGTGGTTATCTGCAACACACAAGAGAACACTTGCAACTCCATAACAAAACTTTAAATAACCTGTTTTATAAGTAGGTAAAGTATAGGTAATTCAAGAGGTATATAAGGGATGTACAGATTTGATGGGATGCTAGAGGACTGTGCATCAGAACTTGGCAGGAACTAAGTACGTTTGGCAAAGGACACACAGCAGGGCCATGTTGCAGGAGCAGGGGACACAGCCTTGTCACCATCTCTGTGTGTCCCCTCCATTTTTACATCCTCACATAAGAATGGTTGTTGAGCAAGTAAGCACCTGGTAAGCTGATCACATGCTTTTCCCCTGGCTCTAATGAGAGGCGGAAAGAGGAGGGATCTGATAGGATGGCTTTCATAGTGGAAGGTAATAGCAATGGGAAAGAGTAAAGGAAGGAATAAATGGAAGAAGGTAACATACTAATAGTGTTGAAAATCTACTCCTCGTCAGGACTTTTGCTAGGTTCGTCTACATAACTACCATATTTTATCTTCATCTGTATTCTTTCCATGGCATGGTTTGGTGTCTATTATCTTGAGGCATGTGGTCCCTTTGCCTCTGTGTGCAAGGGACCCTGAAGGGTCCATGGGGACCAATAAGTGGATCTAGAAATGCCGAGAGCCAATAAAGCTTTCTCTCAATCTCAGTGAGCAAGAATATGGCCTTGCACTTCAGCCACGAGCGCCAACAAATTGCCTACAAAAATAATTCATCTGGAACATGTTGTATCTCAGTGCTCAACAGCTTAGCAGCAGTCCCCACAAGCCATTCCTCAGGTGAGACCGGTGAGGAACCAGAAGAAGCCACTGGACATCCGGCCCCTCTTTTCCCCAGGGCTATCTTATCTAGACTCCTTAAACGATGGGTTCAGAATGAAATTTCAAATTAGAGTAAATATTTTTTTTGAATTCTGAATCCAAGTGGGTTTGGGCTTATGAGGAATCAGTACAGTTAAAGAGAAATAAATCACAGTTTCTTTGTAAAACGGAATGAAGTGTTAATAAATGTTGGCCTCTGTCCAAAAGGAAATTTGCGAAGAAGGAAGGATGTCAGGAAGCAGAGAAAGAGAAACTAACAGGGCTGGTTTAATATTCCACTGATGCTGCTTTGTAATACTTAATAATTGTGAACTCACTCCCACCTCAAGTGTAAGCAAATGTATGGAAAATGGGGGAGGGGGCAAAGACCCAGGCATTTGGCCTCCTCCCTCTTCCTGTGTTTGCCTGCACTCTGTAATCCCTCAACCATAGCCACACATGCACGGCGCATCCACCTTCTTAACACCACATCCTCACTCTCATTCCTTGGTGCACATCAAAACTTTGAACTCTTGTCTGCCAAATCGGCCTCCTGTAACCAAGGAAGATAAAGACATTTAGGAAGTCATTTTCTCTCCTCGCAAAATTTTGACTTTCAAAGTCTATTGTCTTGCACTGAACATCAAACCACCAAAAATCCTATATTAGAGATCAGAGGCTAATATTACCTTCTTCACTTTTACCTTCTGCTGTAATGATCCCATTAATTCCTAAAGGCTGGCCTTCCAGCATTCCCCATCCCAGGAAAGATGGATGACTCTGGCTCACTGGGGAGAGTCATAATTTTAGAAATATAGAATGGGATGATTAACTTTTCATACTTCCCCACACCCTCAAATGTTCAAGAATATTCTTCCATAGTGACCAGGACCAGCTTCATGGGTGTGGAACCTGTACAGTCACGGGGAACCTCACACTTAGAAGGACCCTATGCTTTTTTTTTTTTTTTAAGTGCTGCTATCACCATATTGACATTCCTAATAATTTTTTTAACAAGGGGCTCTGCAAATAATGTAGCTGGCGCTGCCTATGAGTCT
Organism: Callorhinus ursinus; assembly: GCF_003265705.2. NCBI lineage: Eukaryota > Metazoa > Chordata > Mammalia > Carnivora > Otariidae > Callorhinus > Callorhinus ursinus. Next base: position 61,427,065 of record NW_027397068.1, on the reverse strand, counting down.
GGGCCTTTAGAAAGACCATTCCACCAACAAAAACTCAAAGGTGTTTCATAGTCTAGTGTTGCTAAATGTGGTGTGAGCCTACTTTGCCTTATTAACTAGGGGATTTTTAATTCTCTATTTCTACTCTCCCATTTGCTCCCTTTCAGGCAGAAGCAAAAACTTTTTGTCAAGGTAAGATTTGCTAACATGAGTACAAATCTCAAGTTTAGGGCAAAGACTGGGTGGGACTGGGCCCCTCAGGAGCAGCAAATACCAGGAGAGAAAGAATGGACCATGCTCAAGCACTCCCTCTGCTCAAGACCCCATCCCACACCACGGAGAAAGGAGGAAGTAAGAGAGCCCCGGGCATCCACCTGCCCACACAGCCCAACTGCCTGAGAGGACAGAGATAGCAGAGGACCACCCCTCCATGGTCCAAGCAACACCATTGTAAAAAGCATATGAGACTGGGGTCTCAGGACAAACAACGATGTTTGTTATTGATCCCAAATTACACGTGTAGGACATATCTTCCCAGTGACTGCACAATTGATGTCCTGTATAAACTGCATGATCTTGTATTAGCCTAGGTAACAGCGTGTAAGACAAATATATTTCAATACAAAGGACAGACGAATTTTAATGTGCATGAATGTGAACTTACTTACCATCCAGTAAAGTTTCACGACATACTTTCCATAGTTATTGAATAAAGGCATGTGACCTTTCACAGCCTTGCACAGAGAGTAGATGTGTTCCCAGGGCTTCCAGTTGAGAGGAGGAGGTTCCCCTGCATTCCCTTTAAAATAATTGTTCAAAGTAGCTCCATTGAATATCTTCCACACTGCATAGATTTCGCTGATAATCCATCTCATCAGCTAGAGACAAAAGCCATTAGTGTTAATCAGTTGCTCTTCCATTGTTGGTACTGTAATTTAGGCGGGAAACCAGTCGAAAACCTATTTCCAATCTACTTTTTCATATTAAATTCTACATGTAATATGCTCCACATTTTGATTTCTGACCTACAGAATAAAGTCATAGTTCTTGTCTTTGTTGTCAGGAAATATAGTCACAATACAGGCTAAAAAGACTTAGCATTAAACACTCAGCTAAGAGCTGTTTCCAGAGTAAACTGTCAGTGGTTTAACATTGACCTCCATTTGTCATTGACCTTCATTTCAGCTGTGTGTGTGTGTGTGTGTGTGTGTGTGTGTGTGTGTGTGTGTGACACAGAAAGAGAGAGAGAGAGAATGAATGCTTCTGAGAGCTGGGGTAATTTTATTTTGGAATTAACTTTTTATAAATGATTAAGCTACCCGTCTATAAACGTTGAGAAGTTTGAGAAGAAAATGATCTCTTTTATGTCAATAGGATCAGCTAGACAAGGAATGCAATATGAGAAAGAATTAAAATTTCACACACGTTTAAATATCCTCTAAGTCTCATATTTCATATGCCAATCTGTAGGTGCAGAAGTGCTCTAAGTAAAATTCCCACTTGCAGAGTTTTCAACAGGCTGCAAGGCGCAGTGGGGAGTTAAGCTTCCGAGACGAAACAGAGACCAGGATTTGAATCTTCCTTCAGATCCTTCTGCTCTGGGGCATGTCATTTCACCATCTCTAAATTGCAGTTTATGTAATGCAGTCTGTAAAATGCAGATTATGCTATCTATTTTCCAGCATTTTTTAGGGAATAGAAACAATGTATAAAAAATCTCTGGGTCACAGTGGGTTTTAAGTAAAGACATTACCCTTAGTATTATAGGATTTTCTGATGATAATCATCTCGTATTTAACTGCCTAGTTTATAAGAAGATTAAATACTTGAGGCTAACCTTATAAGATTTATGTTTTCCTTAATTTACATTATCTAGGACATTTCTTTAGGTTTAGTTTAGTTGAAAAAGAAAGGTAAATCAAGTATCTTTCTGTATGTATATCTGGGATTTTGCTATAGAATATTTTATGCTTCCTTAAAAAATGAAAAGTTGAAGTCTGTGCATGCTTTGGATCATAAAATAAGCATATTTTAGACTAAAATATAAAGTATAAAACAATTCAGAAATAACATTATACTAATCAGTACATCCTGGTTGAAGAAAGAAATGTTTTGACTTTAATATTGGTCAGAATCAATAATGACTATTAATTCTGACTGGGTCAGATTTTTTTTCTGGGAGAAAATAATTTTTTAAAAAAATGCCCTGCTTCTGATATAACCGCCTTAGAGGAGTGGAACAGGTCTACTTCTGATGGAAAAAACCCAGGGTAGAAAGGTGGAAGTGTTTAGGTGAGATTTTCCCTGCATTAGCATGTCAAACAACATCATGACACCCTGCCCTTGAGCACCGTGCAGAGCAAGTTCCAAGCAACTTAATGTCAATTGCTAGGCACGTGCATCAAGAGAAGAAATGCCCAGATCGTGAGATCCCAGCTACTCTGGGTCTAAGGGCAGGAGAATAGGGGCACAGCAATGTTAATGGCTAACATTTTCCCACCATTTGCTCATTAAACTCAACTTAAGAGGCTTCTCTTCCTCTTAGAATGTGTGGCTTATAAAATACTGAGTTATACCAAAACTTAGAGGTGAGCAAGGGAGAACTGAAATTGACGGTCTGGGAACCGTTTTAGGCAGGTCTGGAAGGTATTCTGCAATCAGGCTTCAGTTAAAACTTCCCTACATACCTCACTGCAGAGTAAATGTTCATTTGCTGAAAACAAGTCAAACAGGATTTCATTTTTCACAACTACTGGAGCCTGAAATTAAAAATATGTGTAAAAAGAGATATTACTCATTAGGAAAAATAAAGGAAATGTAGCTGAATGAAATATAGTTGCATGTGATATAAACAAGTCAAATCTGATCTCATTTCTCACAACCAGAGGAATTAAAAGAAAAAAATAAATAAATAAATCTCATTATTCCATAAGATAACCCTGTTAGAGCTATGGGTGACATTCACTTAATAATGTAATGCCTATCAAACACAGCATTTTCATATACAAATGAAATGTTGTAAGATATAATATAGGCAGATGATCTCAGCATGCATACACACACAATCTGAGAGTTTAAAAAATGACTTGAAATTTAAATTAACCTTTCAAGTTAAACCTGAAGCTTAGTTAACACAAGCTAGCAGGAAAAATATCTTCATCCCTTTGATAAAAAATATTAGGTATGACAGCTTTTTAAAATCTTGCCCAATTTCAAATCCTCTTATCTTTTAAAAAAATCATCTGATGGTCATTATTTAATTGGTATATATCTAGAGATGCTTTTATATATTTAGACCACTAAGGAATAAATATAATAAGGGAAAATATGATTTATAACAGTTTTTAAAAATTTGTTACAATTCATATTGAGCTTATATGCTTAACATATCAAATTAACATAAATGTGGTTTTCATTAATAAAATAGATTTTCATGGAAACTAATGCCTTCAGCTATTCTCAATTCCATGTATAACTAGCATCTTGAAAACTCAATAAAATATTTCTTTATGTCTGAGAAAAATTAACTCCAAGCTACCCTGAAGGCCTGACTTGACTCAGTTTATAATTTATGATCATAATAAGTTATATATATGTATTATATAAAATATTTTATACAAAAATGTATATTTTAAATTCTGGTTTGGCTAATTGCACTTCTAAAATGCCCATACTCGGGGCACCTGGGTGGCTCAGTTGTTAAGCATCTGCCTTTGGCTCAGGTCATGATCCCGGGCTCCTGGGATCAAGCCGCGCATCCAGCTCCCTGCTCCGCGGGAAGCCTGCTTCTCCCTCTCCCACTCCCCTTGCTTGTGTTCCCTCTCTCGCTGTGTCCCTTTCTGTCATATAAATAAAATCTTTAAAAAATAAAAAAATAAAATGCCCATACTCTTCAGCAAGTACCAACGAACATTAAAATTGATTATGGATTAAATAAATACTGAATAACTAAAATTTGAGGAGTGAAATTTAATAGTTGCCTGCCAACAAATATAAAATAGAAACTGATGGTGTGTAAAAGACAGCAAATATTAAGATAGAAGTCTCTATGGAGGTCTCTATTCCCTATACCTGTACTTGAGACAGAATACATCTTCGGACATCTTACATCTTATTCAATATAATCATCACTCAAGGAACTGAACCATCAATACCTGATTCTCAGAAATAAATAAATCTGATCATTCCCTCAGTAGTCAGGGTTTATTAACCTCCTCAGTTGTATAATCTAAGTTGATTCTGATATCTTAAATCCAGGCTTTTAAGTTTTTTCATAATTTAGCTTCTCTCTGACTTAAATCATGTCCTCTAACTTCATCTTTGGCTTAGAGTAGAATAGAGTAAATCACACAGAAAAGTCATTATTGTTTTGCTAAGTTTTTGTCTAAGCTTTTTATATGCCCACATTTAATGAGTTTCAATGTAAAATGTACTTGCCACCGTGGATCTAGACATTAAAACTTGAAAAACACTATTCTAAGACTATCCTAGTTAGCTAGACTTTCAGCTGTGGCTGCTCTGGTCCATACTTCAGGGGGGAGTCCGTGCACAAGATAAAGAGAAAGAGCCAGCACAGAACAGAGATGTTGAGATGGGCAGCAACATTACACGATAAAGGTAGGGAGAAGTGTCATCATCATCAACAATGGATGAATTTGGGGCGCCTGGGTGGCTCAGTCGTTAAATGTCTGCCTTCGGCTCACGTCACGATCCCAGCGTCCTGGGATCGAGCCCCATATCGGGCTCCCTGCTCAGCGGGAAGCCTGCTTCTCCCTCCCCCACTCCCTCTGCTTGTGTTCCCTCTCTCACTTTGTCTCTCTCTGTCAAACAAATAAAAAATAAAATCTTAAAAAAAAAAAAACAGTGGATGAATTTACTTATAATACAAGTATTATCTCTCAGAACTAAGGTATGTTAAAAAGAAAAAGATGGTGTAAAACTTTCCTACTTATTCACATTTGAAACACTCTCACTTCAGGGACTTAATATCCTTTATTTGCATGGAATGTAAACTCTGCCCTTCCATTGCACAGAGCCTGAATATTATTACTAATATACCATTATTAAGTGCACTATATTAACACCAAAGAATTTATATTCTTCATGCCAATATTATCTAACATTATAAGTAATTTAAAGACATGTTCATATACATTTGATTTATTTAAAATATCTCACAAGTAGGCATTCAATAAATATTCTGTTGAAATATACCTTATTTTTTCATTTTACTAAATATCTTTGAATTTAGGATTATCTTTCTCAGCCAGTAATGGTAACTGGAAATATGGTGGATAAATTGTATTTTCTTGCAATAGTAGCAGTGCTTATAAAGGCTAAAAATTTTAGGAATAAAATCACTTTGTGTGAAACTGAGATTCAATGGATTCTATAATAAATGGAAGAATCAGCTCCTTTACAACCATTTGATTAGCACTAAACTATTTTAGCCTACTGGTTTTCCATGCATTAAATGAAAATGATAGGAGATTCATAAAGGAAAAAAAGGAACTGGTGATAATTAGGCCCTTGGAAACAGCAAATATATTCAAACTAACATGGCTGTTAAGAAGAAAGACCAGTGGATCTAAAGTTTTCATGTACATAGTGCTATTTAAAAGGATGTTCTCTGGTGATCCCAGTCAATGTGACTCAAGTTGCTGAGCATCGAGTCCAGAAATGAAGATGGCCCTTGGAAAATGCTTCAAGAATACCTGGAATGCAGAGAGCAAAGTGCAAATCTCCTGGGCTAGAAAATTAATGCTAATAAACACGATAGTAAACAGACCTTTGGGCCACATAATAAGTTCCTGCTAAGCAGCACTAAAGGGAAATTCTGTCAGTCAGAAATTAAAGAATAACTTCCCACATATTTTAGGCTCTCCTTTGATATCATGTAGAAAGGAAGAAAACTCAAGACTCTAAACAAAATTTCAATATTCTCTTGGGAACCAGTACAAGTGATATTAAACTATGCTGATAAACATTTATTTCGATTAAATGCCAAAAAGTAATTCCTTTTTCTTACTGAAAAATTTATGGGAAAAATTTACCCTACATTGTTTTAAAAATGAGAATTTTCATAACTAGGATATTATAACCTACAGCTAACCTGTATTTTGTTTGATAGTGAAAATATTTCTTACCCGATTAATTAAAAAATCCTGTGGACGTTTCCAGGAATAAATTTTCAACGATGGTGGTAATTCAATCTTTCCTTCAGGGTCTTCAAAAAAATGCTATACAAAAAATATATTGAGTTTTTTTCTCCATATGGTTCTAAAACAATGAAAGCAACTCAGTCCTAATAAAAATTAGTAAGTGCATAGATTCGATCAATAAACACGCATTTATAGAGCAATTTGTGTAATTGCTCTCAGAGCTAGTTCATGGAGTATTTGGTGAATAGTGAAGTTAATAATACTATATTTAATGAACAAAACCTCAATTGTTGAGTAACATTTTATTGCAGAAGAAGCAGTCCAAACGAGCATGAGCTGCATTGTAATGTGAGGTAGGTATGGTAGGAAAACAATCTGAATGGGCCAGATATGGACATATTTTCCCCTGAAAATAATGTTTTTTTTTTTCTTGAGTAGAGAAGATTAAAAAATCATAAATACAATTGTATGCCAATGAAATTTGTACCTTGGATCTGACTTCCATTTATTAATTTTTAAAATTAAACATGTTATTTTGAGATAATTATAGATACACACCTCATGCTGTGAAATAATAAAGAGAGTTCCTGTGTTCTCTTTACTCAGTTTCTCCAGTAGTAAAATCTTCCAAAACCATAGGGCAATTTCACAACCAGGATACTGACATTGACACAGGCAGGATAAAGAATAGTTCCAGCAGCACCAGGATCCTTCCTAGGAACTTTTATGGCCATGCCCACCCTCCAGCCTCCTTACCACCTGTTTAATCCCTGCCACCTGGCAATCATTAATCTGGTCTCTTTTTGTCATTTCAATAATATTATATGAGGGGCACCTGGGTGGCTCACTTGGTTAAGCATCTGACTCTTGGTTTCAGCTCAGGTCATGATCTTGGGGTACTGAGATCCAGCCCTGCTCTGGGCTCTGCGCTCAGTGGGGAGTCTGCTTGAGATTCTCATTCGCTCTCCCTCTGCCCCTTCCTCTGCTTTCACATGCATGCTCTCTCTCTCAAATAAATAAATAAATAAATCTTCAAAAAAAAATAATGTTATATGAATGGAATCATATAGCATGTAACCTTGTGGATTGTTTTTTTTTCCCTCTCTGCCTAATTCCCTAGATATTCAATTCATTCAAGCTGTTGCATGTATCAATAGTTTATTCTTGTTTATTGCTGAGTAATATTTCATGATATGGATATTTGTTTGTTTACCATCTGCCCATTGAAGGACATTTGGCATTTGGGCTGTTTCCAATTTAGGGCTATTAGTTATAAAGCTGCTATAAATTTTTGCATATAGCTTACAAGTTTTTATATGAACATAAGTTTCCATTTCTCTGAGATAAATGCCCAAGAATGCAATTAATTTATTAATTTTTGAGCCCTTAGTATGGGTCAATTAGTGAGCTCTGGAAGAAGAATGATATCCAAATGTCTCTTCTCAAATGCTAGCAATATAGTAAATTAGACATCAAGTAACTACTATGTAAAAGTTCTCACAGCTCCTAAGGTAGTTAGGTTGTGGGGGTGGTCCTTACAGAAAATGAAAAGTGCTGGGAGTATGAAAACAATGCTGTAGGAATATAAACTATCTGTATTGAGAAAAAGGAGTACTAAATTTCACTTGAGTTAATAGTGACAGGGTCAAGTAAATACCATTTTGTGATTTTTATGGTAATCATATTTTTATCCGAATGTTAGTGTGACCTGAGAAATGGGTTATATTTGAGGGTGCTGTCTGAGCTTTACACAAAGTGTCTATGTGTATCTGGAGCATATTTAAGATAATGGAATACTGTGAATGAAGACAAAGGCAATCCCAACATCCAGTCAAAGTGATCAAAGAATGAGTCCCTGAACAAGAGACTGAAGTTTCCAAGAGCCACCCTAGACTTCTGGGGTTGCCTCATGTCATTTTTTTTTCCTTACAAATATTAATTCAGTTATTTTAAGGTCTCTTCTCTGACAATTCCAAAATCAGAGTCACCTGTGGATCTATTTCTATTATTTAATTTTTCCTCTTGTTTTTCAGCCACTTAGTCCTATTTCTTTTCAGGTGTGGTAAATTTTGATTGTATGATATACATCGCATATAAGAATGTATATGAGTGCTAAGTCATGATGTTTTTCTCCAGAGAGGAGGATTTCATTCCTTTCTGGCAGGCAAAGTACAAAATGAACTTGACCCTGTCAACACTGGGTCTCAGGATTTGGTAGGGTTGGTGTGGGTTTGGTTTTCCCTTACTGAGTACAGCCATGTTGGGGTACAAACTGAAAGGCTGGAGTTTCTGAGTTCTTTCACCTTGGTATACTCTAAATTCTGATCTCTTGCCATAGCATCATGAAATATTTTCTGTTATTTAGCTTCCAAGCTGTTGCTTTCCACTCATTTGCTCAGCAGCAAAATCTTCACATATATAGGTGAGGATTTGGGTAAATGTCTTGAAATAAAATTATATGGGAAATTTTCAGATTCTGGTTCTGTAATTACCTCTGGGATTTGGGTTCCAGTTTTGGCTGCTTTCACAGCCCCAGTCAATATCCTCTCTCTTTTCAGCCCAGAGAAACTGGCATAAGCCCCAAGCCACTACTTTCTGCTTGGCCTTTCATTTTCATGCCTTGAATTATTAAAAGTCTTTGAGAAGATTAAAAAAAAAAAGGTAAATGGGAGTTTATCATATCATAATCTGATATGATTCCCTTCTCTCCATGTTAAGTTAATGGTAATCTTTCCATGTCATTTTGCCTTAGGTGTATTTCTTATATCCACCTCACAATGCTTCATTAAATTTATCTCAATTTGGTTCACCCATCATGTCTTTTTGTTGCTGTCACTTAGCTGAAGAAATGAGATGTGATTCTGGAATTACAGGGAAGGATTAGCTTATCTGATGCTGATTTCCTGATCACTAGCTTCACATCTGAAGAAGAGACTTTCTATAAAATTCCAAGGCTCCTTGCTATAGTTGGATGCTTAAGGTAATTGATCCTGGTAAAATATGGATGTTGCAAATGCAACATGCTTGGGGTGTCCACCACTCACTCCCATGAGGGACTGTCACTTCCCAAGCCATGAATGCTGAGGTTGTAGAACAGAACTGGGAGTGGGAAGCAAGGTTGTATTCCAGATGGTACCTTTGCGCTGTTATAAGAACCAGGGTTTGATCTGCTGTTCTCCTGCTTTATGAAGGTGGGAGGGGCAGAATGGAGTATTGGCTAAGGTTCTGAAGTGTCACACTCCATTGGCATAGCTCCGATTCACCACAGGAGGAGGGCTGGTGCTGCCCTAATCATGCAGTTTTATACATCTCCATGGTCCAACGGCTGCAGAATCAATGTTGGGGTCTGGTGTTCAGCTGGCAAAATTCCTATACTTTGCCCCCAGATGAAATAGGCATCAAGGAAACAGCATACATGTTACTGCTCCAGTCTCAATGGTTTTCCTCCAATAAATGTTTTTCCAACAGATTTGCCCTTGTTTCAGTAACATTGATAAGTTCCAGAATTTGATGCCTAACCTCCCAGAGATCTGCAGGATTTTTTTCATAGTCATCTGATAAAGGCTAACTTGCACTGCAAGGGCCCTATAATGTCACAGTTTATATCTTATTTCCTATTTCAAAGTTTTCAGGCACTTCTGCTCTTCTCCTCCCAGTTTCTCCTTCACACTTTGGAATGACTCGTCTTTAGATCTTTTCTAGAGCTCCATGCTTACCTGAGGATCTGCACAATCTATCTTCTTGACGTAAATTCACACTCAACCCCCATTAGTTATAAATTTCTGTTAAAAATATGTAGAATATGACCATTGTCATTTGAACACAGAGAGTTCAAAAGCCCTATGCACCTAAAACTTCCACAATCACCCTAGGTATGGTACAAAGAATGTATTCCCTCATATGTTCCTAATCTGAAATTATTCACATACTAACAGAATCAGCAATTAGTTACATTTATTATCTTTTGTAAACAAATTACTGTAACGAATCACGCAGTTTGTAATTCTGCATTTTGTGAACTAAATATAATTGCTAATAGGTACCATTCCAGAGTTCTCTATTCAAATAAAGACCCCAGAGTTCAACATGGTCATTCTGGCAATTTTGTTTGTGTTTTGTAACTGCATTGTGTTCCATAACATTTTTTTTAAAGATTTCATTTATTTGAGAGGGAGGGAGAGCACAAGCAGGGCGAAGCAGCAGAGGGAGCAGCAAGCTCCCCGCCAAGCAGGGAGCCCGATGTGGGTCTCGATCCCAGGACCCTGAGACCACGACCCGAGCCAAAGGCAGATGATCAACCAACTGAGCCACCCCGGCGCCCTATAACATTTTTGTTAAATGAATTGTTACACCAAATAAATAGGTCATTATTTTTTTTTAAAGATTTTATTTATTTATTTGAGAGAGCGAGCGCACGCGCGAGTGTGAGCCCATGCACACCAGCAGGGGGAGTGTCAGGCAAAGGGAGAAGCAGGCTCCCCGCTGAGCAAGGAGCCAGATGTGGGTTTATCTGAAGACCCTGGGATCATGACCTGAGCCGAAGGCAGACACTTAACCAACTGAGCTACCCAGATATCCCAAATGGGTCATATTTAAAATGCAACACAGACTCATATCCTTTAGATAAGTCTTTAGAAATAGAGTAAACATTTTTAAATAGGCAAAAGAACCTAAGATAATATAGTTGGAAAATGTAGAACACCATTCTCAGCTCTAATCCCAGGGCACATCATGTTTCAATGGCCACAGATAAACAAAGAGTACCTGAGGTCTTTACCCAAGTATCTTGAGGGGGGATATTAAGAGAGATTCAACCTTTTCCTCACAGTAACATCTTTAAAAAAAAGAAAAAAAAAATCTCCTATCATCACCAGATAACAGCTCACAAGTCCACTGAGGCTTTCATTTTCTAAACCACTCTGTCTAAATGCCTGGTCCCCAACCCTGTCCAAAATCTACTCTCTGACCTGTTCTATCAATTTCCCCTTTATTTCATTATGACTCTTTGATCATGTCTCTCCTTCCACTTACTCAAATGTGATTAGCAAAGCTCAGGTCTAAGGCTTGGAAAGACAGGCAGGAGGGAGGGCGACCGGTGGACAAAGACAATTTCTCTTTTGAAGGGAGGCTCTGGAGAAGAATGAACACACTCCCGTGTTAACAAATCTTATTCTATTATAAAATTTAAGACTAAGATGAACTCTAGTCACACTCAAGTGGACTTACAAATAAAGGGCTTTTTCCTGTTTTGTCCTTTTCTTTTCCACCTTTGCCCGCGTCCCACTTCTCTGCGTTTACGTCCGCCTCGCTCCATTCTGGCCAGATTGGGAATTTCCCCTTCTTCTGCTCAACAGAACTAGGTTGCGCATTACTGCCAAAGTAGTACTGCCTAGACAGAGCAGGGAGGTGGGTTAATTTTAAGTCAGATCTCTGGAGTAAAATATTAGATTCATTGCATGGTATAAATTTAATGCTTTTGTCAGCAGTCACGTTAAAGGCATTTTTCGATAGTCTTACCTGTAGCCAGACAGCTTCCACAGGTTAGGGTTCAAAAAACTAAAATACCCAAAGAGATTATTTCATAAATTTTGAGCCTTAGGCCCTACTTACTAATGCAGGACATTCATCACAAACACATAAAATGCCATGAAGGGGAATATTTATATACACTTCACACTTAAAATCCTTTACATGTATAATATTAATGGCTTTTTGAAGATCAGGACAAATATAATTTTGATTTTTCCCAGTGTAACAGTGCTATGTGATCATTATTTTAAAATGAATTTTTTTTTAATTACATAAGTAGGAGAGACATGCCCGCTCCATTAACATTGTTAATGAGTGTCCATTCTGTAAGACTAATGCAAGATACACGTTTCTTCTTCAAAAATAACGTCATTCAGCACATTACAGACTGTTTCTTTCCATTTATCAGTATACTGCAAATAGTTCCTATGTTGATGAGAATTTATCTAAATACAAATTTAATGATTCCATACTGTTCCATTGTATAAATACACTACCTTTTGTTTAATTAAGTTTCTATATTAAAAAATTTGAAGGTTTTGATTTAAAGTTTTTTTCACTATTATATATTTTTTAAAGATTTTATTTATTTATTTGACACAGAAAGAGAGAAAGAGAGAGAGAGCACCAGCAGGGGGAGAGGCAGAGGGAGAGGGAGAAGCAGGCTCCCCACCTGAGCAGGGAGCCCAACACGGGGCTCAATCCCAGGACCCCGGGATCATGACCTGAGCTGAAGGCAGACTATTAAATGACTGAGCCACCCAGGCGCCCCCTTTTCACTATTATAAACAAGACTTTGGTAGCTTTCCTTATTAACAAATCTTTGCAATACATTATTAATTCTTTTCTTAGGATAGATTTTAATAAGAGGACTTACAGTACCCAAATATATGCCTATTTAAAATGTATGATATATTTTCACTAATTATCTACAGAGGAGTTGGACTTGTTTTCTACACTCATTATTAACATATTATAGTTTCATACCTCTAAACCTTGACTTTTACCTTTTCTTTATAAGTTTTAAAGTCTAATTTAAATTTTTTAATTAATTTATTTGAGAGAGAGCGCACGCGTGCGCGTGAGCCCATGCGCACCAGTGTCTTGTTTAATTTTTCAAGTTTTAACTATGAGTGACTGGACCCCTGCTCTAAACACTGGGATAAGCAGTGAACAAACCAGGCTAAGATCTCTACCATTATAGAGTTCATATTTTGGGTGGGTGGAGATATAAATCACAGCATAAATTAAGTAAAATATATAGTGCATTAGAAAGTGAAAAATGCTAGGAGGAAGCATAAAATAGTAAGGGGGAACTGAAGTGTTAAGATACACAATTTTTAATATAGTGGTTAAGGAAAGCACTCCATAATAGGGTAATAGTTAGGTCAATAGTGAAAGAACATAAAGGATCGAGCTATGTGGATCTGTGGAAAGACTGTTCTGGAAACAGGAAACGGCAAGTACAAACAGAAAGGCAGAGTCTTCCAGATGCAGAGAGCATCCTGGCTTATTTGAAGAATAAAGATATCAGTGAGGCTGAGGGAAAGTAAAAGGAGATGATTTCAGAGAGGTAACAGGAGATGCAGAGATTATAAAGGTGATCTAAGCAAAGGAAGGACACTGGTTTCCCTAGGTGAGAAGGGAAGCCACAGGAGAGTTTTGAGCAGGAAAGTTTCTAAGCATTCATTCTTGCTGCTATGTTGAGAAAAGGCCAAAGGAAACAAGAGAGAGAATTTAGAAGACACTGAAATAACAGGTGAGAGCTAATGATGGTTTGGACCAGGTTGCTAACAGTAGAGGCGGCAAGAGAGAGTCCCCTGTTTTTAAGAGAAAGCCAATAGATTGAATTGATGTCCCTGTAAAACAGAAGACGATGGGATTGCACAAAACTGAGGTAAGGAGTAAAGCAGCGTTTCACTTCCAAATGCACTGTGTTTTAAATGTTTATCACATGTTTGTGGAGATGTTGAATAGTTCAACATAGGATTCTGAGGCTTTGGGAGAAAGAATTAGTCTAAAAGTGAAAATTTGAGTCATCAGCATTTAGATGATATTTAAAGTCTTAAGACTGGATTAAATCACCAAGAAAATGACCATACCTAAGCAATAGACACTCCCAGGAAGGCTATTCAAGATACCTAACAACCGGTAAGGAAGGAGCATTGACCAATCCTCAAAGACCTCTAGTTATGCGAGACATTATTTACTTTGAGTAGTGGGATCAGGGATATGAGGTCCTCAGGGTAGGTCAGGGGCTCTGGGCAGGAGGCAGGAATGTCTGGGGCTCAAGGTTATTGGTAAGGTTATTGTTGAGGCTACTCAACAATCAACATTAAAATCTTTCAATATTCTAACCATCAGTACAGCTGTGTATCTGCCCTGATACTCCATGTGAAAAGTCAGAAAGAATAGGAAGAAAACTGAGATGGGCACCTGGGTGGCTCGGTTGGTTAAGCGACTGGCTTCGGCTCAGGTCATGATCCTGGAGTCCCGGGATCGAGTCCCACATTGGGCTCCCTGCTCAGCAGGGAGTCTGCTTCTCCCTCTGACCCTCTTCCCTCTCGTGCTCTCTATCTCTCATTCTCTCTCTCTCAAATAAATAAATAAAATCTTAAAAAAAAAAAAGGAAGAAAACTGAGAAAAGCAGTTCCCTAATCCCCTCAGAACTCGGGGGTATGTTACCTTCCATGGCAAGCGAGGGTTTGTAGACAACTTTAAGTATTTGAGATGGGAGCTTATCCTGGATTATCTGCATGGGTTCAACCTAGTCATAAGTGTTCTCAAAAGTGGAAGAAGGAGACAGAAGTCATCAGAGGGAGATTTGACTCCAGAAGATTGAATAGAAAAATGCAAAACTGCTGGTTCTGAAGACAGAGGGAGGAGGCCACATGCCAAAGAGCGTGAGCAGCTTCTCAAAGCTGAAAAAGGCAAGGAAATGGATTCTCTCCCTGAGCCTCTGGAGAGGAATGCAGCCCTGCTGGTACCTTCGTGTTAGCTCAGCGAGACCCATTTTGGACTCTGGACCACAAGAATTGCACAATAACAGTTTTGTACTGTTTAAGCCACTAAGTTTGTGGTATTTTATGATAGCAGTGTTAGGAAACAGTGACAGGAATAAAACAGTAGAGGGTTATTACTTGGAAGTCAAGTAAAACATTTTTTTTTAAGTAAGAGAAGGCACAACAGATCCAAATGCTGCTAATGGATCAACAGATTGAAATAGGAACAAATAAATTTAGCAACAAGAAGGTGAAAGGTCTCTCTCAAATTTCACCTTCTGGGGCTGGTGGTGAGAGGGACTTTCTCGAACGCCCTATCTAGTATGGCTACCTCTCTGCATCCTTTTATATTGCTTCATTTTTATAGCACTTGGCAGTTCTCTCACTAATCCTTCAGTGCTTGTGTGTTTCCACAGGTAGCCTTTTAAGTTTCACAGGGGTAGGATCAGTGGGTTTTTTGTTCACTCCGTCTATCTCCAGCAGTCGAAACAGTGCCAGGATAACATAGGAAATCGGTCTCCTGTCTCTCTGTCATCTATTTACATGAAATGAAAAAATGAATGTCTTTACGTACTATTTCTATCATTTCTAATTAGAACCGCTTCAAGGTTTAGGGGCACCTGGGTGGCTCAATCATTAAGCGTCTGCCTTCAGCTCAGGTCATGAATCCAGGGTCCTGGGATGGAGCCCCGCATCGGGATCCCTGAGCCAGGGGAAGCCTGCTTCTCCCTCTCCCACTCCCCTGCTTGTGTTCCCTCTCTCTGTGTGTCTCTGTCAAATAAATAAATAAAATCTTTAAAAATAAATAAAAATAAATAAAACCCTCTTGTTTAAAAAAAAAAAGAACTGTTTCAAAAGTTTTACGTATAGGTAGAGATTGATCAGATGGCTCACCAGTTCCTGTTTCTCATTTCCTACATTTCCCAATCCTTTGCAATTTGGCTGGCACTTTGTGGTGGTGTTTTGGACAATAGCATGTATGGGAATGTGTTGTGTCCTACCTCTAAGCTCATAAAACATCCTATGAGATACTTGTCAGCATGCTCAATCCTTCAGAGAAGATCTTAGGAAATGCTAATGGATATGGTTTGGAATATAGGTGAGGTTCGGTGAGGTGAGGTCCAGAGCTGATGACCAAGAAAGAATTCTTGAGATGTCTTTGGTGCAAAATGGTGGTTTATTAAAGCACGGGGACAAGACCCGTGGGCAGAAAGAGCTGCCACAGCAGGGTTGTGAAGGGTGGCTGATTGTATACTATGGGGTTGGGGAAGGGAAGGGAAGGGGAGGTTTCAAAAGGATTTTCATATGTTAAAGAGGACTCACAGGATCCCTCAGGCCTTGCCATTGTCATGTTAAGGTTGTTTTTCCCTCTAGCAAGGCATTAACATGAAGATAGTTGGGAGCTTCCTGGAGGAACATTATACTCTGCCCACTTCAAGTATCTGTCAATGGGCTGCAGGTTATAAGGACATTTAATTGTATCTGCACTTCCTTCTGGAAGCTAGGTTATTGATAGAAATGCTTTGTTCCTATAGATTGCTAAGACATGTGTAAACTGAGGGAGACTCAGGAGACTCAGCCTTGCAGAATTGTGATCTCTATTTTTCCTTTCCTTAGCTTCGGGGCAGCCAGGAGTGCCTGAGGAATGTCACATATATCCCATCTGGGGAAGGGGGGTTGTGGGGTGTCAGCTTCTGCTTTGTCCTCAACTTGCCTTCTGTCCCCTCATCAGTAATGCCACAAGATAGAAGGAGCCAAAAATCCTTATTTAGCACATGCAAAGCCACTACTAAACTCCTGATCAAACTCTAGTATAAATGAGAAATATCCTTTGTTGTGTGATTTGGGGGTTGTGTGATCTTGTAGCTAGCACTGACTACTTCCTACTTTCTTTTTTGATAGTCTAGCTAGCACTGGTTGTTAACGATGACAAATATAAAGGTTATAGTTCTTTTTTTAGGGTTTGGATTTCTTCTTTTATATCTTTAATCATTATAAACATGCACATGGAAATTACTTATAGATTATTTTTCTACTATCTTAAATCTTTGATACTTGATTCTTTTTTGTTGTGATTTCTGCCTTTTTAAAAATATAGTCTCATGTTTTAAGACGCTTTTATTATGAGCCCATCCTTACCAGGGTTTTCTTTTCCACAGATCCCCCTTTCCCCAAGGCAATCCTGTATTGAAAGGATGGTTTTTCTTTTTTTTTTTTTAATATTTTATTTATTTATTTGAGAGAGAGAATGAGATAGAGCATGAGAGGAGGGAGGGTCAGAGGGAGAAGCAGACTCTCTGCTCAGCAGGGAGCCGGATGTGGGACTCGATCCCAAGACTCCGGATCATGACCTGAGCCGAAGGCAGTCGCTTAACCAACTGAGCCACCCAGGCGCCCTGAAAGAATGGTTTTTCAATGTTAATATGGAATTTTCTTTCTTTCAGAGATCCCAAATAAAGAAGCCATCCAGGAACCCATAGGTACTTTAAAATCAGATCTTGAAGCTACTAAGTCTCAATCCCAAGGTTTCCATTTCTCAAGGAAGATTTTTTATTTTTCAGCGGGACACTAAGCGTAGAAAATCTAACTTTCTTATAATCTAAAATTATAAAGCAGGTTTTCTTATTCACCTTTTTAAAAAGAATTAAACTTTTGGAAAGTCATGCCTTTATCCAAGGTTGGAACACTCCCTTTCCTCATTTGTCCTATATATATTAAAACAAAAGACTCTGCTTTCATAAGATGGCTAAACCTTCCCTAGGGAAGCTACAGCCTCAGTTTAGAGTTAAAACATTCTGACTTTCAGTTCCCTCCTCGTTTCTGGATCCTGAAGATTTTTATTTCTTTAGATAGGCATTTGTAGGTATTATTCTTTTTATCTTAATCCACTATCTTGCTGGAAAAGAAAGTCTAAGAATATATCCATTGTAAAGGAGTATTTCTAAGCAGCATGTAAGAGAAGATGACAGAAAGGTGACTAGAATAGTTTTCGGAAGAAAGGGAATTTTTCATAATATTAATAGAAAAATCAAAGCATAAAATAGTCCATTACTGTACCTCTGTTTTATTGAGGGTTGGTACAACTGTAGAGATAAAAAGAAATTCGTGACTTTGTATCCATCAAAATCATAAAATTTAACTCATTCGGGAAGCTCAGTCTCTCTCTTTTTTTTTTTAAGATTTTATTTATTTGACAGAGAGAGACACACAGAGAGAGGGAACACAAGCAGGGGGAGTGGGAGAGAGAGAAGCAGGCTTCCCGCCAAGCAGGGAGCCCGATGTGGGGCTCGATCCCAGGACCCTGGGATCATGACCTGAGCTGAAGGCAGACGCTTAATGACTGAGCCACCCAGGTGCCCCAGGAAGCTCAGTCTCTTAAGAGCTGTTTTTTTTAATGGGAAAATCTAATTTCTTAAAAAAAAAAATAAAGGCTATGCTAAGATTCTGTTTTGCTCTCCTTTTCATTCTGTCAAGCGTAAGTAAATGTTCTGACTCCCTCCCTAAAGCTATTAAGCTTTATCACTAATTGGCCTACTTTCCTTGTAACATGTCAAATTTGATTTTATCTATATTGAAGATCACTTTCAAAAGACTCTCATTTGAGGTATCTTATATCAGCCCAATAGCTCACCTATAGTGTTACACACACAATATAAACAATAGTCAAATACAGCCCAATGTCAAATATACTGTAGACCTCAAAAGATCATGCACAAATATGTTGCTTTTGAAACCGTCAGCACAGTATGCCTTTGACGCTCGCTGCCAGAACGTGCCTACGGCTATGGTATAGCAGAGACCCTTAACCACTCAAAGCACATTATTCCTGGTTTCATCAATTCTGAGAACAAGCTAATTTTTAAACACATAAGTAGCTCAGGACTTTTGAAGATTTAAGAACTGGTAATACAGGGAAATAAATGTTGCCAAATTCTAGAAAACTCATATGTGCAAAGAAATCAAATCTACACACTAAAATATCAGGGGGGTACCAAGACTTATGTTATTCACATAGCAATATACCCAAGTACTAGCTAATGATTCAATCCATTAAAATTACAAGTTGTATAAAAAATTTGAAAGATAACTATATCCTCGAAATATATGGCTAAACACTCCCTTCTACACGGTGAGTCTAAATATGCCATTGAGATAGAGGAAGTCTCACTGACATTTTTAGGAGAGGCTAGAAATCTGTAGACAAATATATTTGTGGAAATTTATTATTTTAAAAAAACTTAACGTCAATGAGGAATGTTTATCACATAAAGCCTGTACATTCAAAATGCCAAATGATATTTTAAAGGAAAATGATGCTTGGAGGGAGAAAAAGAATTCCACAGAGCCAGACAACAGGCTGATTTCCAGAGTGGATATATAAAATGTAAAGGTACTCCTGGGGAAAAGAGAAGCAATGGCAGAAAGGAAGCAAATTTATAACAGCAGGTCAAGTTGGACAGAATAGTCTGACATGAAAATGATATATTAAGTATGCAACAGATACAAAAGTGTTAAGATGATTATATATAATATATGTAATTAATAGATATATTAATTATATATATATAGTTGTAATTGAAATGAATTGATCATGATTAAAAGCCATTGAAAAATGTGAATGAGTGTTTTCAAAGGCAGGAAGTGGGCAAAATGGATGAAGGTGGTCAAAAGGTATAAACTTCCAGTTATAAAATAACTAAGTCATGAGGGTGTGATGTACAGCATGATGACTACAGTTAATAACACTGTACTGCATATTTGAAAGTTGCTAAGAGAGCAGATCTTAAAAATTCTCATCACAAGAAAAAAATTTTGTAACTATGTATGGTGATGGATCTTAACCAGACTTAACCGTGGTGATCATTTCTCAAACTATGTATAGTGATGGATGTTAACCAGACCTAACCGTGGTGATCATTTCTGTGGTGATACAAATATCAAATCAGTGTGTTGTACACCTGAGCTAATATAATACTATATGTAAATTATATCTCAGTTAAAAAAAAGAAGTCAATGTACTAATTACAGAAAGAACCTGTAGGGGTGCATAGGGAGTTGATAGTATAATCTACAAGTAGGTACTGGAATTAGATTTGAGCAGTGGTAGTCCAAGCTTAAAAATCTGTAAGTCCATTTTGGAAAAGAAGCTAAGTTTACCCTGTAAATGTCAAGAGACCAGAAATAGGCTTCATAAATGAGAAAGTGGCTAGAGTTACTCATAAGCTCCTAGCTTTGAACTAAGGCTGTCACTATAGTTTATGGCCTAACAGTCAATGTGCCACTTTCCTGTGATTCTCTGAGGAAATAGGCTGGCTAAAAGAGGGAAAAATGGGGGGCGCCTGGGTGGCTCAGTTGGTTAAGCGACTGCCTTCGGCTCAGGTCATGATCCTGGAGTCTCGGGATCGAGTCCCGCATCCGGCTCCCTGCTCGGCGGGGAGTCTGCTTCTCCCTCTGACCCTCCTCCCTCTCATGCTCTCCATCTCTCATTCTCTCTCTCAAATAAATAAATAAAATCTTTAAAAAAAAAAAGAGGGAAAAAATGGGAATGCGGGTGGCCTCTACCACAATGGTGTGGTATCAGGGATAGCACTTCCCACATAGGAGAAAAGCCTTCAACAGCCCAATGCTAAAACGTGGGTGGGGGGCAGGATAATATAAAAATACACTTACTAATCAGAAAAGATTCTGTGTTTATATTGGGACAGTGTGCTAGAGTCGCTAACACGTTGGTCCCTCAATCATTTAGTAACTGAATTGTGGTTAAGTCCTAGGGTTTTCAGAGAGGTCAGAGTTCAAAAGGAGAGAGATATTCCTCAGAAACCTCAAAAAAGCAGCTGTTTGCCAACTGACAAGGAAGTATTTCAATATTGTAACAACTGTCCTGTCCTTTCCAGTAGTGTATCACAACTGATGTCACAATGGATAGGGAGTGACTCATTCTGGAAAACCATCCAAACCACATGGCAAAGAACAGTATACGTGAGTTTAAAATATCTACAAAATATGAACTAAAAAACAAACATTAAAAAGGAAAAAAACAAATTTAAAATTACAAAGGACAGTAAATAAAATAAAAAAAGAAAAGAAAAGAATGTAGCAAACTTAAAAGGTTTTTAAATGTTTAGAAATACTGAAAAAATAAAGGAGGGAAAGTCCTGCTTTGCAACAAGCACAGAGAGATATTAAGCAAACAAACAAAAAACAAGATCAATGTGAACAAAGAGATATTGATTGGAAAATTTTAGCAATGACAACTTCAGCTGTTGAAAGAATAGACTAAATAAAGCCAAAGAAAGGCGAGGACTAGTGATTTAGAAGGTAGAATTTTTAAAATCAAGTGTTGGAAACAGACTCTTAACTACAGAGAGCAAAGCAATGGTTACCAGAGGGGAGGCAGGTAGGTGGGGGATGGGCTAAATAGGTGGTGCGGATGAAGGAGTGCATGTGTGATGACCACAGGTGCTGTACAGAAGTGTGGAATCACTATACTGTACACCTGAAACTAATATTACACTGTACGTTAATTGAATGGAATTCAAATACAAGCTCAAAAAAATAAAATAAAGGATTTGTATAGATAAAGAGAGAGAAAATGTGAACTAAGCAAATGGATAGATTGGAAAACTCCAGTGTATGCCTAAAAGAAGGCCCAGACAGGTAATATAGTTAAAATAGGGGTGGGGAGAAATATCTGGAAATATAACTGCTTAAAAATGTTCAGAATTGATGGAAGATATGTCTTCAGATGGAAGAAAGTACATCAAGCAATAACAAAGGATAAATGGGAGGTCAGGGGGTGGAAATCTGTGTCTAGATACATCAACTAAAACTGCAGAAAATTATGAAAATTAAAATCTATATACTGAAAGAAATGACAAATTACCTAAATATAAAAACAACCGAATTGACAGCAATAACAGTCACGGTAAAGGAAGGAAGTGATATCATCAAAGCTGAGGTAAAATAACTGTCAATCTTAAATTAAGATCCAATTAAACTCTTATTTAAAAGTGAGGTCAAAACATTTATCTTAAATTATATAAAAACATTTAAAATTGTGAGTTTACCATAACAGATTCCTATAAAAATATTTACTGAAAGATTTATCTCAGGAAAAAAGGAAATGAACTCAGATTGAAAGTGTGGACTACAAATAGCAATGGTAAACAAATGAGTCAATACAACATTCTGGTAAAATTCTAAGAAGTATTTCCTACTAACAAATAATGATAACAATAACTTTGTGTTTTTAAAAGCTACGAAAAATAAATGAGATGGGAGGGCGCCTGGGTGGCTCAGATGGTTAAGCATCTGCCTTTGGCTCAGGTCATGATGCCAGGGTCCTGGGATCGAGTCCCGCATCGGGCTCCCTGCTCCTTGGGAGCCTGCTTCTCCCTCTGCTTCTCTCTCTCTCTCTCTCCCTCTCTCTCTCTCCTCCTCTGTCTCCCATGAATAAATAAATAAAATCTTTAAAAAAAAAAATGAGATGGGAGAGGGAGTTCTGAGGGACACTAGTGTGCCTGTTTTTTCTTTAGGAATAATGCTGAGTAACTGTAAACTATATAGGAAAGTATTTGAAGATAAATGTGTTTTAAAAAAACAAGCATTGTCTTAGTCAGTTTGGGCTGCTATAATACCATATACATAATACCACGGACTGTGTGGCTTATGAACAACAGAAATTTATTCCTCACAGTTCTGGAAGCCAGAAGTCTGACATCAAGGTGCCAGGATGGTCAAGTTCTAATGAGAGATTTCCTCTGGATTGCAGATGACCAAGTCCTCATTATGTCCTCACATAGTGGAAAGAGAGCTAGAGAGGACAGAGATGTCCTCTTCTTTTAAAAAAAAAAAAAAAAAATCTATTTATTTATTTGAGAGAGAGAGTGCATGAGTGGGGGGATGGGCAGAGGGAGAGAGAGAATCTTCAAGCGACTCCCCACTGAGCACGGAGCCCCACACGGGGCTCGATCCCACAATCCATGAGATCATGACCTGAACCAAAACCAAGAGTCAGATGCTTAACTAACTGAGCCACCCAGGTGCCCCTCTCTCTATCCTTTTCTTAAAAGGACGCTAATCCCATTCATGAGAGCATCACACTCACAGACCTCATTACCTCTCAAATACCCAATGTCCAACACCATTACATTTGGATTAGAGTTTCAATATACAAATTTTAGGGTAAACAAACATTCAGTCCATTGCAAAGACACTTTAAGAAATAAAATATAAAACTTCCAAACTGAGAAAGAACAGAAAGAATGGACTTGACGTTAGGGAACAACTCAGTATAAACTCTGCCTTAGGTAGACAGGTCATTGAGAATGCAGAATTCTTTTAGTGAAGATCAAATCAACCAATCTGTCTGAAGACTAAGACATTTTAGAAAAATACTGTTTCCAAATAAGAAAGGAATCTCACTCAACCAAACAGTACACTTATTTTTAAATAACATTTATTGAACACATGCTCTGTGACAAGCACTGTGCTA
This sequence comes from Callorhinus ursinus, assembly GCF_003265705.2. NCBI lineage: Eukaryota > Metazoa > Chordata > Mammalia > Carnivora > Otariidae > Callorhinus > Callorhinus ursinus. The sequence continues at coordinate 61,403,900 of NW_027397068.1, read as the reverse complement.
GATGATAGGGTTACAGACTCATAAATACATGTCTCTGCTCTTGAGTTTATTTTGGAATTCAAACAGGTAAACAGATGATGTCAATATAATGTCGTATATGCAGAGATGGAAGCATTCACAGATGACATTGTGCCCAGTGTAAGGCAATTAGAAAAAACTTCCTGCGATAAATAGCATCTGAGTTGTTTTGAAGGATAAAGAGAAATTTTCCAGGTTGTAAAAGCAGAAAGGGCATCAGTAAGAAAAGAGAATAGCATAAGAAACGGTAGAGAGGAAAGAAACAGCAGAGTGGGTGCAGAGAACTATGAGCTTTTCAGCACTGCATGAGCAGACAGTGTAAAGCAGTGGGGAAATTAGGTTGGAAACAAATACAAGGTAAGCAGGCAGGCAGCTCCCCACTGAGGGCCTTGCTGATGAGCTTGGCCCTTATTTTCTAGATAGTGTTGACTTTTTCCATTGTACAAAGATGACCATTTTATTCTTAGATATATATTATGTAACGTTTACCCATAATGGGCCATCGGTTTAAAATAGGAAGCTCGGGGAACACTCAAGTTTCAATACAACTCAAAAATGAGCACAAAGATAATAATTATGAAAATGTCATTTAAGATAATCCTCATCACATCTGTAAGTTAAATTAAAATTCTTACAACAAAATGTCTCTACTACATCAAAAACCAATATTTAAGAAGATAAATATATATTGGCAATTACATATAATTTGGGATTTCACTTTTAGGGAAAAAATTGTATCCATACTTGCAATATATTATTTGTGGATATATATTTGTAAATACTGCTTCAAACGCTCCCATCTTAATATTTAGAAATAAAATGTAAGATTTAGGTAATAAACCTAAGAGATATCATGTTCATTTCAGTTGCAATAACAGGGACTGAATTTATCCTCCCACCTAAGGCAACCAAAAACCTGGGCAAAACACATAAAACTGGTTTTCAGACAGACATCAAGTGATGAAAGATGGTGATTCTGAAAAGATAGGAGCCAAATGAGGTGAGCCTTATAACTGCCTCAGCTTATGGTTGTGAGAAGAGTTTGGGGCTGCAGTGCAGAGAGGTCATCCAGGCATATCTCAGCAGATTCCTTGAGTAGAGGAGCAGGAGGTGAAGTCTGGGAGAGACCATAGCAGCTAGAGTTTGCAGGACAGAGACCAGAACAGAGAGCTTACCAGAAAACTGCTGAGATCTTCAGAGGGTCACCCATTCCATATATATATATATATATATATATATATATTTAAGATTTTTTTTGATTTATTTATTTGACACAGAGAGAGAGGGAACACAAGCAGGGGGAGTGGGAGAGGGAGAAGCAGGCTTCCCCCCTGAGCAGGGAGCCCAATGTGGGGCTTGATCTCAGGACCCTGGGATCATGACCTGAGCTGAAGGCAGACACTTAACGACTGAGCCACCCAGGAGCCCCTCCATATATATTTTAGCATGAGTTTTTCCATTTATGCAAAAAACAAAAATCACTGGTATTTTAATAGGAATTGCATTTAATCTGTAGATTGCTTTGGGTAGTAATGACATTAAAATGTCATTAAGTCTTTCAGTCCATGAACATGGGATGTGTTTCTATTTTTTTATGCCTTTAATTTCTTTTAGCAATGTTGTGTAGTTTTCATTGTACAAGTCTTTCACCTCCTTGGTTAGGTTAGTTCCTAAGTATTTTATTCTTCTTGGTGCTATTGTAAATATTGCTTTTGTCATTTTCTTTTCAGATTATTCACTGCTCATGTATAGAAATGCAACAGATTTTTGTGTATGACATCTGTGAAAACAGATTTTCATGAACTTTGCATCCTGCTACTTTGATGAATTTATTTATTCTAACAGGTTTTTTGTGGCATCTTTAGCATTTTCTACATGTAAGATCATATCATCTGCAAACAGAATTCTACTTTCTCCTTTACAATTGGGATTATTTTCTTTTCTTGCCTAATTGCTCTGGCTAGAACTTCTAGTCCTATGTTGAACAGAAATGGTTAAGGTGAGCACCCTTGTCTTGTTCCTTATCTTAGAAGAAATGCTTTTAGCCTTTCATCATTGAGTATGATATCCTCCATGGGCTTTTCATATATGGTTTTATTATGCTGAGGTACTTTCCTTCTATTCTTAGTTTGTTGAGTGTTTTTATCATGACAGGGCAAGGAATTTTGTCAAATGCTTTTTCCTAATTAATGGAGATAATTGTGTGGGTTTTATCTTTATTCTGTTTATATGGTGTATCATATTGATTTATTTTCATGTGTTAAACCATCCTTGCATTCCAAGAATAAATCCCACTTGGCTGTGGTGTATACTCTTTTCATTACATCACTGAATTCTGTTTGCAACAATTTTGTTGATGATTTTTGCCTCAATGTCAATAAAAGATTTTGGTCTCTATCTGGCTTTGTTATCAGGGTAATGCTTGCCTCATGGCATGAATTAGAAAATGTTTCCTCATCTTCAATTTTTTGTAAAAGTTTGGGAAGGATTGGTATTAATTCTTCTTTCAGTGTTTGGCGGAATTCATCAGTGCAGCCTTCAGGTCCAAACCCTTTCATTTTGAGAGATATTGATTTGATTACTGATTAAATTTCCTTACTAGTCATAAGCTTATTTAGATTTTCTGATTTTCATGAGTTAGTCTCGTAGGTTTTGTATTTCTAGGAACTTGTCTACTTCATCTGGGTTATCTAATTTGTTGGCATACAACGGTTCATAGTACTCTTGTAATCCTTTTTATTTGTATAGAACTGGTGGCGATGTCCCCACTTTCATTTCTGATTTTAGTAATTTGAGTTTTCCCTCTTTTTTTCTTATTCAACCTACATAAACATTTGTCAATTTTGTTGATCTTTTCAAAGAACCAATTTTTGGTGTATTGATTTTATTTATTGTTTTTCTATCTTCTATTTCATTTATTTATGCTCTAATCTTTATTTTTCCTTTCCTTCTACTTACTTTGGGTTTTGTGGATGATAAAAATAGGACTAGCCTTATGTGAATCTTCCAATCCTTTTGGGTACTTTATTCTTTGACCTTGAGTAGTTTCTCATGCACATGAGATTTTTTAAAAAATGATAGAAATACCTGAAATGAAAACTAAAATGTTTGAGAAAAAAATACTGAAGATTAATGAACTTAAAAAGATAGCAACAGAAATAGCCCAAAATGAAACATAAAGAAGAATTGAAAATGAACAGAGCATCAGTGAATTCCAGGACAAGTTCAAACAATCTAGGGATTATTTGTGTCCTCAAAGGAGGGATTGGAGGAAGAAAAAAAATATTTGAAGAAATTATGGTCAAAATTTTTAAAATTTCAATGCAAACTACAAACCCACAAGTTCAAGAATTTCAATTAACCCCAAACTCAAGAAACATAAAGAGTATTATGCTTAGGTACAACATAAGCAAATGACTCAAAAGTTGTGTTTAAAAAAAAAAACAAAAAAACCCTAGTAGCTGGAGGAAAAAAAAAAGACACATATTACATGCAGAGGAACAAAGTAAAAGGAAAAACAGCAAATTCCTCTTAAAAACAATGTAAGGGAATGGGGAATATCTTTTAAAATTAAAAGGAAAAAAATCTGTCAAGCTAGAATTCTACACCAAGCAAAAATATTTCTAAAAAGTGAAAGTGACATAAACACTTTTTTCCTGACATAAAGAGCTGAAAGCATTCATCAGCAGAAAATCCTTAGCACAATAAAAAAATAAAAGAAGGCCTTTAAGCAAAAGAAAAAAAATGATACCAGATGGAAAATCAGTAAGGCTGCAGAAGATACAGAATATAGAACACTATCCAATATTGAACAATATCCATTAAAATTGACCTAATTGACATTTATAGAACATTCATCACAACAAGATGCACATTCTTTTCAAGAACACACATTATATTTATGAAGATAGACCACAATCTAAGACACAGAATGTCTCAACAAATTTAAAAGAATTCAAATTATAAAAAGTAATCATCCCTGACCAATGAAATTACACTAGAAATCACTAAGAAAAAAATCTGGAAAATTCTAAGATATTTAGAATTTAAACAAAACACTTATGATTAACCAATATGTTAAAGAAGAAATCAAAAAATAAGTTAGAAAGTATTTGAACTGAATAAAAATGAAGAAAACGTTAAAATTTACAGAATGCTACTAAAGCAGTACATAAGGGAGAAATGATAGCACAAAAAAATATTAGGAAAGAGTCAAAGTCTCAGTTTCTACATTAAACTGGTAAAATCAAAAGTAAATAAAGCAAGGAAATTAAGATTAGATGAGATCAACAGAACTAGAAAATGGAAAAATGATAGAGAAAAATCAATGAATCCAAAATCCAGTTCTTTGAGATCATCAAAATTAATCAAACTCTGGTCCAATTGATTAGGAATATAAGACGGAAGACACACACTACCAATATCAGAAGTCAAAGTGGGGACATCACTACTGATTCTAGACATCAAAAGGAGAATAAAGAAATATTACAAACAACCTTAAGTCCATATATGCAATAACTTAGATGAAATGGAACAATTCCTTGAAGGATATAAACTAAGAATAACTCACTAAAGAATTGACAGGTTGGATTAGAGATACTGAATATCCCTGTGTCTATTAAAGAAAATAAATTTATCACTAAAAACTTCCCTACGAAGAAAAGTCCAGGTCCAAACAACTTCATTGGTGAAGTGTCCAGGTCCAAATGGCTTCACTGGTAAAGTCTACTACTAAATATTCAAGGAAGAAATAATACCAATTCTACACTACCTGCTAGCAGCAACATGGAAGAATATGAAAATAAAATAAATATAATGAATGAAAAAAACATACAAAAAGTATGCATGATTCCATTTATATAAAACTATAGGAAAATGAAAACTAATCTATAGTGACAGAACCCAAAAGAGGGTTTGCCTGGAGACTGGCGTGAGGAAGGGACAGAAGGTGGAGATCACCAAGAAATCACAGAAACCTTTTTGAATGGTAAATCTGTTCACTGTCTTAATCATGTTGATGTTTTCATGTGTGTAGGTGTACTTCAGAACTTATCAACGCACATCCTTTAAACACATGGAATTTACTGTATGTCGGAATTACATCAATAAACCTGTTTTTAGGGGCGCCTGGCTGGCTCAGTTAGTTAAGCGTCTGCCTTTGGCTCAGGTCATGATCCCAGGGTCCTGGGATGGAGCCCCATGTCAGGCTCCCTGCTCAGTGAGGAGTCTGTTTCTCCCTCTTTCTCTACCCCTCCTCCCACTTGTGCTCTCTCCCTCTCTCTCCCAAATAAATAAATAAAACCTTTTTTAAAAAACTTAAAAAATAAACCTGTTTTTAAAAAAGAAAGAAAAAGAGGGGTGCCTGGATGGCTCAGTGCATTAAGCGTCCAACTCTTGATCTCGGCTCAGGTCTTGATCTCAGAAATAAAAAGAAAACAAGCCTGGGGATTATAAAAGGCAAATTAAGGAAATTCCAAACAACATACTGTGATAGCAATATTATCTGTTCCTAGAGTCATAATACATAGTAAAATTAAATCCACATTGTATGATATATTTGATTACTGAGTTATGTGCAATAAAATATATTTTGATTACATATTTTGTCTTTCATGTATACCTATTCCTGGTAAATTAAATACCCTGAATAATTTGGAATTGGGAAGAAGTCAAAACTATCTTTATATATAATGAAAGTAGTCCATAATTGTATTAAAATGTATTTTATAATCCAATTATTAATAAAACATGAATAAATAATTTTTAAAACTTAAAAACACATTAATCACATACCTTGCAAAGATGACAAAATGATTTTTTAAAAATTCTTAAATCAATTAAGAAGATTAAATAATACAATAGAAAATGTCTAAGAGTTGAAAACCTTCAAAGAAAACTTTAGCTGGTACAGTCATTAGAGACGACTTTTAAGTAAAAAAAAAAAGAAAAAGAAAATCAGAAGCTGATTTACATATACACAGTTCTATATGTGCTTTAATTAGATTATTTTCACTGTGGGGATTAAAACCTCAATCCAATGAGGGTCTGGAATTTTGCCATTGTTTTCTTCAAGCATGCCGTTCAGAGTAAAGACACGATTTCATTCATGGTGGGAAGCAGTTTATTTGTCCACTGTGCAATCAGCATGCGTTCTTAAGTAGTGTCAGCTAATACCCTGAAGGAATTAGAGTATGGACAGAATGACACAATTGACTTAATTTGGGTTGGGGCATTCTGAGCCGTACTCTTCAGAAACCTCACATATGTAAGGAAATAAATTGCGATCTTAAAAAATTCTCAATTAAAAATAGTTCGGGCGCCTGGGTGGCTCGGTCGGTTGGGCGACTGCCTTCAGCTCAGGTCATGGTCCTGGAGTCCCGGGATCGAGTCCCGCATCGGGCTCCCTGCTCGGCGGGGAGTCTGCTTCTCCCTCTGACCCTCCCCCCTCTCGTGCTCTCTCTCTCTCATTCTCTCCCTCTCAAATAAATAAATAAAATCTTTAAAAAAAATAGTTAAAGCCAGCTGGTCATGCTGACCTTTTCTTCCCTTGGTTTTATTAAAATTATTTAGTTGGACACTTAATTGTAAAAGTTCACCATTTATCTGTTTTTTTCAATATATTGTGCTTGAGTAAATACGAAGATCAGTAAGACTCGGTTTCTGTTCTCAAATAAAATTAGTGAGAATCAATACACACAGTACGAAAACCGCAAAGGCAAAAGTGAAAGGGCTTGAAAAAAGTTAAAAACCATGTGCTTTCTCAGCACAGCAGAGGGGGGAAATGGTTTCCACCTTAGCAAATCAATGATGGCTGCAAGGAAAAGCAGGTCTTAAGATATTCATAGAACAGCATAGGTAGGCTGAAAGCAACTAGAAGCAGAGAAAAGAGGCTGGGGAGAGGCACAGAGGTAGAAAAGCGGAAGAATGTCCGTTGTATGTTAGTGTTGGGTTGGTAACAGAGACTAGGAGGGAATCGGGGTGGGCTATGGCCCTGCCAACTAGCTCGCGTGCTTTCTCTCTCTCTCTCTCTCTCTCTCTCTCTTTTCCTCCCTCCCTTCCTTCTTTCTTTCTTGTGTAAAGCAGGAACATCCTCCTAGTGGAATAGTATGTTGAGAAGATTACTAACTGTACTGCATATAAAGAAGATTAGAAAGAGACTGAAGGGAGAAAGCAAGGAAGTTGGAATGCTTTCTCAGTGCTTCTATCTGGAGTTATTAAAAGACCCAAACTAGAAAATGACAGGGAAGAAAAGGAAGGGTGAGCCAGGCTAGAGAAGCAATTTGAAGGTAAAATCAAAAGAACATAGAGACCAACTGGATGCGATGGGCAGACAGGGGAAAGTCAAGCATGACTGAACTTTGGAGTGTCAGCGAGGATGGTAGTAAGATTCTTTAAAAATGAACCACACGGGAAATACATACATTTGGGAGAAAAAAATGACCTCCATTTTGGACATATTTAACTTGGAGCAGTAGAGCACCTCCATCCAAGTGGATTTGTCCACTTGAACTTGAGCTCAATTACATGATAAGGACCACAGATGCTAATTTAGTCCACTTTAATCAGCGGTGACTGTTTTAGATGATCAAAAGGGAGATAAGAGGATCAACGGGAGGAGAAGTAAGACCACTGCAGAATGACTTGGGCAGGCCATGATTAATGATCAAGGCAGGCGCAGGCCAGGGAGAAGAGACTTCTGGGAAAGGGCAAGAGAGGTGGGATTCAGCCGGAGAGCTGCATGCTTCCCTGTGAGGCCGCTGAACTCTCTGGAGAGACAGGAAGAGCTGGGAGAGCAGAAGGAGAGGCCTCTACGTCTGCTTCTCCGGCCCCAAGTCAGAGTACCCAGGCCACTAGGACCTTACGCTTCTGCCATTTCCCAGGATCTGACACCTTCCAGCTGCAAAGCTGGTATTTATAAAGAGCAAGCACAAAACCTGTTTGTTTGTTTGTTTACTGCAACTCCAGCTAGTTTCCTCATGACCTCATTCTTTGTCGACGGTGCAAACCAGTCCTTAATTCCTCCTGGACTTTGACCCAGAGTGAAGCAAACATGGGGCTGATTCATTCATTATAATAGTACATAGAAAAGGCCCTGTTGGCAGTGTGTGCAGTACAGCCTTCACCTTTGACCTTGACTTTACCTGCTTACACTCTCACTGTGTTTCTGGCTCATACCTGGGACCAAAGCAAGCAAAACAGCTCAGACTTCCCGCTTCCCCTCCTTTTGCCTCCGGATCTACAAGGTTTTACGAGCTGGAGACTTTCTCACTAATTTATAACTAACCTCGATAGGTTTCCTCCCCTCAGATTCAGTAGGTAGCTCCTCCAAATACCCTCCTAAGCAATTGCCCTCAGAGACAAATGCTGTAGAGAGTCTGAAGATGAAGAGAAGAGAGGCTCTGGGCTGACCTGGCCTCTGAGAGTCTCCAATGCAGGCTGTGGATGGCAGCCACGACCCCGAAGAAATGAGGGTGGAAAAGGCACATTGATTTTTTTAAGAACTACAACCAGAGTAATATATGTAATTCTGATATTCATCCTTATCAGAAGGATGGCATAAAAATAATTACAAAATACTTGGACCACCGCATTTGTTTTGACACCAGCAAAAACAAAAAACAGACAAAAAAACCCCATTCAAAATAGAAGTATGTTTGCTTTAAACATGTGGCATGTGTGAATGCAGCCCTACGAATTAGCAGAGTTGCAGCCCCGGAACTTGGAATTAATTAGCCTGGACCTATCCTGAAAAGGAATGTTAACACAATTTCAAAGCACCTGCTTGGATACTTCTTAGGACGACATATGGGTACCTTTGTTAAGGGTGATAGTAATATTTCTATCCAATCTTTCACATTACACAGAACATATCAAATTATACAACTCATATTGAAGACTTATTTTTAATGTCTTAGATACACTTTTTTAGTCACTTTATCTCACACCAAGTAGTATAATCAGTTTATAGGTTATTTAATCCCTTGAATTAAATAACCTGTGACCTGAAAATGTCAAAGAAATATTAAAGTCAATTAAAATATTTTTAAATCATCACCTTTGATAAATGCAATATTAGTTTGCACATCTAGAAGCATTAGCAACAGTGCTACTAGTTTCAAAGTACACATCTGATTATGTTTTTTAGGGAACAATGAAATTCAAATTCCATGAGTTTATAAACTTAAATCTTTTTAAGGTAACTTCTACTTCTCTAATAATGTTACTAAGTCAACTTTAGAGGGAACCATTTCTTCCCCAAAACTAAACAAACTAAAAATTGGGTGATCTTAAAAAAAAAAAGAAAAAATAGATTTCACTGCCAGAGATGATTCTTAAACCATATCAAATCTTAATAAATTTTTAAATGCTCAGATTAGGTTTATTTTAAAGGGAGAGCCAATGGCATACCCCAAGACGAATGTGGTACTTCCACCTTCATTAAGCAGAAATCTGGGCCTGAGATTTTATATTTAAAGATATGCAACAGACATTTACATAATGCCCTGGGGTGCGCCAAGGGTTACCCTGTGTTCTGGGGTGTGACCAACAGGCCCTCTTCCCTCTGGGCTCGCCAAGCCTCACTCTGGTTCTGACCCAGAAGGCTTTATGACCAAGCCTTCAGAAATTTGTCATTGAATTTTATTTACACTTTTCTCTTGTCTTTTCAGACAGGGTGGCATTGTTACCTGGACATTACAACAAATATTACCACTGCAACTGAAGATCAGAAATTTGGCTTTTGTAGTCTTTGACCACAAAATTACCTTACAGATCAGCTCTGCACCCATCTTTAAAAATGTCCCTCACTGGGGCAACTGGGTGGCTCAGTCAGTTAAGCGTCTGCCTTCGGCTGAGGTCATGATCTCAGGGTCCTGGAATCGAGTCCCACATCGGGCTCCCTACTCGGCGGGGAGTCTGCTTCTCTCTCTCCCTCTGCCCCTTCCCCCTGTTCATGCTCTCTCTTTCAAATAAATAAATAAAAATCTTTAAAAAATAAAAAAAATAAAAATAACAAAAATGTCCCTCACTAGTAGCTGGAGGGGAGGTCAGTGGGGGAAAGGGATATTTGGGTGATGGGTACTAAGGAGGGCACCTGATGTCAGGAGCCCTGGGTGTTATATGCAACTGATGAATCACTAAATTCTACCTCTGAAACTAATTTTAAAAAAATGTCCCTCACTATCATCGAGAGTTTCCCTTTAACAATGTCCCTCACTGTCATCGAGAGCTCCCCAAATCAGGTATTCCCCATTACCTCAGAACACCACTCATTTCTTGCTACTATGATTCTTAATCCATCATAAAGTCCATGCAGACAGTTGTTGAATTATTCTTCATAAATCATCATTTTAATATAGAAACACATCTGTGTTTTCCCTTACAGTTCAAATCCCTTAATAAAGTTTAAATCCCTGAATCTGTCCCTCTCATTCTGCTGCATATGCATTTTAGATGCTTTAGGGGCCAGTACATTCAGACACAGACTACACCAGCCATCTGGTTGGCTTTCTATGCCGTACACAGCCCCATAGCCTGCCCTGACCACCTCACCAACCTGCGCCTTCTGAATCGGGGATTGGCTGGTCAAGGAGTGAAGACAGACCAGCCCCGGTTGGAAGTGACCTTTCTATCCTCTCCCTCATAGAGCCATCACTGTAGGACTCTCATGAGGGCTCTCATCTAATCCCATGCCAACATCTGGCTCCTTCAGTTATTTCCAACAAGTACTCCCTGACCAGTGTGGCATCATCATATACTTCCTAGTTACTTCTGTGTGAATCTTAGGGGATGTTTTTCCTCCCAAATCACATATGCCTGGAGAGAAGTTACCATGTTTCACAATTCCTTGTCTTCTCAGACCTACCAGTGACTTGGGCGTGAGAAATACTCATGGAACAGTCGAGAAATGGACATAAAGAATAAGCTTTCCTCTAAGGAAGCTTCTGTCACAGGAGCTAACCTTTTAAATTTGTTAACTGACCTTAGTCGTTGGGGTCCAGAGAGGTCATCTGGGGAAATCACAAAACCTGCTGGCCCTTACCTTTGCATTCCCGTGTGGAGCTGTGAGGACAGGGTGTGGTGCCAGAGGGCACCTTCCCACTCTCTTCTGGGGAATTTCTTCCCTGATCTCTGAAGGTGGAGGAACATATTATCTACCGTAACTGTGGCACGTTTTCATTTAATCTGCTCTGCCTCTTGAACCTCTGATAGCCAAGAACCCACTTAATATAATCCTCAGTAAGATATACATTCTTCTATTTTATGTTGCTTTTATAACACTGATCACAATTCGCCTTCTGTAATAGTCCTGTTTTCAAATTTTCATATGGACTGATATGTTATTCTTTTTTGAGAAGTCTACAAAATATTTAGATGTGCGTTTCAGTCAGTAAGGATAGATTATTGAGCATTATGAAATAGATTTCATTCTCTTCTGGAAAGAGGGTTGATGATATTTCATCATCATTAAGAATCTAGAAGGTTGCATAATTCTTGCTAGTTTAACAGATTATCTATTTGTTTGAGCTTGGTTTGAATGTGCTATTGGAAACGAAACAAAATTTTATTATAAACACCAAATTGTGTCTCTATCTCAAACTACCCATTAAAGTTCCAAATCGTTTGGTGTTTAAAAGTGTAAGCTTTAACACTTCTAATAACTACTAACTACTTAAAAGGCATACTTTCTTTTCTTTCTTTTAAGTTAGCCATGATCTACACAAAGGCTTATATTTAGTGCTTCCAAGAAAATCAAAGTTTTGACTTAGTGTCACTACAAATCCTTCTGATAGCATCTAACTAACGAAAGTAGCTTTGCCTTGCATATTAGTTTTCAAATTGATTAAGTTAGACTGGTTTATAATTTCTAATTATCACTAGATATTTGATAATGAAAGTTACAATTTGTGACAGTTGTTATGACAATTATTGTTCCTGAAAATAGAATTTTAAAAAGATAACTTCTACTGGAAAAATGAATTAAATCGAAGTGTTAAATACTTAACTGTAACAAAATTCCCTCACCCACTGTGGACACAGTGGAGTTTTTGTAAAAATCTGATGAAGTCATGCAAGTTTAGAGCTGGAGGGAAAAATAAAGAAGAAAAGGGAGGACAGAGGGTGTTGGATCTTTAATTAGGTGGTTCTTCATTTAAAGAAGAAAAACACTGAAAGTCAGAATAGAAAAATGACATGTTCAATATCACAAAAAATAAGTGCCAGAATGAACCCTATAACAGAGATTCCATCCTTCCTGAGACAGGAAAATAGACAAATGATAACAGGTGATTCTAATGTAAAGACTGACAACTCAGTTACCTGGCATAAGATTTCTTGATGATTCAAAGTCATATTGATGTGTGAATTTGGTCAGAGCTGGACATAGATGACTCTGCTTTCTCAGTTGTAACATCTCATTTTTTGTACTTTGCCATCAGCAGATCAGATTAGAAAGGGAAGGAGAACCAGGCTTTAATCCAATTCAGAAGGAATGGAAACCAAGCTAGGTCACTAAACTATGAGCTCACTTAATCAACAAGTGGAAATGCTCAGGGTTGGCCACCACTCTAGGCAAGAGCCAGACATGGTATTTGTCCCCATTAGGACACATAATTTGAGGGAATAAAAGAGATATGCTGGAGATTGCTATTTTCAAGGCTCTGAAGACCCTTTCTCTCATTTCCATATTTAGGACCATGTTAGAGTTGGTTGCATTTATTGGATGTATAACCATAAGGTACAGTAAAATGATATAGAAAAGCTTACTGTAAATGTCCCCAGCCTATTTCAAGTGACAATTACACCGAAGGCTTGATAGACTTTGATCCCTAGGCCCCATGCTCGGTGACACCTTATCTTTTGATGATGACTTAGCCTGGTACCTATGATTGAATTTTCAGTAAAAATTTTGGAGGGAGACTTGATTTATAATAAACTTCACATTTTATCATATAATGCTACAGCAAAATCTAATGGTTTGATGTTTAATGCTCAATAGTTTCCAGCAAAGCCTAGATATTGTATAACTATTTGCCTTTACTCTTCTATTTTCATAAATAGACACATACAGTTTTACTGATATAATTTCAACTCAAATATTTTCTGGAAGAAATAAACATGTTAGAAATAACATTATCATCTCAAAAAGCAATGGGAAGTACTCGTGAGGAAAGAGTTACAATTTTACCAGCAAGCACCTTGTCTCTCATGTGACACAACCATCACTGGCCCAGGCCATGAACTGTGATTTATGGTATCTGGTTTGGTCAGTTTTGTTTTGTTTTTTTCATGGGAGTTAACAATCTCATCTCTTTCAGGATATAAACTCTTTAAAGTCAAAGATTTTCCCCAAAGCTCCTTTAGAGTTATGAGCCTTCAACGTGGATTAATTATAACCATCATTGACTAAGGTTTTTTTTTATATTCAAAAATTCTGTTGCAACCCTGTTATAAACTCTTATTTAATTATTGTCATTCATTCATTAAATAAGCATTTTTGAGTGTCTGCTATGTACAATCCAAGAATCACTTGATTCAATAGTGTATAAAATAAAAAAAGAAGAAGTTCTGTCCTTATGGAACTTACATTCTAACAGGAAGATATATAAATAAATATAATTTTTAAAAAGTAAAATATATAGTATGTTAAATGAATAAGAATTTCAAGAAAAATAAAGAAGCAAAAGAAAATAGGGAGGGATTTTTTTGTCTTTCGCAAGAAAATAGGGGTTGTGATTTTAAACCAGTTGGCCAAAGAAGCTGACACAAGAAAATGACATATAGGTACACACCTAAAGGAGGTGAGGGAGAAAACCATATAAAAATCTGGGGGAAGAACTTCCCAGCAGTGGAAATAGCAAGTGCAAAGGCTCTGAGGTAGGAACAACACAGGGATGTTCCAGGGAGTGGAGACTAGTATGGGAACAAGGGAGTGGTAAAGTTAGAAGAGTAATAGGGGTCTGATCCTATAGGGCCTTGTAAGACTTGGACCTAGAAGAATGGAAATCATTAGTAAATGTTGAAATGACCAGACTTATAAGATCTTGTTAAAAATCACTTATATATGTAATATAGTGCCTGGAATTTAAGTTAATAAAGTGAATGGATCATCTGCCAGGTAGGTGGAAGCCTGCTTATGAACAAAGGCAGAACTGGAAACTAGAGAATCAGGAACATGAGGGTGCGTGTAGGAAAGGAGTTACATTAGTAACATGAACTATATATTTATAACATAAATATATACTTAACATGAACTTATATTTAATTATATGTATATAGTTAAAAAGTTCTAACGTTTTAAAATTGTTTTACTTCTGATGTCATGTGGTAAAAGTTCTTTAGTTGTTGGACGAGGCCGATAGAAACTAGGGACTCGCCATTAAGCTTTGAGGTCAAAGTTCTTTCTGTCTCTCCAGCTCTGTCTCTGTCTCTCTCTCTGTCATTATTGGGGCCAGGAAGATGTGACCCTAACTGGACATCCTTTGAGCTATGCCTCTTTCGTCTGGCAGCTGCACCCCAGGACGTGCCTGGGTGGCCTATGAAGATGGGGAGGGGTGGGAAGAGCGGGAGTTTCACTGAGGGAAAGCAGAAGTGCAGCTGGGTACCTGAGGCAGGGAAACCAGGGGCTCTGGGAAGGGGGCGGATGGAAGCAGGCATGCGGAAGGAACGGCAACAAGAATCTCCCAGAAAAGACAGAGAAGCTGCGAGGAGGCCAGTCCCACGCCCACCCTGGCCGAGCTTGCGGCAGGGAAGCAGCCCCATTTCGAGTGGTAAGGCCAAGGGTTAGGCCAGGGGTGGGACGGGCAGGCAGAGGTCCCTTACTCTTTAGATTTATCCGATCCGTGCGCCGAGTTGATACGATGCACCTCTTTCTTTTTGGTTTGTTTGGAGGCCATGGTAGAGGCGGCCCCGGGCCCCGGGCCCCAAGTGTGGACTGAACTGTGAGCGAGGAGCTGGCTCCGGGACGCGCTCCGCGTCTGCTGTTGTCAAGGAGACGGCGGCCGCCGGGCCGCCGCCGAGGGGCGGGTCCCCTGCGGCTCTAGCGCCGCGGCTCTGGGGGCGACGACTGGGGACGCCGGCGGGGCGAGCTCGGGTCTGCACATCCAGGTGGCCTAGGGGTTGGGTGTCTGGGGAGGAATCCGGGGGGGCCGGCAGCTCTGATAAACTGCAGCTCTATCAGGTCCACTCTACCTGGCTTTGCTCTTCAGTGATTTGAAGACGGCTTATGATGCGATGTCGCCTCTCCCCAGGTCTTCTCTCCGCTGAACCAGTTCTTTCAGCTATAACTAAGGAGGCATTATGGACGCTCTGAATTTGCTAATGGCTTGAAAAGGGCGGGTCCAGAAGAATAGAGTGGGTGCGGGGGATCCCTGCAGGGAAGGCAAGATCATGACACCTTTAGTTGCTCAAGTTTAGCTAATAATGAATGAAGTCTGTGATGAAAAAGTCCAGTGTCTCCATTGTTCCTGAAAAAGAATAAATCCCAGTCATAGAGTGGAGAGGCTCTTGATACCCTCACTTGGGAAGGCACTGGAGCCAGAAGAAACAGAGCCAAGCAAACCAAGATCTATTAAGGTTCAAGCCTAATGCTCAGCCAGTCCATAGTGGTATTTATTAGTTGCCTTGGGCAAGTTTTTCCTTTTGAGCTTCATTTACTCATTTGTAAACAGGAGGTGCTAATATCTAACTCACGATTCTCTCGTGAAAATTAATATACATGTAAAATGCACACAATGAAAGCACGGCAAATAGGGGGCCCCTGTTTCTGAGATGAAGCTTAAATGCCAGCAAGGAGCAGGCAGATGCCCTGAATGAATGAAGCCCGGCGATGCTTAGACTGGAAACACTTTAAAACTTATTATAACAGGGTGCCTGGGTGGCTCAGTTGGTTAAGCGACTGCCTTCGGCTCAGGTCATGATCCCGGAGTCCCGGGATCGAGTCCCACATCGGGATCCCTGCTCGGCAGGGAGTCTGCTCCTCCCTCTGACCCTCTTCCCTCTCGTGCTCTCTATCTCTCATTCTCTCTCTCTCAAATAAATAAATAAAATCTTTAAAAAAAAAAAAAAAACTTATTATAACAAAGCAAAATATTGTGTGGGCCCAAAACAACCTCCCTATAGTGAGATCTGACCATGCACAGACCTGAGGTTTAGAACCCCTATCAAGCTCCTTGGACGGCTCCCATGACCCTAGAAATAATTAACTATCTTTAAAGAATGCCCTCTGCTCTTGGGACTGGGCATTGCTCAGAGTCCCAACTCCCCACAGGGGAAAACCAGCCTCTTATAAAGCAAATCTTTCAACTCTTTTGACAAATGAATGCCCAGCCCTCTGCACTCAGCATAGCCTTTGCTTGGCAGACTGTCCCAATCTTAGTGTTATTGGGGGTTACACAGATGACAATCAGACAGCAACTTTATTGTATTTCTATATGCAAGATAAATAACTTCAGAGTCCGTAGTGTTAATGTTGTGATTGAAGAAGTGCCTTATAAACATCTCCTATATACGTGAAGAAAATAAAGACATCTTGAGGGCTCTGCCTCATTTATCTCAGGATTGAAATTTCCAGAAAACTCTCCTGAGTGAAAATACACGACCAAACTTTGAGAAAATATTATTTAATACCAAACCTTATCAAAGTAATCAAATGCATAGCCAGAAGCATATACAAACACTGTTGGGTAAAAACAGCACAATTTTAAGCAACCAACCCACAAATGGGTGAGTTTCACCTTTAGCCTAGGTCATCCTTGAAGTCATTGTTAATGGTTCCAAGATGCCAAGACCCTTAAAAAAGAAAAGTCTTAGAAATCAAATCATCTTGGGTGCCTGGGTGGCTCAGATGGTTAAGCGTCTGCCTTCGGCTCAGGTCATGATCCCAGGGTCCTGGGATCGAGTCCCGCATCGGGCTCCCTGCTCCTTGGGAGCCTGCTTCTCCCTCTGCTTCTCTCTCTCTCTCTCTCTCTCTCTCTCCCCTCCTCTGTCTCTCATGAATAAATAAATAAAATCTTTAAAAAAAAAAGAAATCAAATCATCTTCAGCTCACCCATATTTTATAGATGAAACCCCTGGACCAAGAGAAGTGTCTGGCTAAAAGTTTCACAGCTACTGGTGTAGTCTGGATCAGAGGCATTAAAGGGAGGAGCACAGGTTTAAGCCAAACATATCACTACTCCCACTGAGACTGCTTTCTCATCTATTAAATTAGGACAAAAATAAGGGAGTTGACATAAGGCTGAAATGAGATAATAAAAAAAATTGGGGGGGGAAATATAAAGTGCTTATTGATTCTTAGTCCAGTGTTCTTTCTCCTTTATCATGTTATGTAGGCAGCATGCATAAACAGAATTTCTCTTCTTTCTGGAACTAAACTCTGATCAGGCCATGATTCTAAGAGGCAAATATGCTCCATAAACCATAAGATGGTATTCGTATGTGCCAGTGCAAAAAAAAAGAAAGAAAGAAAATTGGCCCTACATCTTTTTTTAAAAAGAAAATCAATATTATGTACAGATGATAATCATAGTCAATGCCATTTTGAAATATCATAATAACTGTGATTTATTGCATTCCTGCTACATGCCTGGCTTAGGGAGGGGTGCTAGCTCCTTAGGACATGTATAGGCTTTAGAGGGAAAAATGAATTTTAATGCTGACTCTTACTAGTTAAGTTACCCTGGGTAAGTTATTTATACCTCTGGATTCCATTTTCTTTGTTTGTGAAAAGGGAAAGATAATACTTAGCTCAAATATTGTGTTTGGGGACATCATAAGCACTCATATGATAGCTCATATCATATTTCACAGGTAAAGGAACTGAGGTGCAGAGAGGTAAAGAGATTTGCCTGACATGGGGTAGGTAGCCTTTGCTCTCTGCAGTGCTCTGGGCTAACTACCCTTGTTACAATCTTCCACAGTCACAAATCCAGATGATTGCCCTGCAACCCGGCTTGCGGATTTCCAAGTTCTCTGACTGTTGAATAACTTTTAAAGGCTGAGAAATAGGGCTTATATGTTATTAGAGTGACCCACAGCGCAACCTCTCTCCAATCTATACTTACCTTTTTGAGGAAGAGTTATTTGGCTTCAGGGAGCAGTAGCGCTACCCGGCTCCACAGGGAAGTCGTTAGAAATACTCACTTCCCCAAGCCCGCAGAAACAGAACAGGCAGGGCTCTCTCTTTGGGCTAGTTGGGGATCTGCTGAAATGGGGAAGGGAACTTTGGTAACCACTTCTCCACCCACTGTGGGGAGTCGCAGATGACTGGAACTGGGCGGGGTCGGGCAAAGAGAGGGGCAGCGTTCCCGTTTCTTAAAGCCTTAGCTCTGGGCGGCTTTCCCGTTGACCTCATTTTCCTTTATTTGCCACAGAGCTTTATGTGTCTTAAAATTCTCACAACACTCTGCCTTCTTTTTATCCCTCCTTATGCCCTGGCCCTTCTCATGCGCTAGCCTCCAAGGGCACGAGAGCAGGACCTGTTCGAGTTCTGCTCTTCCTCACCAAATTCAGTTCAAAGTTGTAAGCCCGCTCAACATCTCATAATCCGAGCTCAGACCTATTGAGAACTCGCTGTATGCTTGGCACTCTACGAAGCTCTTTTCCTGCATTAGCTCATATAATTCATAGAAACACCCTAGGAATTTGTTAATATTACAATCTCTTTTTTGTGTAAACCAGGAAACAGGCAAAAAGGTTAAATTAAATTACTAAGTGTCAGGCAGGATTCTTGCCCATGCAGTCTGGCGCCAGACCGATGCTCTTTACAATCACATTATTCTGCCTCGGGCTCAGTGATCACAGCCCTGTGAGGTACACAATCAGCCCATTTTACAGAGAAGAAAAGTGAGCTTTTGGCCAAAGTCCAAAGCACAGAGGGAGTGGACCCATAAGGTAAATGTGAGGAGTCTGGCTTCAGAGTGCACACACTATTATATCATGTTCTATTGCATTGTATCATATTGTATTTCTTTATTGTGGTAAGAATGCTTAATACAAGATATTAACATATTTCTGAATGTACAATACAGTATTGTTAATTGTAGACACAATGTGGTACAGCAGATCTCTAGAACTTACTCATCTTGCAAAACTAAAACCTTATACCTGTGGTCACTCTTCAGCCCTCTGCTACACTGCCCCCTTGGAATGGTTACTCTATGTCATGGAAAATATTATTAAAAATTGCAACTTACATTCAGTTTTGTCCCCTAATGTTCTGTCTCTCCAGAGCCCACTAGTTATGAAGGATTTGAATCTTGTAGATATGAAGCCAAATGTCCCTGCCTGAGATAGTCTCATTAGTCTGGGTAGACATTAACTTAGAGTTTTAATTATCTTTGAGAGGAAATTCTGAGTAGGGATTCTTTAAAAAAATGGGAGAATAGGGAAAGAAGATATTTTCATGATAGTGGCTGAAAAATAATTTCCATTTTGATTCATTGTTTAAATACGAAGCAATAGTTTTCCTGAGTGTAATAAAACACTTCATGGGGTTGCATACGAACCTGAAGGTGTATAATGTTGCATTGGCCTCTGCCGTGGGCTCACTGGTACTAATCCAGATCCCCCTTTTGGACAGAGGCATTCACACCCCCATGAGAGGAAGCTATGTCACTCAGGCCGAGGTCATGCCTTCTCCTGGACAGCGGCCTGCATCTTATTAGTGTGTGTAAGGGAGGGCATATAACCGTGACACCTCTGAAAGGTTCTTCTCTCCAGAGTTCCATCTTTATTGGTGGAGATCTCGGTCACACCAGCATTGCACTTTATCTTCTTCTGCCTGACCCTCCTGGCCTTGCATTCAGAGATGTTACCCAAAACACTCACTAATAAACATCATGCATGCAAATCTCTGAGTGTTAGAGTTCGTTTCCTGAAAACTATCCCAGAGCGGTCAATCTCAGGCATGATTCTAGGAAGCAGACTCTCCAAAGGAGAGTTAGAAAGGTTTCTGCTCCCAAACAAAAGGCAGTAACAGGCAGTGCATTTACCTTCTTGTGTGCAATAACTAATACACTGAATGAGATAGATGAAGACATTGGCAATGAAAGGCAGAGTTCCCCCAAGAGGTAGAAAACAAAAAAGACAGGCTCTATAATGGTCCTAGCTTACTGTGAGGCTCTGACACAGGGCAGGGAACCCTGGCAGAGCCCAATTGATGGTGCCCTGATTTGGGAAGACAGAGCTGGAATCCAGGGAGGCTTTGTGGCTAAAGTTCCCAGCACAGAGTAGGTGGAGGAGTGAGCCGTACAGAGAGGAAAACCTTGAGGGCAGGCCCTCAGGGTCCGTCTGAGTGCCAATCTGCACAAGCACATGAAGAAATGTTCTGAGGCCACAGAAAAACCACGGGAGACAATTACAAGGAGCAACCTCCTCTGAGTTCACATGGGGCCTGTTCCCACCAGCATGACTGGAGACACCTCATAATTCACAGGGAATGGGTCATGGCATTTTGCCTCAGTAGGGGTGAGAATTTCACCCTCTACTAATACTTCATTGTCCCATCTGACAAACCTTAGAAGCAGAACCTGAAATGATCACACTATTTCCAGCTTCCCTGAACAGATCTTAAGAACGTTCAGAGGAATACAAAAATAACCAACACCCAACAGGTAAAATTCAAACTGACTAGTATCCAATAAAGATTGCTAGGCATGAAAAGAAGCACAAAAATATGTCCCATTAAAAGGAGAAAAAGACCAACCAATTGAAAAGGACCCAGGGAAAAAAATGAATAGAGGATGTTAAAATAGTTATTATAACTGTGTGCCATGTGTTCAAGAAGCTAGCAGAAAAATTGAAAATGTTAAGTTCAACTTAACAACATCTAAAACTGCAAATACAATGTCCATGTTGAAAAAAGTACATATGGGATGGCAGATTAGATACTGCAGAAGAACAGATTAGTGAATTTGAAGACAGCAATAGAAACAATCCAAAATGAAACATAGAGGAAAAGACTTTAAAAAGAAGAAGAAGAGGCGGAGGAGGAGAGAATCAGGGAGCTGTGAAACAACCTCAAAGAGACTAATATATGTGCATTTGGAGTCCCTGAATGGTGGTAGGGAGGGAGGGTAGGCAGGTGGGAGAAGAGAATACAGAAAAACTTAAATGGAGAAATAATGATTGAAAATTTTCCAAATTTTGTGAAATCCATAAATTCTAGGAACTCAAAAAACCCAAAACCCAATACACATGAAAATTTCTATACCAAGGGACATCATGATCAGATTGATTAAAAATGCAAAGGGAAGATCCTAATTTGGAAATTGGGAGCTGACCAGCAGGCAAGGCGGAGCCCATCACAGGGGACAGATGGAACATCAATAGCCTGACATGGGTTTGCAGTGCAACTGCAGTAAACTAGAGCAGGATGTTTGTGGAAGAAAATGCACCAACAGGTATTTCTCAGGCCTATGAGAGGTTCCAGAAATAGTTATTATAAGAAAAAAAAACTAGAAGGCTGTTGCCATCTTAAAATATGAAATACAGTTATAATAACTGTTTTAATATATCCATCTATTGTCACCTCTGTCATTTCTGGGTCAATTTCAGTTGATTTAATTTTCCCCTCTTAATGGGATCTATTTTCCTCCTTATTTGCTACATTTTTTTATTAGCTACAAGACATTGTGAATTTTACCTTGTAGGGTGCTGGCACTATATACTACAAAAAATATTTGTTTCTTTTGTAAGCTTAACTTAATTGTGTTTTATCTAGAGATTTGGTTTACTTGGAGATTTAATTTTTATGCATTGGGTATTTCTAAGGAGATGAATAAGATTCGGTTCTGCTCCTGAAGAACTCATGACCTTGTGGAACAAACAGAAACCAGAACAAATACAAAATGATGCAATGAGTCCTATAGGAAAGATGTGAGTCAGGCACAGTGGAAGCCCCAAGTACAGATATCCAAGGGGATGTCCTCAGCATAGGTGACTGGAAACATGCATCTAATGAAAGTCAGTGACACGTGGGCACAGACACAGGAGAGATACATGGTGATAGTGGGAATGACGATTCAGATCTGGATCATGGAGCTGCCCTGAGTGACTTGCTGCAGCCAGAAGTTCTGGATGGTGAGAGGTGGTGCTTCGAGAGCCTGGGAAGAGTGAACGAGATGAGGAAATGGTACTTGTGCAGAGAAATGCTACCAAGTTAAAGTACTATAGACAGACAGCAGAGCATGAGTTTATTGGTGGGCAGACTTGAGCTTCAACCAAACTCTGGGGGAGGGTAAAAAATAAATTAGCTTGAAGTATAATTTTAGAACATGAGAGTTATAAGGAGAAAGGCAAGGCTTCTTGATTATAATAAATGTATATATTTCCACAAAAAAACCTTCATGTTATATACCTGATTAAGATAGTTAAAATTTAATTTCAATTTAATTTTTAGTAATTCTTTTTTTAAAGATTTATTTATTATTTATTTGAGAGAGAAAGACAGAAAGCACAGGTGGGGGGAAGGGCAAAGGGAGAGGGAGAGAGAGACTCCTCAAGCAGAATCCCCTGCTGAACGCAGAGCCCAATGTGGGGCTCAATCCCAGGACCCTGAGATCATGACCTTGAGCCAAAAGCAAGAATCGGATGCTTAACCAAATGAACCACCCAGGCACCCCTCTAGTAATTCTTTATATTCATGAAGCTTGTTCAGTTTTCCACACATTTATGTCTCATACATATTGTATGGATGCTATTTATAAATATATCATAGTGTTTAAAAATAATACACCTTTAAACTAATCAGAAGTGTGGTGCAGGGGAACAGTTTAAAATACCCTTTTATTCTGAAAGTATTGATTTGGAATCATAAAGTATAAAGACAAATAAAAATACTTCTAATCCCACCTTGCAGAAATGACCACAGATTTGATGTATAGAGCCTTCCCGTATATACACAAATCATACACACAAAATTGCGATTATACCACTTATTTTTTTTCACTTCTCTATGTTGCCAACGTTTACCCTTGTTATTTAAGAATCTTCTACATGATGATGTTTCATAGCTGTGTAGTAAACCATCATATGAATATGCTTAGCCATTGTCCTATTGTTGGACTTTTAGTTTATTTCTTATATTTAGTTAATGTGAATAACAGGCTGCTGAAACACAGTGCAGTCAAGACTAACAGGAGAGAGGACTGAAGCTTAACCTCCAGGGCCAGTTCTGCATGGTTTGGGGTAAGTCATTTCACCTCTCAGGGTTCCAGTTTTCTCACTTAGGTAATTGTCAGAGTGAACATAGATGCCAACACGTCCAGGATGCAAGAGCACTTTGGTGGGGAAGGTCTTAGGCTGGGTACTGAGGTGGAGAACTCTCAGCAATGGGGAGGTAGCATAAGGGCCTACACTTTGTGGGTTGTTTGCGGAACTACAACAGCAAGAAGTGAGCAGTGGCACTGGGAAAAGTGGGGAAGCATCACAATACCCCTGCTTCTGCTAGCCATTTCCTTTCCTCTGAGAACTAAAGAGGGCTGACATCCATCCAATCTTGCCATCCCTTCGAGATTCCAAGCATGCATGGGTCTGTTGGAGGTTGATGCTTACACGTGTGCTTGGGCATTTTACCCTGTTTGCATTTGTGCATATTTTCAGCTTCATAAACAAGTTTTTGAAAAACACAGTCTAAAAATACATGTTAAAGAGAACTCATTTAAAGTGAGTTTGCTTTATCAAGGAGTCTTTTTTTGTTGTTTAATGGAGCTGAAGACTAGAAGAGAAAGAAGAGCATTGGATAATAAAAGCTTTGTCAAACAAATGGATTCACTCATTCTCTCATTTCACAAATGTTTACTGAACATCTACTACATTCCAGTTCCAGTTCCTAAGGATGGAGAGATACAGGGAGGGTACAAAACAGACAAAGCCCTAGACCTCTTGAGCTTACATTCTAAGAGAGAGAGAGACAGACAACACATACACAAAATACATTATGTTGTTACAGTATGTCAGATGAGGCTAATTACTAAGCAGGAAAAGGAATTAAGGTAAGGAAAATAGGAAATGTGGGAACGAGGAGAAAGTTGCTATTTCACATCAAGGGCACAGCAAAGACCACTCTGTTACTGTGCCTCTGAAGAGAGACCTGAAATGTATAAGAGATCAAACCATTCCTACCTCCTAGGGAAAGCTGATCCCAAGGAAGTCAATAGCGGGTAATCTTTTGAGGTAGGAAGGTATGTGGGGCATTCTATTGCCACCAATGAGTAGAACAAACAGAACAAGGAGAAAAGTAGTAAAAGATGAAGTCAGACAGTGACCACACTCAATGGAGCACTCAGTGAGTCATGTATGGAATTGTTGAATCAATATGTTGCACACCTGAAACTAATATAATGTTGTATGTCAATTATACTTCAACAATAAAAACAATTCATCAAATTTACACTTAAAAAAAAAAGTTCAGAGAGACAGTAGAGTGGCAGATCCTATAGGCCCCTATCAGGAACATGACCTTTATTCCGAGTCAAGTGGAAACAATTTGAGGACTTGGGACAGAGAAGTTACATGATCTGGTGATTTAGGTTTTAAAGTGATCTTTTGGGATGCTTTGTTGAAAGTAGACATGGTGAGTATGGAAGGGTGAGGAGGGCAAAGGCTGGGGAAAACCAGTTAAAATGCTACAGTGGTGATTCAGAGAAATGTAGTATGGGAAAAGTTGTAGGAGAGAGAGACCCGTCTGATCCTTGGTGCATTTCAATGGATAACCAAAAAGGTATATGGGGTATGAGATAAAAGGGGAATCAAGGATGGCAGCAAGGATTTTGACCTGAGCAACTAAAAGAATGGAACTGCTTTCCACTGAGAAAAGAAAAATTGTGGGAACAGAAGGTTTGGGGAGAAAATTTGGAGTTCAGGTTTGAACATGTTCATTTTTAGAGGCCTACTCGAAGCATAAGCAGAGAGTTCACAGAGAGAACTGGATATGAATTTAGGGGACAGGTCTGGGCTACAGATAGAAACTTGGGGGTCATAATCATAAAATGAATTCCCTAAATAACTTCACCCATACCATAAAAATATGTTTTAATATTATAAGAATGTATGGAAAAATTCAACTAGGTCAGAAAATGATTAATATGATTTTATGCTGGAGACTTTCTGCAAGTAAAGTCATTCTGGTTTTTATTTTTAAATCAGTCTATACTACTTAGACAAAATTCCACTTTAAAACAATGTCTTTTATTGCTTCAGATGACTACTCTAGCTTATGAAGAACACTGCTCTACTGTTCTCCCTCTACGCAAAGCAGCTGTTGACTTAAATGAAATTTGTATCAGGTTTCAAAAGCAGTCATTACATTTTACAGCCAGAATGGTCTTAATGACCTCATTTAATGTAGGACTTCATTTTACAAAAAGTTTCAAAAGCAAAGTCATTCAGCTTGTATATTTACTAAATATTTACTTAGGACAACCAATATTTACTGAGTGCGAGGTGCTGGTGATGCTCTAAGGGTTGAGGGAAAACACTCAACAATAAAAATAAACACTATCACATGGAATTTACAGTCTCTTTGGGGGAACTGGAAAACAAACATGCAAATCTATACAATGACACACAAATGAAAAGTACCATGAAGAAAAATGAATCATGATAAGGGTAGGGTGGTAAGCAATTTAATGTCCAAATTGGGACACATTTTACAATAAAAGCAGTTGAAAACTAGGTGGGCTGCCAGGGCGACAGACATAAGCTGGCATGTCCAGCCTGGGCAAATGAAAATGTGAGTCACCCAGATAAATTGGACTGGGGGTGCAGAAGGGGTGAGTCAGGTTTATTTCAAGTACAGTAGTCAGGGGGTCACATGATATGGTGACATCTAAGGAGAGACCTGAAAACAATGAAGGAGAAAGGCATGGATGTACCTGGGGTAGACTGTTGCAGCCAAAGGAAACAACAATGAAAAGTCTCTAGAGGAGAGAGGCATCTGGAGAAACAGCAAGGGGGTCAGTGTGGTTGCTGGAGAGGGAACAAGGGAAAGAATTGTAGGTGTTGAGGCAGGATGATGTAGAAATTTTTAGTTATTAAAATAATTTTGCGATGTGGATGGAACTGGAGGGTATTACGTTGAGTGAAATAAGTTAATCAGAGAAAGACATGTGTCATATGCCTTCACTGATAGGAGGAATTCTTCATCTCAGGAAACAAACTGAGGGTTGCTGGAGTGGTGGGGGGGGTGGGAGGGATGGGGTGGCTGAGTGATAGACATTGGGGAGGGTATGTGCTATGGTGAGCGCTGTGAATTGTGTAAGACTGTTGAATCACAGACCTGTACCTCTGAAACAAATAATACATTATATGTCAAAAAAAAAATAATAAGAAGAAGATAGCAGGAGGGGAAGAACGAAGGGGGGGAATCGGAGGGGGAGAAGAACCATGAGAGACTATGGACTCTGAGAAACAAACTGAGGGTTCTAGAGGGGAAGGGGGTGGGAGGATGGGCTAGCTTGGTGATGGGTATTAAAGAGGATACGTACTGCATGGAGCACTGGATGTTATATGCAAACAATGAATCATGGGACACTACATCAAAAAGTAATGATGTAATGTATGGTGATGAACATAACATAATAAAAAAGTTCCAAAAAAATAATAATTTTGGTGTTTATTATGTTTCATAGAAGAAGTCTTTGTTGGTTATGAAATGGGGAGTAACATTGAACTTTCATTTTAATAATAATAATCTGGCTGCTCTAGCGACAGTAGATTGAAGTCAGGACAGGGGATCAAAAATAATACCATTTACGATGCCAGCAAGAAAAATCACTTAGTAATAAATTTAACAGGAGCCATAGAGGGCTTTTACCTGAATATTTTATTGCTAAAATTAAAGAAGACCTAAATAAATGGAGAAATACATCAGATTCATAGATTAGAAGGCTCAAATTATAAAAATGTCAATTTCTCCAAAATTCTATAGATTCAATGCATTTTCAGTCAAAACTCAAGCAGGTTATTTTTTGGTACTGATATTAATATAGAAATACCAATGACTTAAAATAATTTTTAAAAGTTTTAAGTAGAACAAATTTGGAAGATTCGTATTATTTTAAGAATTACCATAAATCCATGATAATTATTGATACGGAATAGAAAAGCAGATTAATTAATTAAAATAGGAAGCCCAGAAATATATATATATATATATACATATAATGAAATGTGATAAATTTATTTATTTTTTTTTGTGATAAATTTATTTTTACAAAAGTACCAGTGAAATTTAATATGGAAAAAGATTATATGTGTTTTTCAGCATATAGTACCAGAAGAACTGGATGTCTTCATGAAAAAAAAAATGCAGTTTGAACAATACCTCACTCCATATACAACAATTTACTCAAGATAGCATGCAGATCTAAACATAAAGAAATCTTGTCATTTGCATGTGGCAACATGGATGGATCTAGAAGGTATCATACTAAGTGAAATAAGTCAGTCAGAGAAAGACAAACACCATATGATTTCACTCCTATGTGGAATTTAAGGAGAAAAAAAATCAATAAAGAAAAAAAGAGACAAACAAAAAACCAGACTCAACTATAGAGAACAAACTGATAGTTACCAGATGGGAGGTGGGTGGGGAGACATGTAAATAGGTGCAGAGGATCATGGCGAGCACCAAGTAATGTATGGAATTGTTGAATCACTATATTGTATACCTAAAAGTAATATAACACTCTATTTTAACTATACTGAAATCAAAATTTTAAAAATCAGTCTAAAAAGCTCATTAAAAAATATTGGAGACTATCTTTGCAAACTTGGGGTCTTTAAAAATTTCCTAGAACGCACAAAGCCATAATAAAAAGTTTGATGAACTGAACTTTATTTAAAAATTCTGTTCAAAATAGTCATTATTAAGAAAATTAAAAAGCAAGCTTCAGTGGGATAAAATCATTGCAATATATTTCTATAACAAAGACTTTGCATTTACAATGCAGTTTCTAAAGTACAATAACAGGGGTGCCTGCATGGCTCAGTCGTTGGGCGTCTGCCTTCGGCTCAGGTCATGATCCTGGGGTCCTGGGATCGAGCCCCACATCTGGCTCCCTGCTCTGCGGAGAGCCTGCTTTTCCCTCTCCCAATCCCCCTGCTTGTGTTCCCTCTCTTGCTGTCTCTCTCTCTGTCAAATAAATAAATAAAATCTTTAAAAAAATAAATAAAGTACAATAACAAAAAGACAACAAACATTAAAAACCAGCACAAAACTTGGACATTCACAAAATAGGATATATGATAGCCCATAAGCACAGTCATTAGGGTAATATAAATTAAAAATCAAAGAGATATAATGAGTAGATAGAGATCTACTGTAATGCTGAAATTTAAAACTAATAATAATATATTGGATTATTCCATGTCAATCTAGTTAAACTGAGCACTACACTTCCCAGAATTCCATTTTCTTTTTTAGATTTGGCCAAAAGAGGAACTTGTGTACTATTTAAAACATATAAGGAAACAGTGGCCACTACTCTCATTACTCTCTATTGGTGTCAGATTTAGTGTCAAACAGGTGCAGATGTGTCCACTGGGTCACGGTATGACCTCATTTTGCCAAGTTGTTTAACTCGTCTTCCAGGCTGATCAAAAGCAGCCCCAGTTCTACCATCGGAAGCTTGGGGGGGGGGGGGTCGCTTGGCTGTGGACCCACAAAGATGGTAACTACACAAAGGCAACAACTTCCCACAGATCTCACCATGCACTTCCTCTTCTTAATCCTTCCACAGTGACTGGATATACTGTTTCTCAGATTTCCCTGCATGCTCTAACTTGTCTACCTGCAGCAGTATTTTAGGTAAACTCATTAGTAACTCCTTCTGATCTTCCAACATCCTTCCATTTACTTCATCTTTGTTAAGATCTAATTCCTATAACAAATCCCTTATTTCAGGAATACTCCTGTTAGCTCTGCTTCCCTGAGTAACCTTTGATTGCTATAGTTCTTGACACCTCCTCTGCACTTAGATCTGATTTAGAGAGCTAGATCCTAAATGCTGAGTCTAATATCATTATTAAAATAAAACTTTGGGGATTTCTGGAATAAGAGTGGTTCTATTTTTTTTTTAAGATTTTATTTATTTATTTGACAGAGAGAGACACAGCGAGAGAGGGAACACAAGCAGGGGGAGTGGGTGAGGGAGAAGCAGGCTTCCTGCAGAGCAGGGAGCCCGATGCGGGGCTCGATCCCAGGACCCTGGGACCATGACCTGAGCCGGAGGCAGACACTTAACAACTGAGCCACCCAGGCGCCCCCATCTATTTTTCATGTGAAGGGACTACAAGTGATTTATGGTCAAAGGGAAGATTCTGGAAGATTACCAAAAGGTCTCAAATACTTCTTAACCCTGTAGCAATACTTTTTTCCAATGTAACTTTTCAGACTTTCCATTAAAAGTGGAGTCTATTTCTCTACCCCTTAAGTATGTTGTCAGCCATGACTTTCTGTGGCTCCTGGGATATTAGCAAACATCAACCAGGCAGAGGATCAGAAAATGAAAGTGTATTGCAACTTATCTTCTCTTATTGATTTTGTAGCCCCGTGGCCATGTGGATGAGTCCTGACTAGTTTCTAGAAGCCCGTATAAACCAGTTGGCCATGAGGTACCCATCAAATATACAAGTGAGGCTATCCTAGGCCACCAAGTTCCAATGAACTGGCTCAAATCAGTGTTGTTTAATGGCTCTAAGTTATGGACACATTTGTTATGAAGCAAAAACTAATTCGCATATCAAATGTTGAGAGGATGACAAAGCAACTACCAATTTCACTGATGATGGGAAATGACTCTGGAAAACTATTTACACACACCTACCTCAATATCCAGCAATTCCAGTCTTAGGTATTTACCTAAGAGAAATGAAAACATATCTTCACACAAAGATTTGTACAACAAAGTTACAGCAGCTTTATTATTGAATGCAACAGTTGGAAATAACCTAAATGTCCATCAATAGGAGAATAAACAAAATGTGATATATTCACTAATACCATTCAGGATCAAAACGGATTGAACTACAGATACATACAGGGAATAAATCAGAAAGAAACTTTAGGTTAAGAAATTAAGCAAGATACAACAGTGTTTACTATGTAATTCCATGTACATAAAATTCCAGGAGAAATATATAAGAAAAGAAGAGGAAGGGAGCAATAGTATATGCAAAGGTGTGATTATAATGACAAATTGTGGAATCTAAGCCATTGTGGAGAGAAACTGAGGACACAGGAGCTGATGATGGTCAGTAAAATCTCAGGATTCTAAAGTATAGGTCCTGGATGGGTTAAAATGAGGTAGAAAGAAAGGAGGTTTTAGTAGAGGTTTAAATGCTTGAAATTGTCATCTTAGTTCTTATTTTCTGTCTACAATTTGTTTTTCTCTTCTCTCCCCAGTATTTCTGCCATGGTTTATGTTCCAACTAAATATCAGTTAACTTTTGTGAGGCCTTTATGAGCAAAGCCGGTGAAGGTACCGCAATCTGAAAGATGATCAATTAGGGAACTAAGAAAAATACAATAAAATAGTTTCCAGAATTGACAGAAAAATATACACAATTACTAGAAGCAGAATTATCAAGAATAACAATAAAACAATTTTAGTTTAAAAAATAAACAAACTTTTCACTCCTTAAATAGACGCACACACATATAGGATCACTTGATTTTGAAGAACAATCCTTCCAGGTAAATGTTAGGGCAAAGATGTTTATTATTTTTTCCTGATTCAGATATTGAGGGGAGAGTGTGTTAGGCACTTACTCAAAATTATACAGCTAGTAATTTTTCCTCAAAGCCGTCCCAGAAGACAGGCCTCATTCCATGTACCCTGTGTTTCTTAGTGGACTATACTAGAAAACGTGTTTTGTCAATCCACAGCAGCATGTACTGATGACTGACTCAAGTGGGGGATCTGAGGTAAAATATAACAACCTAACAGGGAAAAACTAACTCAATTTTATACCACTGATTCATTCTGACCAAATTCGGATGAGAGACAGAAACCAAATTCAAAAATTAACTCAACACATAGAGATTTCTATTTACAGTTTACTGAATCTGAAATTTTCTTTTAGGATGACTAGGTTGATTGTCTCTTGAGGTGGTTCGCTTTTGTTTTGTTTTATTTTAATCTCTTTTAAAAACATATCAGTGATAACATAAAAGTTCAATCTAAAATTTCTTAACATCTTTCTGCTTTCACCTTATTAAAAACAAACAAGTGAACAATCTTAACTAAGATAAAGTCCTGAGTAAAAGCCTTGTCTCCATGCTTGAACTTTAGAGAAGACGTAGCCCTTTTGATGTGTTAAGTTGGAGGTACTGAGAGGTCTTTCACAGACTTTTTGTCTAGGACCCAGTGGAATATAAATTTGTTTTTAGAAAAGAGATCAGGTCTGAAGGTAGTCTATCAAGTTGCTAAAACTCCCTTAAGGAAGTTTTGAGGAGACCACTGGCTTGCAGACACAATTGTTGATATAGGTCAAATTTACTAATTTTTTTACTATGCCATCTGTAAACCTAAGTTTTAACACAACTTAACATACATCTTTATGTAAGTGATTGTTTTGATTACCTATTGCTGCATAAACAAACCAGCCGAAAGGTAATACTTTAAAACAACCATTTTATTACTCCTCACCATTCTCTGTTTGACTGAGATCACCCAGGTCATTCTGGTCTTGTGATGTCACTTAGGGCCACAGTTATTGGGTGGCTCTATTGAGCTGAAACATCCAAATGACTCACTCACATAGCTCTCAGCTGATGCTTGCTGGAGGCTGGGAGCTCAGCTGGGCCGACTGACCTCAGCACCTCACATGGCCCTTCATGGGGCCTGGGCCTTTCACAGGATGGCGGATAGCTTCTGAGAGGGAGAATCTCAGGAGTCAGTATTCCCAGAGATCAAATGCAAAAGCTGCCTGTCAGTCCTTGAAGGGTTAGAACTAGCATGGTGTCACTTTACCATAATCTACTGCTGAGGCAGTCACAGGGCCAGACTAGATTAAGGCTGGGGAAAAATAAACTCCTCTTCTCCAACGAGAGAGTTATAAAGAAATTGTGACCATCTTTACACCACCAATTCTTTTGTCAAGAAATAAATCTATGGGGCACCTTCATGGCTCAGTCAATTAAGCGTCTGCCTTCGGCTCAGGTCATGATCTCAGGGTCCTGGGATTGAGCCCTGCATCAGGCTCCCTGCTCAGCAGAGAGTCTGCTTCTCCCTCTCCCTTAGCTGCTCCCCCTACTTGTGCTCTCTCTCTCTCTCTCTCTCTCTCTCAAATAAAGTCTTTTAAAAAGAGAAAGAAAGAAATCTATGGGTCACATAAAAGTTTTTTTTTTAATCATTTTATATGTCTTTCATCTCTGCAGTGTTTATTCAATGATGTGGTAGCTATGTGGCAAATAGTGCCACAGTCATAATCAGATTGTGGTCTGCATTCTGTGCTTTTCTTTACTGGGGCTTGTTTACTTCTTTCTTTTGGGTACCACTTTAAAGGCACAACTTAAGCAACCATATTTGTTCCTTCACGATAGGCACTTTTTTCCCATTTACTTATGTGAAATTAAAGTCAGAGCTGCCAGAATGTCTTTCAGATCATAAAGCAATACTTTCTATCACCAGGTCATGGGTCCCCTCTCCAATCATCAGCTACATCCCACACAGAGCATTATATGTGAACCTGCATGACCTCTTTCATTATTTATTCCCAATTTCTAGCCTCTGCATGGTAAAATTATAACTGAGTGGGAAGCAATTTCTGTTTCAGTTCAAGAATCTGTTGAAATCATTCAAGTAACTTGCCCATAGCAACCAAAAGAAGCCCAGTGTCATACTTGCAATTTAATACTGAGCTCTGCAAATTGCACAGATTATTTTTTCTTTTTCATAAAGATGAGCAGTTCAAGTGTCAGAACAGGTATGTTCCTATATGAGCAAACACAGTATACAGTTATAAGCTACAAATTTAATTTGAGATTTAGTGTTTTCTCTTTCCTTAACATAAGCTCTTATTGGAAAGTTCATTTTTAAAGGTTCCATCAAACATGTTCACGTGTTTAGCACATAAGAATTTACTTATTATATTACCCAGCACCTATTCTATGATTCTATGTAATGTAGCAAGTTTTGAAATCAGGAGGTGTAAACACTTCTTCGAGATTATTTTGGCTATTTGGTGCCCCATACATTTATGTATGAATTTTGGGATCAGTTTATCCTTTTCTGTGAAAAAGCAACTGGGCTCTGATAGGGATTGCTTTTAATCTATAAGTCATTTTGAGGACTATTTTCATTTTAACACTCCAATCAGGTGTCTTTCTATTTATTTAGATCTTTCATTTCTTTCAATAATGTTTTATGTTTTCAGTATACAAATCTTACACTTCCTTGATTAAATTTATTTATTTTATTCTTTTAATAGTACTATAAATGGAATTGCTTTGTTAATTTCAGATTGCTCATCACTACTGCAGAGAAATACAACTAATTTTTGTATATTGTACATTGATCTTGTAGATTGCCACTTTGCTGCACTAGCTTATTAAAAACTAAAGCTACTAGTTTTGTGTGTGTTCTTTAGGGTTTTCTATATGTAAGATAATGTTTTTTACAAATAGAGATAATATTACCTCTTTTTTTACGATCTGGATGCCTTTTAATTCTTTTTCTCAACTAATTGCCCTGGCTAGACTCTCCAGTACAGTGTTAAGTAGAAGTTGCAAGAGCAGACATCCTTGTCTTGTTCCTGAAGGCTTTTAGTTTTCATCATTAAGTGCAATGTTTGCTCCAACCACTATGGAAAACAATATGGATCCCTCAAAAAAAAAAACTAAAAATAGATCTATCATATGATTCAACAATTCCACTGCCGGGTATTTACCCAAAGGAAATGAAAACAGGCGTTTGACAAGATATATGCACCCCCATGTTTATCACAGCATTATTCACAAAAGCCAAGGTATGGAAACAACCCAAAGCCAACGACAGGTGTATGGATAAGAAAGATGTGGTACATACACATAATGGACTATTATTCAGCCATGAAAAACGAGGATATCCAGCCATTTGCAGGATGGACCTTGAGCACATTATGCTAAGCCAAGCAAGTCAGAAGAGAAAGATAACTACTATGTTATATCACCTATATGTAGAACCTAAAACAGTGAAACTTGTAAAAAAAAAAAATACAGAGAGTAAAATCATGGTTACCTGGGGATGGGGGGTGGATAAGATTGATGGTGTTTAAGGGTGCAAACTTGTAATAAGTACTAATAAGCCATAGAGATCTAATGTATAGTATATGGAATATAGGCAAAAATATTATAAGTATGTAATGTGATCAACATTGTTACAGTGGCAACCATATTATAATATATAAATGTATCAAAGTAACATACTGTATAAGAAGAAAAAAAGCATGATGCTTACTGTGGATTTTCAACAGATGGCCTTTATCAGATTAAGAAAGTTCCCTTCTATTCCAAATTTGTTGGGTGTATTTATTAAGAAGTGGTGTTGGATTTTGTCAAATGTTTTTCCTGCATATATTTAGATGATCATGTATCTTTGTTCCTTTATTCTATTAATATGATGTATTATATTTATTTTTGTAGGTTGAACCAATCTTGCATTCCTGGGGCAAATCCCACTTTTCATGGTGTATAATTACTTTTATATATTGCTGGCTTTGGTTTGCTAATATTTTTTTTTTTTGAGGATTTTTGCATCTCTATTCCTAAAGGATAGTGGTCTGTGGTTTTCACTTTTGCGATGCCTTTTTCTGCCTTCAATATCGACGTAATAATAGCTGCATAGAGTAAGTTGGAAAGTGTTCCCTTTCCTCTGTTTTTCAGAAGACTTAGTGAAAAATTGGCATTTATTCTTTAAACGTTTGGTAGAATTCACCAGTGAAGACATCTGGCCCTATGCTTTTTTTTTTTGGAAGTTGATTACTCACTCAATCTCTCTACTTGTTGTAAGTCTACTCAGATTTTATATTTCTCCTTTAGTTTAGATTAATGCCAATTGATTTCAATAATATATAAAAATTTGATCCTGTATTTCTCCAACCCCCCACATTCATTGCTGATAATGTCAGAAATTACAAGTTTATACATTACATGTCAGTTAATACAGATTTGTAATTATTGATTTATGCAGCTGTCTTTAAAATCAGATAGAAAAAAATGAATCACAAACAAGAAATATATGTATATACTTTTACACTTATCTAAGAAGTTAGTGACCTTTATCAGTGTTCTTTATTTCTTCACATGGATTTGCATTATTGTGTAATGTCTTTTTGATTCCACCTGAATGGCTCTAGCAAACAAATGCCCAGTACTTGTTATGGGATATGTCTGCTAATGACAAACTCTTGCAGTTTTATTTATCTGGGAATGTGTAAATTTCTCCTTAGTTGTTGAAGGGTAAACTTGTCACATGTAGCATTCTTGGTTGAAAGTTTTCTCTTTCAATACTTTGACATGCTATCCCATTGCATTCTGGCAGCCATGGTTTCTAATAAGAAACTACTGTGAATCTTACTGAAGGTCCCTTATGAGGTCACTTGTCCCTTGCTGCTTTCAAGATTCTCTGTTTGCTATAAGCCTTTGGTTAATTTCATGGCTCCAAAAAGAAGTAAATTCTCATAGTTTTAGCAGTTTTTTTGTTCCTTTTATGGAGGGGCAGAACTTGGGAGTTCCTTACTGGGCTGTTTTTGCTGACTATACCTTTTTAATATTAGTATTCAGTATTTCACAAATTACCATTGACGTAAATATAAGTTCTTATTGTTTTTACTTGGATTTTTGAAATAGATTTCTTGATGGACCTCTCTGGTCCCAATTACAACTTCCTCTGATCCAGCCATAGCACTTCTCAATCTGTAGGATAATGTCTAAATTCCTTTGTATGGCCAAAAAAAAAAAAAAAAAAAGCCTTGCTCCTGACTCCTCCCCATCACCCCATGAGCCACAGTGCCTTTACTACTCCACCCTGGGTAGTCTTCAGGTGTGCCACTCTCTCTGCCTCTCCGACTGTGCTAATGGAGTGCTGTTGCCTAGAATTTTAATTCTCCCCTTCTCCTCCACTACTCACACCTATGTGGTGTCTCCCACAAAAGGCTTTCTACCCACACATGATAGTTTAGATACCCTTCCTGGGTATCCAGACAGGTTTATACCTCTATCATGTACCTGCCTCAGGGGATAATTATAAAGATTTAATATGTTAGCACATATAAAGTGTATATATAAAGAATTATATAAATATATATTATTTGTATCATCACACTGAATACTAATTGTTGGCTTACTTGTCTACCCACACTAGGCAGTTAGCAGCAGGAGGGACAAGACTCTATTATTTCTTGGTATTCCAGTTCCTAACCCTGTGTTCGACACAAACCTTTTTTCATATGTTTTAACTTTTTTCCCCACATTTTAAGATCCTTGAAATCAAGACGTACCTTATAATTGATGAAGTCTTACAATTGCTGTCAGCCAGACAGGAGACCAAATGTGATTGTCATTTCCTGAACATAAGAGAATGTGGTCACAGTCACCCATGAATTCCTCATTCATATCCACGTTGCATGGGTTGTTGCTACTAAGTGTGCTGAATTTAACTCCTATTTAATATGTCTTCAAAAAGGTTATAGCATAATTTGCTTTGAAATAAAAGGTTACTGTGTGTGCAAAAAATGCATTGCAAAAACAACAGGGCATAAGATTGATATTGATGAAACAATATATGTCATTTGAGAAATAACAATTTCTTTTTTTCCTTTTTTTTCTTATTATTGTACCTAAGAAAGGAAGACACTCATAAAGAGTTGAAACTGTGATGTACCTTGTTATTAAAATACATTTAAATAGATTGCCTATATACCTGAAGCCTCAGAATAGTAGAAATTCCAGGATAGTAAGAAGCTGATGTGATCAATTTTTGAAGGATTATCATTAAGACATCAAACATCAATTTGTCAGCAACATTGTTATCCTCAACTTTTATTCACATGCAATTTGGTAGAGGATAGTATGGTATAATGTGCATATTATGGTATGATTCGCAAAGTTATATTTTTTCAGCAGAACATCGAACAGTGATGTGTTTTATATCTCACAATTGATGAGATATTACAATAGCTACAATTGTTTCACAACAATTGCAATAGCTATAATCGTTTACTGGATTTGTCAATGAGTGAGTTAATCAGAATTGACTGCCACATACTAAGTTGTCTTTGACAAATGTCTTAATCTATTTGAGTCTTTGCCTTCTCACCTGTAAGGATGTTTTGTTTTGGGTATTTTTTTTTATTACTATTATGTTATGTTAGTCATCATACACTACATCATTAGTTTTTGATGTAGTGTTCCATGATTCATTGTTTGCATATGACACCCAGTGCTTCATTCAATAAGTGCCCTCCTTAATACCCATCACCAGGCTAACCCATCCCCCCACCCCTCTCCCCTCTAGAACCCTCAGTTTGTTTCTTAAAAGTCCTCTTTCCAGCATGGTTTGGATAGAGTCCTGACTGGGACATGGCATTACCTGACTGTTGGGACTTGTTTGTTGCTTTTCCAACACAAGGATGGGGCTCAGTGTTGTTTGTCCCCCCTGAATGAGAACTGATAGAGAAAAGGCTAAGCATCTTTTCAGAGCAGAGAAATTTTTTTTTTTAAATTCATAGAGCAGTAGGCAGTATTTTTACTTCATAGAGCAGGAAGTTAGCATTTCAGTAACAGGATCACAATCTAGAAAGCAGTTATTAGAGTGTCTGTTTGTCTTAAAAGAATTCCTTGGAAAAAAATATGTAGAGTCACTGGCATTGAAAAAGTCATCTTAGGGGAACATATTATTAAAAGCAGGTTAAATAATCTTTTCAAATGCTCAGCAGAGTTTATGGCACATAGTCACACCGACAACCACCGTCACAACCAAGCCCTCATTGCTAAATCAAGGACATACATTGCATAAGAAAGGTTTTACTTCTACTATACCCAATGGGCTATAGTTGCTTTAGCACTTAATTTCAAAGGACTTCGGATAACTTATGAAATTGCCATGTTCCTATATAAAGGATTTGTACCTTTTCTGTAGCCATGTTTCATCTGATTATGAAAGGAATATCACAATACCGTTCTGCTTCTAATCTGTTCTTTCCAGTAGTTTTGCTTTCATTAAAATTGCTGCAGTGAACATCCTTGCAACATGAATTACATTTACAAATGTTCAGGCATATCTGTAGAATAAATGCCTATGTGCAAACGTGATGCAAAATGACAGGTATAATTTTCACGGTTATTGTCCACTTGACCGTCATAGAAATTTTGTCAAGTTCTACTCCCTTTCAGCAACATGAGACCCTGTCTTACTACACTCTAATCATTTTAGCAAATACATTTTTGGCCAACCAAATAGAGGAAAAATGGTATCTCAATGTGGTTTTGAATTTGCATTTTTGTGAGTGTGTTTGAGCATCTTTTCATCTGTTTAATAATCATTTGTATTTCCTCTTCAGTGAACTGTTTCTGCTTATTCTTTGCTCATTTTTCTATTTGGCTGCTAGTTTTTTGTGGGTTTTGTTTTGTTTTGTTTTGTTTTGACTTGTAAGAGTTCTTTAGAAATCAAGGACAATAGCAGTTTAACTATAACTTGGGTTACTTTTCCAGGATTATCGTTTGAGTTTATTTATGGTGAGTTTTGGCAATGTATTTATTTATTTTGTGTAGTTGAATATATCAGAACTAGTCTTTGTGTCATCCTTAGACAGGTTTCTCCAATTTCAAGATATCTTAAAAATCCCATGTTTTACCTTAGTAATTGTTAAATTTAAATGATTCACATATCTGAAATTAGTTTGAATCAATAATGAGAGGTAGGGAGTCAACATTTTTCCCTGTATGACCACTCTCTTCTCTCAACATGTCTTATTAAAATAATCAAAATTTTGTTTGCTGATTTGAAATAACACCTCTTCATATTCTACACTTTCAAATGTTCTTATATTCATTTTTGGACTTTTTGACTCTTTGATCTGCCTGGCTATTCTTAAGCTAATACCAAATTGTTTTACAACTTAGAGGTATACAGAATACTTATTTCAGCAGGATGTTGAATGACCCAAGCCTACATAATCATCACAGAAGGAACTTTTTAGTATACAGAAGCAAACAGAAAACTGCATCAAAAATTTAATGGTCACAGTTATTAAAAAAATATTTTAGTAGCCAAATTTAGAAGCAGTATTTTCCCTGGAGTTGAATGATAAAATGTTAGCATAGCAAATACTGCATAAGAAATAGATGCACTCTTTAGCATATTCATTGGTTACTTCATTAACAGGTTCCAGCAAACTAATCACATTTTGTGCAAGCAACAATAGATGAGCAACAGAACTTAGATTACTTAATAATTAAAGATTTGTTTGTAGTTTTTATTCAGATTCCCTTTTACATGTAATGGCTTCTGTTCTCCATGTTTAAACATCTATGTTCAGAACAGACAGTTCCAAAATGAAGTGTTAACAAAATACTAAACCTTTCATAGTCTACAACATACTTGTTCTGTTGTCAATGACGATTTTATGTCACTTTTCTTTATAGTATTCTACTCTCTAAACATGTCTTCATTCCCTTTCACTGCATTGCAGTGAGACCTAGAAATCTTTCTGCAATTAAGTAAAAAAGCATTATTGAATTTATTATTAACCTGTCATGCTGTCAAACTTACTATTCCCACATGTCCAAATGCTTGAAATATAAGACTCAGAAGACTACACTTAACAACACTAACATAAAAAAAAATTTTTTTTGAACAACAAAATGTAATACAGGAAAAAAATGTTTTTCAGTAACAACCTCTAAAATGAATTTTTACAATTCATAACTTGAGAAAATCTAAAAAATTCTCCCCTTCATGTATTGAAAATTGTTGGAAACCCATAGCAATCTTCTCAATGACATTGTTTGTTAAATTCTTAGTCTCCATAGACCCCAAACCAGAAAATTGTTTCATTAAAACACCCTAACCAAGTCTTCTGTTTTGAAGTTTGAGCAATGGAAGGAAATATGTTTTGAATAGTTTGTTTTTCCTAAGACTTATTTTTTTCCTATTGTTAGATTCACCACAATGTCTGGCTTACGGATAATCTAACACAGATGTTGTTGTACATGATTTTGAAGTTTTTGTCACCTCAATTACACAAGAAGAAAAATTAACATTCTTGTTTTATCTTAACCAGATTTAAAGATTTCTCAAGAGGAACTTTTTCTTGAAGGACGCTTATCCTAAAGAGAATCAAACCACTCAACTGACATGCAACTCTTAAAGGAGAGTTAATTATTGTTATGAACACCAACCATTTGGTTAAACAATTCTGCAATGATCAGAAGTCTATAGCTTAGGAATCCCTTCTATTACTAATGGCAATGTTCTTCGGTCCAAATCGAGAAATTGTGAGACAAAGTAGGCTTTGAATGGCATTGAGTTTCTTTCTGTAGCTTTAACAAAGGCTGTAGGATAGGTAACCACACAGAGTGCTTGCAAAGTCATGACCATGGTCTTGTAACTTCCCGGAAGTTTTCACTATCTAGTCACTCAGCACTCAGAGGATCATAAGAGAGGAGGCTAAGTGAACCTGCTCCATCTTATCTCAGAAAGCCCTTCAGCCTTGATCCCTGCATGGTCATGCAGTCCTCTCCGGAGTTACTTACCAGACCTCATCCTTCCCTGTGCTGCCTGATCAATACTGATTACTCTTTATGAAGAATACTGACAAAGAAGTCTAGTTGCTTGACCTCCTAGATGATCCTCAGTCTGATTCCAATTTATCTTGGATCCAGTAGAGGCACACATTCTTACAATTCTTTGAGTTAGTGTTTCAAGGAGGATTTGACCAAGACTAAAATCATTCACCGAGGCTGGACAAAAAGCTACCAAAACAGCAGTTAATACTTTCCTTCCAATAATCTGCTGAGTTTTATACTAAATTTGTACAAACATTAATAATTTTTTGCCTTATACTACATTTCTCTAAATGCTCATTACTTTAAAAAGGACACAACCCTATTATCTAAATATACCCTCTTAATATTGGCATTACCTGTCAATCTATTTCTATATTTAAAGACATTTATTAATAATTGTTTTTCTCCATAAAATTATTTTCACAATCACTAATTATGAGATGTTTAAGCAAGATAAAATGGAAGCTAGGACATGCCAAAAAGGGAAGTTGAATGAAAACCACAAAAAAATCCTTAATTGTCAAGTAACCTAAGTTTTATTAATAACCAGTGGTTGCTTGCAGAGAATATAATTAGTTTGCTGGAATCTGCGGAAGGAGTAACTGAACTAATATGCTGGAGAGTGTCTGTATTTCGTACATGATATTTACTAATCATTTAATGTTTTAACTTCAGGGAAAATACTGTTTTCCAAAATAATAAAATTGTCTCAATTTTTATCTGCATCTCAGGTATTTTGGATCCTTACCAATGTTAGTATTTTCCTTGGATGTTAACTTTTGGGCACAATGGATAAACTTAAAAAAAAAATCATATTTAGGAAATAGCCACTTATCCCAATGTTTGCAAGTCACAATCAAATTTTATAAAATTCTTTCACAGCATTTATGGAACAATTACATTGTCCTCTTGATTTGTTTTCATGCCAAATTTCATTAATAGCTTTCCTAACAGGCTTAATAGTAACAAGTTTATAAACCCCTACTGAACATCTTACCTTGATCTTTATTGTGCTGTTGGTTTCATTTGCTAATTATTTATGTGGGCTTTTTTCATTGCTATAAGATTGGGGCTAGTTTGCTATTTTTATGCAGCTTTGTCAGGTTTCAGTATATATATCATGTGGACGTCCTTTATTATGCTTTTAAATCCTAGAAAAATTTTATGGTTTGATCGTTTTTTTACTACAAAAGTTTCTTTTTTCCCCAAGCAAACAACCTTTCTTTTCTGGGTAAGAATTTCAATATTTATGTAATCATCAACTCGGCAACAGTGTGCTGTTTCATTCTTGATAGTAAGCCTGGGATGGTAATGAGACACCAGCTAGACTGAGGTCATAGAATTTACAGAATTTGCTTCTCTTTCCCCTCATTATGGCAAGTCCACTGCCTTCCTCTGCCTCCAACATATAATACAAGCGTGGGTGTACAGGAGGTCAAAGTTTCTCGGAGCCCTTGGGACTCACTTTCTTTTCATCCCCCAAATTACTCACCTCACAGCACTTCTCAGATCCCTAATCTCTAGTAACTAGTCTTGCTCTGGTTATAGGACGACAGAAGCTATCCATGAACAGGCTGGGAAGTCACTGTCATCGGCTGTGCAACTTGTTGAGCAACGAGGTATTTGTTACACTTCAAGCTAACTTCGGTAAAATGGAGATTTTCCTATGCTCCACCTTTGAAACCATTTAAATGGTATTGAGAAGGCCAATTCCTTAGATGTTTTTATTGAGTTCCCTGTTACCTATTCTAGATCTGGTGTATTTTTGGTGATTGTAGTTACAAAGAGGGCTGAGTTCAGTAAAGGTTAGCTATTTGACCACTTATTTCTCAAATATAAAAATTAGATTATTTTTCTCCCTGGGGCAGTTTAGGAAATGCATGTTTTTCTTTGAATTCATTTGCATGGTGTTGAGCGAAGTTTTCAATTAGGATTTTTTAACTTTCTCACGTAAATGTGATTTTCTTTTCACCATAATTGTCAAGTTTACCTATCTCAAATTCCTCCTCCAAAACACTTCACAATAATTAATGTGTTTTCTAGTAAGCAATCTTCTGCTGCTAGCATTAATTTTTCCTTCACTGGTCTTCTAAATTTTTGTGTTGGAGGTTTATTCCATTCACTTGTACTCCTTAATCATTTAGA
The DNA here is from genome assembly GCF_003265705.2 of Callorhinus ursinus. Classification (NCBI taxonomy): domain Eukaryota; kingdom Metazoa; phylum Chordata; class Mammalia; order Carnivora; family Otariidae; genus Callorhinus; species Callorhinus ursinus. The sequence continues at coordinate 61,360,966 of NW_027397068.1, read as the reverse complement.
AGTAAGGCATTTTGATTTTGGCATTGCTATCTGAAGCTCAGTGGTTTCTATCAGTGGTATCTTCATCATAGTGATTTTCTAGACATTCTGTAATTTTAGGTACAATTTTCTCCTTGGCCTAAGATACCTGTCCAGGTTAGTTTTTCTTTAGTTGGCTTGGTTGTGTACCTTCTGTTATTTTCTGATCTTATTGCTTTGTGATGAATGTTGCCAACTCTATTTTTTTAGGAATTTGAGGTTTCTTTATAACTAGTCCAGGTGACTTGTGATTGATTTGATTTTTCCACCATTACTAGAAAACAAGATATTTCCTTGGGGGAGGGGGGGCGGGAGAAGTGTATGTGTGTTTCCAGAGGATCTACCTTATGTTATTTCACATTTGTTTGAGGAAAACTCAACTGAAATCTTGTACTACGATTTTTCTTCCCTGACCCAGAAGCAGAGCTGATGTTGGGGTGTGTATTCCTTTCCTATGGTTACCATAACAAAGTGCCCCAAACCGAGTGGCTTAAAATAGCAGGATTGAATTGTTTCATCGTTCTGGAGGCCAAAAGTCTGCAATCAAGGTGTCAGCAGGGAGGGCATTCTCCCTTGGAAACCTGTAGAAGAATCCTTCCTTGACTCTTCCCCCTTTCTGGTGGTTTGCTGGTAAACTGTGCTGTTCCTTGACTTGTAGACCCATCGTTCCAATCCCCGTCTTCACATGGCATTCTCCCTGTGACTTCACAAGACCATCCTCTTATGAGGACACAGTCATATTGTTTTAGGAGCCCATCTTACTCCAGTATGACCTCATCTTAACTCATTGCATCTGCTACCACCCTATTTCCAAATAAGGTCACATTCTGAGGTGCTGGAGGGAGGACTTCAACATACCTTTTGGGGAGACACAATTAGACCCTTACTTAACAGGATGTATCTGCCCTGAGTTCCTGATTCTGACCTATGTCTTATATTTTAATAATTGTTTCATTTAAAAAAAAATCTTGGAAATGTGTTTGTTTATATAGCTGCTCCTTGGTAAAAGTGTTTATCATTTTTGGGTCCTGTGCCTATCCTTTTTTTTTTTTCCTGATATCTTTGTATAAATTCTGATCTGGCTATAAAGTTGAAACATAGCTAACAATGTCATTTCTCTTCAAAATGCAAGTGATCTTGTTATACAACAAAATGATTTTTAAGAAGCAAATGATCATTTTTAGTAAATAGCACAGTGATTTTGAATTCAGTGTATAAAACCTCATCTTTACTTCAAACTCATTTTTTTAAAGAGGTAATGTTAATTTTCTAACATCTAGGATATATACTAGCACTGCCTTAGAAATAAGGAATTCCAACATTTTCTAGTGACTCCTAAAACCAATGTTAGAACAGTTAACCAACCAGGACATGTTGGATATTTTACTTAAAACTTGGGGCTGGTAACAGAATGAAAGATCACATGTAAGGACCTGATGGGAGTTGGCTAAAACTTCTCTAAGCAGACTGAGTGGGCAGAGAAGCTCATAGGTTATTCCATTAGATGGACCTGCTTCATTTTCTTATCAAGTTCTCCATTAGCGTTGGTTTGAAAAGAACAAAAAGCCCTCAAAAATATACTTACAAATATGTCATTTAGTAAAGGTTAAAAGACAGACTCACTGTTTTATAATATGCAGTTCCAAAAATATCACTACTAGAAGAGCCATTTGGAAGCTTCTCCAACTGGTTAAGGGGGAAATAAAAAGTCTCCGCTTCCCTTCTGTATCTGTTGACTTAATCTATGACATGGGGAATTAAACAAAGGAGAAAATCTTTACTCATCTCCCTTGAATCCTAAGCAGAGGATTTTGGTTCATGCCTATGCATGGCCACCATTTTGAGTAAAGGGTCAGTTATCACATCAGAGTCTGGCATCCATGATTCAGGACAGTCTTAAATCCTAATGAGTCCAAGAAGTAGGGTACAGGAGTGGATGTCATGTACTCTTGATTCAGCGGAGTTTGACTCAGCCTTGAGCTATCTTAAAATTTACGTGAAGAAAATTCTTCTTTAGGGTCTGAGTTGTGAAATGTCTTTAAAGCCTGCTACAGAGTGAAGTATTTGCTTTATGTTTCCTGATGTGGGAAACAAAGGCAGAAGAAAAATTATTAAATTTCTTTACTACCTAGAGCCCACTGACAAGTCCTTGAAACAGACAGAGTGGCATTCCTCTAGGGACTCAACTGCCTCGATGTTAATACTTTGCTAAGGACAAAAGGCAATTCTAGTCTGACCCCCCACCCAATCCTGTAAGTCTACTTTAACATATAAGAATTCCTTTGGAAACTTCCTTTATCTCTAAACCCTCCAAGGTACATATTGGCAATCATCCCCCAAGCATATGACCCACCGATATACATCTGAAGGGTCTCATGACTAAGGTTTTATTAGGTGGTAATAAATGAACTTTTCCCGACAACACCTAGCCCCCCTCAAGGTCCTGGAAACCTTGTTTCCAAATTCCTTAGAGACTTCTGCTATCCCTAACCCCTTCCCAACTTGAAAGTATATGATGGGCCCCTCCTCATGACCCTGGTGCAGCTCCTTCTGCCCATGGGTCCTGTCCCCGGGCTTTAATAAAACCACCTTTTTGCACCAAAGATGTCTCAAGAATTCTTTCTTGGTCCTCGGCTTTGAACCCTAATAATGTCTTTCCTACATCATTTCCTTTACAGTTAAACAGAAATGTATGGTAAGACAATATTGGAATATTCTCACACGCACATTTAAAATATCAGAGCGTGGTATTTTCAACCTAATATCGATTTAGCATTCCGTCTTCATCTTAGACTGTGACATGTCTTTAAATGTTTCAACGTAAGCTGATTTCTAGTTAGCAGTGACTATTATTTCAGAGCACGATGCGCTTAATATCGTATATACTCGAGGAATGTCTTACATTTCTACCCTGTCATCAGTTCCTGTTTTAATCATAATTCATTTCGGTATTGTGTCCTCTATACAAACTACACATGATTAGTGACATGTATTGAATTTATAATTAAATCATCTCCTTGTTAAATAGCACTGGATAGAAATATGCTCAAGTCGTACCACAAAAAGAGTCTAGAGTAAAAATATGTATTTGATTTTTAAAGGTGTTTTGCTATGAAAAATTAGATCCCACTTCCAGAGATTAAAACCATTCCAAATCAAACCAGAATGAAAGTACTATGTAGAACTTCGCTAAAACTTCCAAAAGAGAAAAGTTTTTGGAGATTACCTCAGTTTTGTAATCAATAAAAGAAAAGAAATCCACAAAATTTCATCTTTAAATCACAGATGAAGTAGTATGTTGAATTGAAATTGAAGTCAGGTTATTATAAGACTTCACTTAGAGCAATTACTGTATTCCTTTAAAGTTCTGCAAGCTCTCAAATCACAATTTAGCAGCATGACTAAAGCTATACTAAAGACTCAAAAGCAGAGTTTTCCTAAAGGGAGGAAAATGGCAGCTATAAATTTAGTGGGGTTCAAAAAAATCAGCAAAATAATCATACCACTAAAAGACAGCATTACATGTTAACTTAGAATGAACATAAACAAAACTTATTTAAATTATAATATATAAACATTTAAACCTCAAAGCAGGTTTGGCAGTGAGAAGATTGAAAGATAATGGGTTTGGTTTGGGAAATGCCAACAGACTGGCAGAGCTATACCACATGGTATTCAGGTTTGGGGGGGCAGTAGATGGAATTACTGCCACGTACACAGTCCCAGCAGTATTTTATATGCAACTTGAACCCATATTCCTACCTCCCCTCCACCACACACACACATGACTTGGAGAATCAGAAAAGAATGGTGGTTTCATATATTCATAGGATATATTATATTCATAATATATATAAGATCTCAGAAGGGTAAAAATCATAGGTGACGCTATTAAGTGTAGTATAAAGAAAATTCAGTGTTTTTTATTTTTTAAAGTATTATCTTCCAAATGGGAATGCTGCTTAATTTCCGTGATAGTGTAGGAAACATACTGACTGGGGTAAAATAAATTGCACCATAAAAATGTAAGCATTAACTAAAAAGCCCAAGTCAGCCTTAACTGACACCCACAATTCTAGCCTTTACCTGAGGCAGTTACAATCAGGAACTTGGTATTAACCTTTCTGAATGGCTCACATAGCCTTTAAATTTTTTTTTTTTTTTAGATTTTATTTATTTATTTGAGAAAGAGAGAATGAGAGAGAGCACATGAGAGGGAAGAGGGTCAGAGGGAGAAGCAGACTCCCCGCTGAGCAGGGAGCCTGATGTGGGACTTGATCCCGGGACTCCAGGATCATGACCTGAGCCGAAGGCAGTCGCTTAACTGGCTGAGCCACCCAGGCGCCCTAGCCTTTAAATTCTTAATACTTTTTTTTTTAAATATTGCTAAACTATCTCCTTGTATGGGTATACAATTTTCCATTTTATTTTCCCCCTACAGATGAGCATGTAATTTTTTTTTGCATGCATACCTGCATGCATATCCCAACAATGCTGCAGTGAACAGGCTTCTATTATTCCTTGTACACATAAGCAAATGTTTACCCAGGCTGGACAGTAAAGGCAAATAAAAAAATAAGCTTAAGTCTCCTTGTGGAAGTTAAGGGAGTTAACTCCTCGCATCCATGTCCCTTCCCCGTTTTCTGTGTTTACATTTAAAAACTTGTTAGTTCTCTCTTTGATATGTATGTAAATGTTTTAAAGCTAAAGAAGCCTCTCTCCAGGCTTTCTCAAGGACATCTTTGGGAGCCATCTCTTTGCAATGTATTTGTGAGGACAGACAGGGTCCCTATCTCTTAATTTCTGTGGAAGGGGAGAAATCTCACACCAGCTTGCACAACTACCTCCTGCCATGAAGATATGAGAAGTGATTTCTCCTCTGGATAAAGAAATACAGACAGTCACCCCAACTATCAAGTGCATTTAGGATGAACCGTGTGTGACAAAAGGTGCCGCCAAGGTCTCTTACCCGAGAACGACTTCTGGTTTACCTTGAGAACAAGCATGACATGGGTTTTATCTGCTGAGCTATACAAAAGGGCCTTTTAATCTCTTAGCTATTGCCCCTGAGGCAATCATTCTGGCTCATGCTTATTCAATAAACATCATTTTCTCTCTCTTCTAAATTTGTGGAGCAGTCTTCTGGATGGGATGACATTTTGTTTCTGTTATTTCCCCAATGATAGCAGTTTGGCCTCTCAGCAATATGTGGGCACAGAGTCAGGTACACAGGAACACTGGAGAGAAACTGGGAGGTACCTATCAAATCAAATCCGGTTGAAAGGCAGATTGTGAACACTGATTTTCCTGTATGTTCACCAACATCAGGGATACACTCAAACTTACACATTTCTTGTGGAATCTGATAACATCTTTTTTTTTTTTTTACGTTTCCTGGTTACCAAGATTTAACACATGAATTGCTTCTTCTGAAAACACTGGTTTTACATTCTTTGCCCATTTTTACTCATTGTCTTAGAGTTTATTATCCTGCTTTATTGACCCTCACCCAATTAAATGGGTTGCAAATATTTTCTTTTGTCTGTGGCTTGTTATAATTTTACTTATAATCTGTTAGACATGACATTGATGCAACCAAATATATCTATATTTTCCTCTTTGGCTTTAAGCATTTGGGGATTTAAAAAGGAATTTCTCAGCCTGGTGTCAAAATTTTTTTCCATACATGCCGAAGTTTTGTAGTTGTATTTCTTGTTTTTACATTTAGGTTATTAATTTCCAGACTGTATCACTGTGAGGAACAGCACAATAGAGATAGGACTTTTTTTTTTCCAAATATATAATTGTACAAAGCTACTTGGAGATTAGTCCAGCCTGTCAGAATCCTTAAGCCTCCATTTTTTTTCAGTGGATGAAAGCAGATTTATACTGCTTGTCCACTGTTTAAGCCATTCAGACTCTTTAATAACACTGATGTATAAATGGAAATAGAAGTGCTATATTTTAAAAATGTTCATGTTTTGGGTAATGCCATAGATTTCAGACTCAAAAACACTTTGACTATTACTGCTCACTATAAGGGATTTCGAAAGGACCACCACCAGATTTTTTTAAATATGTATTTATTATTAGAGAGAGAGAGAGAGAGAGAGAGAGAGAAGGAATAGAGGAAGGGAATCTCAAGCACACCCCCCACTGAGCGGGAGCCCAATGCAGAGCTGGATCTCACGACCCTGAGATCATGACCTGAGCCAAAACCAAGAGTCAGACACTTAACCGACTGAGCCACTCAGGTGCCCCTCACCAGATTTTTTTTTTTTTTTAAACAGATTTCTGAGCCCCATCCCCAGAAAAATATTTAAATAGTCTGAAGTGAGGCTCAGAAATTTTCATTAAGCAATTAAGTGAATAAGGAAATAAGTACTCTTTCCTTTAGCCATTTATGTAACTTACCCTAAATTCAAATTTTATGTTCAAGTTACAAAAACAAATTGTGGTGAGAATTTAGGAGTGAAGCAAAATACTCGGTTTTACTTCTAAAGTGTAAGAAATGATAACTAGAATAAACTATCTCACAATGACAAACAGAACCTTCAGTGTTCATAGAGAAATCATTATCTAAGGGACTCTCAATCCTTAAAATTATCCTCAGAGAAGGTAACAAATGTGGTAAAGGTGGGCACAGAGAGTGCAATACTCCTGATTTTGCTCAGTTTAAACACAATGAATTTCTTGTAAAAATGAAAATCAATAATGTTTTTAAAAAAAGAAAATTCCAAGAAGACTTGTCACTTTCAGTGACCACCCAGAATAAACTTTAGGTTTCTAACATTTAGGTTTTGGCACCAACTTTTCATACTACTTACACAATTGGACTTTGGAATCAATATAAAGAAGTTGTACTTTGGGGCGCCTGGGTGGCTCAGTCGATTAAGCGTCTGCCTTTAGCTCAGGTCACGATCCCAGGGTCCTGGGATCGAGCCCCGCATCGGGCTCCCTGCTCCTTGGGAGCCTGCTTCTCCCTCTCTTCTCCACTTGTGCTCTATCTCTGTTGCTCTTTCTCAAATAAATAAAATCTTTCAAAAAAAAAAAAAAAAAGTACTTGGTACCTAAACCAGAAAAAATTTTAGAGTATGACACGTTTCTTAGAAAGATTTAATATATTTTAAAAACTAAGAGGGGCTATATTAACTAAATGGTAAGTGATATTTAAATAAGGGGCTTCTTTATATTCCTTAACTTCAGAAAATCTAATTCTATACAGAATACATGTCCCAACATATCAAAGAGCTTATTTTTAAATGCAGAACATATAAACACATTTGTGATTCCTAGGCAAAGCTTAGATTTAACGAGAAGAGCAAGCTACATTTTATGGCCCATGATAACTATTTATTCCCAGAATACACCTGTCAGAGCAGATGCAATTCCTGCTAGGTTTTTTTCCCCCTGCTCTCAATAAATGCATGGATCTTTCCTACCCACATTCATAATGATGTATAACACAATTTGATCAATGCCTCATTTTGTATTAGCTCTGGCTTATGTCACAAACACTTTTAAAATTCCTTTGAAAGAAATAGGTTGGTAATGTATGGTGATTACCATAACAATAAAAAAATTAAAAAAAAATAGGTTGGACCTTTCAGATGATAGCAAGTCCCTTAAAAACAAAGGGAAAAAGTGAACAGACACAAAGTTTTGTAAGGCAGAAAAGTACACCCTATTTACCTTTCTAGAACCATATTAATTCACAAAAACAAGGTTTCAGTCAAAATATTTATTTTTTTCCTTAACTGGGTTAAATGGTAATACAAGTATTATGAGGCTGCCTTAAGTTTCTCATGTGCTATACTTTAAATGTCCCAAACTTTACAGAAAACCACACATGACCTATTTTCTTTCATAATTCATAATATAGAACCTCAGCTTTCATTGTATATGCTTTGAAGTGACTTCTCTCTGCGACCATTACTAATACAGATTTGAAAAGACTAGCTCCAGTTGGAGAGAATTGCAACAGTAATACCAGCCAGGCTCTCAGGTACAAAAATAAACAACCAGGAGGAAGAGGAGGGGAAAAAAAACTGGAGTGAGAGAGAAGGAATATTCATTTATATTGTTTCCAACTGCCAGCAACCAAACCAGAGCTAGAAACCCAGCGCCATGTGTGTGCTGAGTCCTTCGCAAGGACATGCCACCCTGGGTAGGGCTCTTGAAATTATAATATTTAAGGATAACAATTTTACATGAAGTATCAAAGTTTGAAGTAGGAAAAAAAAAAAAAAAAGGAAAAACTGCAAAACAGGAACTTCAAGCCTTCTGTGACTACCAGAGTCTGCAGCCTCCCTGGAGAGTGAGACTGGAATGTGGAGACAAGACAGGGACCCATAGCCTTGCTCAAAGACTGCAGGTCAGGTTTCTTACCATCCCAGCACTGCCGCTACAAGGCACAACTTGGAATTGGTAAGGGGGGGGCCACCATTTAAAAAGATGTTACAGAGGATGTAAACATTATCCTGAACTCATGGCGACCACCAGAAAACCCCCCTGTGGGCGCAGGCTCCCAGGGGTGCCATCACTGTCGTTCTGAACAGGGAGAAAGATTCATCCAACCCGAAGAAAAACCAGAGCATTCATTTAAAGTGCAGCCCCGGGAGGACTCACAGAACAGCACACCCGCCACCTTATCCATTCTCAGGACTGGCTCCAGCCCAGGCAGACTGCATTCTGCACGCGGGACAGATGCTGAAACCATGTCAGCAACACTGGGACTTGCTCTCTGCGGTCAAGGTCTCCTGATCCAGTTTAACTTTGTCCACGTCGTTTTCTTCATTTGGAAAGCTTTGTTGGTTTGCAAGAATATTCTCCACGAGGAACCGGGCTGCTTCATCGATGTTTACATTATCCTGTAATGCAGAAATGATGAACGAGATGAATTCTAAGGATTAATGCTTAGAAGAAAGCATGAGGAGTATTAATGGGACAAGATGGTGGACACCCCCTCTACATCTTCTCCCTCACTACAGGGTATACACCCTCAGAGGTCAATACCATTGAGTAATGTGGCCACAGAACTCTCTTCTTTTCACAAAGGATTCCCCTTCCTGATGTTCCTGTTTCAAACTTTTTGCCCCCGAGGTTCAATGAACTATCTTCAATGGTTGAAAAGGAATCATCATCCCATGCTGGGTTGCCACTCACATAAATGAAAGCACTAAGATGAAAAATTTCCTGCCCTTGAACATTTAAGTCAAGCATTCAGGATACATTATGAAGAGGAATGTCAACGGGCTCACACATTAAAATATGATAAATGCATCATGTCATTTCTCCGAGTACAGATTATTACTTCTAGTTGTCATGTGTAAATTAACCTGAAACAATGTTGTAGGTGTGATGTCCATTAAAAATACCCTAAGGATTCACTAGCTTTAACATTTGTGTGACAGATTTATTAGTTGTCATTAAATACACGAGTAACACATAACAAAATCTGAGCGTTTTAAAAAAATATTTAACTTTTCATTTCTAAATAATTTCAGATTGACAAAAATGTTGCAAAGTAGCAAAAATTCCTACAGACCTTTCACTCATATTCCTAAAATATTAACATCCTGGATATCCAGATTTCCAGATAAAATCAGGAAATTCGATAATAGTGTCAGCATTAATTATGAAGCCTATTCAAATGTCACCATTGTCTCAATGTCCTATCTGTGATCCAAGTGACCAGCTGTATTTCGTGCTCATGTCTTCTTGGTCTCCTTTAACCTGGGACAGTTCTTCAGTCACCTTGCCTTTCATGACCTTGACATTCCTGGAGCAGCATACTGGCCAGAGATTATCCCTCAGTTTAGGCTTGTTTGAGGTTTCTGTATCATTAAACTCAAGTTATGCATTTTTGACAGGAGTAAGCGATGTGTCCCTCTCACCGTCCGAGAGGCACACTTGCTTAACGTCATGTCTGCCAGGCTTCTCCACTGAATAGTTACTATTTCTCCTTTGTACTTAGTAAGCTCAAATATGGAAATATTCTATTTTTCACCATAGTTTTCCCCATTAACTTTAACATCAATTAATTCTTCCCTAAAACAGCTATTACCATGGTGATTGAAGGTGACTATCTGGGGCGCCTGGGTGGCTCAGTCATTAAGCCTGTGCCTTCAGCTTGGGTCATGATCCCACGGTCCTGGGATCAAGCCCCGCATAGGGCTCCCTGCTCGGTGGGAAGCCTGCTTCTCCCTCTCTCACTCTCTCGGCTTGTGTTCCCTAACTCTCTGTCAAATAAATAAATAAAATCTTTAAAAAAAAATTTAAAAAATAAAGGTGACTATCTATTTCCATGATTGCTTCTGCATTTATTAGTTGGAACTCTACTGTTAGGAAGAGTTTCCTCTTCTCCCCTACTTGTTCATTGGTTTATTCCTATCATGGATTATTATTTTATTCTATGGAAGAGATCCATTACAATAATTATTTACTTTGTTGCTCAAATTGTCTTGGATTTTTGGAGCTCCTATAAGTAGGGTCCTGTTTCGTTTTGATGGGTCTCCACCATTTTGTGTTTCCTTAATTTCTGGCACCACAAGATATCTCTGTTGCATCTTTACTTTCCTTGTCCCACCAATCCTGGAACCAATCATTTCTCCATTAAACTTCTGTTCTTTTTGCAGGAGAACAGTATTTAAAAACCAAATTCTGGGGGCGCATGGGAGGCTCAGTCAGTTAAGCATCTGACTCTTGATTTCGACTCAAAGTCATGATCTTAGGGTGATGAGATTGAGCCCCACATCAGGCTCTGTGCTCAGTGGGGAATCTGCTTGAGATTCTCTCTCCTTCTCCCTCTGCTGCTTCTCCAGATCATGCTATCTCTAAAATACATAAAATCTTTTAAAAAATAATAAAAAATAAAAACCAAATTCTGGGGATTAGAAAGCTCATTGGACCTGTGGTGTCATTGCTCCTGAGCAGGCAGAGCTAGTAAATATACATGTGCCCTCCACAGACACGTACACATCAATTTCTACATTTATCAGTTTATATATGTGTATATAGACACACATATAAACACAGAAACATATATATTTATACATACATATAAAACATTAAGTTCATATTGATCTCTCCAATTTCGATCTAACAACATGAGGTTCATTCTAGCTATCTCCCTTATCTGATATACTTTCTCAGATAGTGAGAAACCGGCAAGACTTGGGCTATTCATTTGGGTACCTTTTCCAGCATCAAGGTTTTTTTTTTTTTTTATCTCCACTCCCACGATAAGTATTAACTTTAAATATTGATCTTTGAATGTCCAAAAGTCATTTAGCCCCCACCATTCCCATTATCTCAAAGAATTATAATGCTCTTTAACCGCATTTAGTAGCAATTGATTAGGAACAGAAAATCCCATATTGTAATTAGTCACACATTTTCGTATTGGAAATCCATTATTTGCCATAAAGGTGAAAAGATGAAGTTCATGAATCCAAGACTGTCTTTTGGCTGTGTTCCCGTTAAAATTCAGATCACAGGAATTCAAGCAGAAATCAGCTGGGAAGTCAGCTGCCGGCCAGCTCAGAAATACAGGCATTAGTGACACTCGGCCAGTATTTAAGCCTCGACTAAAATTTTAACCTAAATTTCATATTACTGTTATTCTCTTGGAAAATTCCTGGATTACTACTGAAGAAATTCTGCAGGTGTTGCTAATAGATTTGTAGGAAAGCGCAGAACAGACCTGAAACTTCTACGATGAACCAATGTTTTCCCTCTCCACTCCACATGTAACTGTCTATAAATGTTAACAAAGCTGATGACTTCCAGTTTCCAGCTACACGCCACGTGACGCTGTTTCTAAATCTTCCATCTAGATTCTGGGGATGAATTTGGATTTATTACCTGAATGATTAATTCAAATAAAACTTAGAGAAGAAATTTTATCTGTAATACATGCGACTCTTCCCACAAATCTCATGCTCTAATAAACATTGCATGTACCACGGATTATTTCCCAACAAAGCTGGGAAGTCAAGCAAATCACCTGACACACACTCCGCGGTCGCGGACGGAGGGCGTGGCTTCCCGGACACGCGCCCCCACGAGGCGCCTCCCCTTCCGCCATTTCTTCCTGCCCGCCTGCGAAAGTGCTCACGCGGCACCCGGCCCCGCACTGCAACTTTCTTCTGCCACCACTTTTTATTCATGAAACTAGATCTTAAGAGTCTAGGATGTATTTATTTAAACAAATAGCCTTTAGCTTAGGAGTAAAAACTTCTGCCTCCAGCAGACACTCGTTTTTCCGATGACTCCAACATCACTCAGTTCTCTCCAGAGCCGCTTTTCTGTGCAGTCTCTCATAGCTTTGCTTTCCTTATTCTGATCATCAGCGGCACCAAATCATCTTCTACTTTTAGGGTGGGTTTCTGGTAAAGCTAGAAGTAACCTAGCCGTAAGTAGGTAATTTGACCAGTGGATAAACCTGGTCACATTTGTTAGCTAAGAGGAAAAGGCTTTTTTAAAAAATACATACCTACAAGAAATCCACAGAAGGCATCCCAAATGCTGGGACTGTGTTAAGATGCACAGTCTTATGGTTTGGACTTTGTCATTAGAGAATTTCTCCAACATTTCATCATTCTGACATAAGTCCAATTGTTATTTGACCTCTATAATGTGAAATTTCCAAAGCACATTAACGAACTCCCTCCCCACCAATATTTTGCGCTTGTGATTTTTCCCCTTTGCTTTCTTACATATCTAGGCTGGCAAGATTTTTAACAACCAACTTAAGTGTTTTTTGTTTTTCTTCATAAAACACTGTATCCCATAATAGATGAAAGAAAAAATTCTCACTCCACTATTCATGAAGCATGTCACAAGTGTTGATACTTGCCTCTTGTTCAAATTCTTTCATACACAATTAATCTGAAACTCTTCAAACATCATCTGAATACATCTGATACTTTCAGTGTCCATTTTGGTTAGTACTGCACATGACCCACACATTCACCAGGGTCATCTATGTCCCTATATTTCGTGAAGCCTTCAGTAAAAATCAAAAATGCCTGGGCTTGACAAGACACTTTATCTCCCCATAAACTCCAGTTGCAGAAGTGTTTCATTTAAAGGCTCCAACTCAGAGAATGTCATTGTTCTTTGCTCTAAATAACAACTAATTTTTATTTTGATGGAAAACCTGCCCTTCTATTCACCTCCACATTAGCCAATTTTGAAAGCGTTCCTGCTGCCCACTCAAAGAAACTATAACATGCTCTACTTTGGCTTTTTCTAGGCTCCCCAAAACCACTCACATAAACCCATCTAAATATTTTAAAGTTACAGCTCAGATTTACAAGAGCAGAGCAGATACAAACACAAAGCAGACCTCACCTTTGCAGAGGTTTCAAACCATCCAGTGAAACCATGTTCTTTGCAGAATTGGTCCATCTGGGGAGGATTCTGGCCACCATCCTTTTTTTGGTCACATTTATTAGCTAAGAGGACAGCAGGAATAGGGCTGCCATTTGGAAGGTGGACTTTACTATCCAGATCACTTTTCCATTTTAAGACGGCCTCAAATGTGGAACTTCTCGATATATCAAAGACTACAAAAGCACCAACAGCCTCTTTGTAGTATACTCGGGTCATGTTGCCAAACCGCTCTTGCCCTAAAAATAAATAAGAGATTAAGAGCTCATAATTCAGACAGAGTCTATATTTAGATATAACCCCTCTGACCCTAGGCATAGTGCTATAAACACGTCTCCCATTCCATAGCAAAGAAACTGGTGGGATGAAGGATGCACAGAACCACATGACTGATCATGGGGTCTGAGTACACAATTAACTAGCTTTATGTTCTGCGCATGTCCAACACATGCTCCATAAACATCCAGATGACAAGGGCGCCTGGGTGGCTCAGTCGTTAAGCGTCTGCCTTCAGCTCAGGTCATGATCCCAGGGTCCTGGGATGTTTGGGCTCCCTGCTCGGTGGGAAGCCTGCTTCTCCCTCTCCCTCTCCCCCTGCTTGTGTTCCTACTCTTGCTGTCAAATAAATAAAATCTTTTAAAAAAATAATAAAAAAAATCCAGATGACAGTGCTTAAAGCTACAGGGCCCATAGCTCCCCCACCTCCCACTCCCTCTGGTTTAAGAGAAGAGTTAATAAAGGAAAAAAGCAAGCTGGTGGCGGAGGGGGAGAGGAGACAAGAATAGAAGAAAATGAAGCTTGCAGGAAGAAGATAAGTATGGTGGGTAAAATGCAGTCAAAAAGACTAGAACTGGCTATGAGATAAAGGAGCTCATCTTTCCTCCCCATCTCTAGCCTGCACCCACTTTTGACTCTGCACGCAAGATTGCTCTCCTCCAAGAAAGCATACACATGCAAACCTACAAACAAAAAGTGGCACATGTGGCTGTGTGATTAAAAGAAGGATCAACTATAGAGTACTTCAAATATCATACTTTTAAAATAATTTAACATGTTAAATACTTTGGAGAAAATTCTACTGCTTCACATGCTACATGGGACTTTGCAAAGCATCCCCTTTCTGTCTGGTATTGCTCTTTGACACAGGAGCGACCCTAATCTTCATCTGACAGATGAAAATCCATGTGGAGAGCTGCTTGGCCAGGATGACGGTGGCACGGACAACATAAGGCAGGACTACAGCCTGGGTCTCCTGGCTCCCATGGACCCATGTTAATACGATGCTGGCCATTCTGAACCATCCTGTAGTCGCCTTGACTTCTAAGGCATTTATTTATTTATTTTAAAGATTTTATTTATTTATTTGAGAGAGAGAGAGAATGAGAGATAGAGAACACGAGAAGGAAGAGGGAGAAGCAGACTCCCTGCCGAGCAGGGAGCCCGACGCAGGACTCGATCCCGGGACTCCAGGACCACGACCTGAGCCGAAGGCAGTCGCTTAACCAACTAAGCCACCCAGACGCCCGACTTCTAAGGCATTTACCTTCAGTCTGTCAAGTTATGGACTAGAGTGCTCAGGAAAAAAGGCAATCAGTGCAAATCTAAGATGGGTAACTCTGACCAATGATAAAAACAAAACTGATAGGACACTTTCCTGTTAAAACACATGATGTAAAACACACGTTATCTACATTTTATGGATAGTAATAAATGCAAAGCTAGCCACAAAAAAATATTCCTTCTTCTCCAAATTCTACTATAGCTTCAGAGTTTTAGGTACAGCTTAGTGAAATAATGGAAGAAAAACACAATAGGCAAACTTAAATGGATACGCTTGCAGTTCATTTGGTTTGTGACAACTCCTCATACGGGCTTATCTGAAGTGTACTATGATGGTCCAGATGTCTGAACTTCATTGTAACAAATGGTCACATATGAAACCTATCATGTTCATATTTTATTGGTAAGGTAAATCTGACCAGCCAATTATATAGCTTATTTAATCACAATGCTGACATTTATAAGAAGTTAACATTGTACCATTTTCCATAAACATACACACTTAATAATCATACATGGCAAAGTCACAGAGGATATACCAACTGGTCAAAGTCAATATCACTCTTCTGCAAAAAGATGACGTCGATTGCATTAAAGTGGTTCTGACTTCAATTTTAACTAGAGAGTACATACTACTTTTAGTTTTATAAATCTTAATTATTAAATATAAAATGACTATGGCAACAAGGGAAACTAGCCTCATTAAGACAGTCCAGATTATAAGATTATTTCACAGTTATAAGAAAGTACTCTTTTGGACTATCCCTTCAATTTAGAAATGAGGGTAGGGTGCCAAACTAGTAAAAGTATAGAAATCCAGATGTTTATGAAGAACCATTAAGCTTTACTATTGTTTTGTTTACTGAATCATTTATAAATTCCTAAAAATACTACTTTCAACCAATCATACTAAATCATATTCAAATTTGTCCTCATATAAACTTCCTGGTAAAACATAAGAAAATCAGAAATGTGTATGACAAGTAATTTTTTAGGTGGACCCTGTGGCTTAGAAACCTCAAGTTATTTTCCCTAGGTTCCAAGGTTAGGATTCAAAACTCTGATAGTCTCAGAGTGTGCTTTCTAACAACCACACCATACGGCAACTCAAAATAGTGTCAATTACCCTATTAAGCAGATGAAAAGGAAAGGTACAGCCTGGGAGAAAAAAGATGCAAATCCTAGATCTAGTAAAGGACTTATACCCAGGACATATAAAGAACTCTCAAAACTCCAAAGAAGATAAAAAATCTAATTAATAAAGTAAGCAAAAGACTGGAACAGACACTTTATCAAAGAACGTATACAATGACAAATAAGCAGAGGAAAAGATGCCCAACATCATTAATTATTGGAGAAAGGCAAATTTAAATCAGGACGAGCTGCCCCGTCATGCCCACAAGAATGGCTAAAACAAAAAGTCTGATTATACCCAGGACTGGTGAAGATGTGGAGCAATCAGCTCTCATACACTGCTGGTAAGAATAAGAATTTTAAAATAGGGCATCCACTTTGGTAAACAATTTGATAGTTTCTTAAAAATTTAAACATTTAACTACCATACAACCAACACATTCCACTCCTAGGTATTTGCCCAAACAAAATGAAAGCACATGTCTACACAAAGTCATGTTTGTGAATGCTCATAGATGTTTTATTTTTTTAGCCAAAATAGTAATAAATAAAGTATGGTATATCCATACAATGAAATATAACAATAGAAAGGAAAGGAACAAACTATGGATACAAGTAACAAAATGGATGAATCTCAAAATAATGATGCTGAGTAGAAGAAGCCAGACCAGAGAGGGAATAGGTTATTACTCTATGAAGATATTTATATCAAATCCTTAAAAATAAAAACTATAGTGACTTAGTAAGAGGAAGCACATCAATGACTGTCTTCAGCAAGGCAGAGAGATGAGTTATAAAGGGGC
Organism: Callorhinus ursinus; assembly: GCF_003265705.2. Classification (NCBI taxonomy): domain Eukaryota; kingdom Metazoa; phylum Chordata; class Mammalia; order Carnivora; family Otariidae; genus Callorhinus; species Callorhinus ursinus. Next base: position 61,344,056 of record NW_027397068.1, on the reverse strand, counting down.
AAGAGGAAATACCTTTGGGGTGATGGAAATGGTTGCAATCTTGATTACAATGATGTTTCGCTAGTGTTTACATATGGCAAAACATCCAATTGTACAGTTTGTTGTGTGTCAATTATATATCAATAAAGTAATAAAAATAATACCTACCTCGGAGGCTCACTGGGGAGGTTTAATGTAAAATGCCTGCCTGAGAGTCTTTTAGGGCAGAGTACGACAAACTATAATTCATGGTCAAATTTGGCTAAAGTTTTATCGGAATCTTGTCGCCTTCATCTGTTTATGGGTTTCTACATCTGTTTTCATTCTACCATGGCAGAGTTGAGTAGTTGCAACAAGGAGTGAATGCCTACAAAACCTAAAGTATTTGCTACTTCTGTTCTAAGGGGTGAGGGATGGTCTATCCCTTGAACTGGAAGTGCTATATAAAAATTCATGAAGGCATGTACTTAAAGTATAATTTACATGCACAGACCTTAAGTTCAAAAAGTAAAATGTCAGGCCCATAGTAAGCACTGTGTAAATGTTAGCTAGTATTATTATTAAGTGCTCAATAAATGTATTATATGAAGAAAGCCTGAGCATCCTCTTTAAAATGGTGCAACTAAACCCGGCAAAGCCTTAAACTAGTTATATGCTGTAGTGGTAGTGTAGTGGTGAAAACAGTTTGCAAAGGACAATGAACTTGAGGAAAGTACAAATATACTAGAGAATCAAAATATCAAGCACTAAAGGTCAAGCAACCCCAGGCATGTAACTTTCTCTGCCAAATAAGTGAAGTGTCTTTAAGGATCTTTAGGGATCTTCTAAGCCCTCCCAGCTCTCCCTTCTGATGTTTTAAGTTTCTCTGTGATAACTTTAATATAATGATTTTCTAAAAATTCTGCAATCACTGAATCCAGACAGCAATGGGGATCAAATGTAAATCATCCAGAATCAAAAGGCCATGCCATGCATTTAGGAAAATAGCTTACTTTCCAACAGAATAGTAAAGTATACTTCCTATTTTACTGAGTTCATCATCTCCTTTTTTAAAAATTCTGAAGTAATCCACTACTGCTTCAGAAATATTCCTGAATTGGTCAAAACAAATAAAAAACACACATTTCTAAAATACATTAAATTTAATTACAGAATAGAAAAAGATACAATGAATTCATTTAAAATAATCTTAACATAAATTTAAGAGCTGTTCTCCAATTTAAACCTAACAAGGTAAAATCTAGATTTAACTATGTTGGTTTCAAAGGTTGGAATGCATAGATATGCTAAACTCTTCCAGCTGTTAAGCTAGAAAATAAAGGAAACTTTGCTACTAGAGTAAGAGTTGCATCCCCTAACTTTGTTATTATTACTCTCTGGGTAATTTTATCTATTTCCTTATTATTGCCTAAAAGAACTATAGTGGAAAACAAAACTACTGTTCACAGATATTCCATTCTCCTCTACTTCTAGATGCATGAAGGATCACACTCTTCTGCCCCCACTAAATTAGGAGTGGCTATGAACTAGTCTTGGCCCATGAAATGTAAACAGAAGTGTCATTTCTAAGCAGAATCACTTGGGTGACAGTGTCCTTGTCCTGCTACAGCAGGCTTGAACCCTAATTTTGAGATGACAGCGTCAAGAGATGGTAGAGCCTCTGTTAGCCTGAGTCTTCTGGTAGCTCCAATGCAAACCTGCCCTCACATCCTTCCCTCCACCCCAACCTCTGCCTTCACTATGGACATGTAGAAAGAGTGAGGAATAATTATCTTAAACCACTGACATATTAATGTTGTTGGAACCCCAACATAACCTAGTCTATCCTGACTGATACAACTCCCAAATATTTTTTTTTTTTTTTTTTACCTCATATCTAGATTTGATTTCCACTAAAAAATATGTATTAGGTTCCTTCCATGTACCAGGCACTATGCTGGACACTGGTCAACATCACAGAACAATGAATATGATTTCCTCTCCTAAGGAGCTCACAGTCTATTTGAGGACACAGACACACTGATACCATGGTGTGTTAGGTGTAATCAGAGATATGAAGAGTATATTATGGTAGCATACAAAGGGATGGTATTCATAGAGGTATGTAAGCTAATCTTATTAGTTGTTTCTTATCAAGAAATGCCATTCAGATGCTTACTTGGACACAACAGCTTCACATATTTAACTTCTAGATACAACTTCCAACGGTGCTGAGTCTTCCCCATGAGGATGATGCATTCTGAGGCAACTGGGTACCTCGGTTGGTTAAGAGTCTGTCTTCAGCTCAGGTCATGATCTCAGGGTCCTAGGATAGAGACCCAGGTCGGGCTCCCCGCTCAGCAGGGAGTCTGCTTCTCCCTCTCTCTCTGCCCCTCCCCCCTGCTCATGCACAAGCTCTCTAATAAATAATCTTAAAAAAAAAATGATGCATTGTACTACTTCCCTCTCACAACACTTTGGGAGTTAGCCCTAAGTTTAAAAAAGGGCTAAGGACCAAATTAATGGAAAAAACTTTCATATTTACATTAAATTGCACAGGAATTCTGAAGAATCCTAGAATTATTTTTTCTTAATTTTAGACAAAAAAATATAAAGAATAGTCTCTGGGAAGTAGCCAATCAGCCATTCTAGGTTCAGTCCAAGAAAACTTTATTATTCTTGGATTCTACTTTACATAAATATGTAAATAAAATGCAGGGAATTCCTACCATGCTGACTGCTCCTGGGTTGTGTCCCAGGACAGGAGAGGAGAGGGTAGAGATGTTATTAAATACAAAGACAGATGCATGAGTTTTATTTCATGGAGTGTGTGTGTGTGTGTGTGTGTGTGTGTGTGTGTGTGTATAGAGTTAAAGCTTATGGCAATATAAAAACTCAGCAGGACCTGGGAGATCTTCCTCTAAATAGGAAGTAGCTCAAACAGGGTGGGGAGATTCTAAGCAACACCACCTTCTTTAACCAGTGCTGCAGTCATTTCTTACTGGAGGAGGAGGGACCCACTTTCATGCCTTCCTTACTAACACTTAGATGGACAACATTGTAACTGAGAGAGGATACCCCATATCATCTAGTCCAACCTCTCTTGTTTTATAGATGAGAAAATAAAATCCCAGGGAGAAAAAATTACTCCAATTCCCAAGTTATCTATTATCCAATGTGCTGTCCAATCTGTTAGCCAAAGACTTTCTGGAGTACATGTTGCTCCATATGTCCCATGTTTCCAAACAGACCCAAGGCAGTGCCATGGGCCTAGGACGACTCTCCTCAAGGCTAGCACAGCCCTATTGCACAGGGTAAACCCTTTCTCTAAGTCTCCTAGGGCTTTACCATAGCAGCTATGGGCAGTGCTCCAGTGCTGAATGCTTTAGTTACCCCATGTTGGGGCAGCTGCTGTGGGCAGACTGCCAAAGTATTCCAAAGGACTCTAAAATGTTTTATCTTTTAAAAAAATTGTTACTTCCTTTTCTAGAAGAGGGAACCTTTATTATAACTAGACATCATGGCAATGAGAATGAAGAAAAAGCAGTGCTAGTCATCTAGGCTCAAAGATATTTAAAGATGCACAACTTATATACCCAAATGGATGAAGCTTAAGGTATATATGGTGGCAAAAAGATCAAAATGCTTATGTAATATTTGGGAGTATCCAACACTAATGACTTGAAAAGGAGCTGAGGTAACATATTTCCAAAAATACATAATGGAATTAAGGAAAAGAAAACCACAAAATAATTTGCCTTCTTTCTTTATATGTAAATTTCCAAAAGGAAGGTATTTCCTTTCAGTGTTTGAAAAGGAAAGGACTACATTCTGAATGGTTATCGGAAAGAGAGGCCAGAGATACTCTCTTTTGTGATTTTAATCACTCCCTTTGTTTAGTTTTTTAATGTTCATCTCAATATTTTATGTTCATGACCTCATTTGATAAATAACCTAAATATTTCCTCACATTATTTGAAACTCAAAATATAAATTTCACCATGAAACACAAATCAAAGTAATGAGACAACTGGTGTTTAGTATTCCAAGTAGAAATGCTTACCCTTTCCCACCGACAATCACTGAGCTACACAGTCTTACTCAAGGTGATCCAGTGGAAAAGTATAGTTTCTAATTAGTGCTTGTAAACTCCTTTAAAAAAAAAAAATCCTTAAATCTCATTGTGCGTTTTAGAGATGAAGCACTGCTAACAAACATGTTAGAAGGCCAACAGATCAATACCAAGTCAAATTTCATTAAATCCAGTCATCAGGGGCACCTGGGTGGCTCAGTTGCCTTTGGCTCAGGTCATGATCCCAGGGTCCTGGGATTGAGCCCCACATCAGGCTCCCTGCTCAGTGGGGAGTCTGTTTCTCCTTCTCCCTCTGTGCCCTCTCTCTCTCTCAAATAAATAAAAACCTTTAAAAATAAATAAATAAAAATAAATCCAGTCATCAGTTCTAAAAGGATAATTATCCATTAAAATTTTTTATACCATGATATAGGCAACAATGTGATGTCATAATGGGTCTTGGGTTTGTCAAACAAAAGAGTAACAAACTGAATACAGAAACAAAATAGGAAAACACCTAAATTAAAAGGAAAATAAACTGCTTTCGAGACGGTAGCGGTGGTAATACTGAGTAGTTCTCAAAATTACCTATTCCCCGATCAACTCAGACTCTGGATTTCTTTTTGCTACCTTAAGATGACTGGGCTTTTGTGGTATTCAGTCACTGTGTAAGGTCTTATTCTGTGGGACTATAAAAAGAATGGCTGACTTTAATCAATCTGAAACAAGTAATAAAATCAAAATATCTTTTTGATTTGTGTTCAAAGTCATAGTAGTTTTAAAAGTTTAAGATATTAGCTTTTTCCTTTCCTACCTAGTTATTCAACAAGAGCAAGCAATGTGCCATCTCTGTTCTGTAAATGCTCTTGTGTCCATACACTACCCTCAGAAGGATGCTCTTGAGATAGGCACACAGACAAGGAGGAGGTGATGTGAAATCGAGAAGAACTCCAGGGTCATGGAAGGTGAGTGTGAGGGAGCACGGGGAGCAGGCAGGTTTGCCCCGTTAAGTGGAGAACTCCTTGAGTGAGATGAGAGGATCAATCTATCCTCAGGGCGCAGCAAAGCCAATGACAGAACAACTTCTCCTCAACTTTAGTAGAAATCAGATTGCACGTAGTGCTTGGTAGTTGCAAATCTCCAGGCCCTACCTCTAGGAATTCTAATTTGGTAAGTATGGAGAATTGGTAGTTGTCTATTCCATTATCCCCTCACAGAATTTTATTTGGGGAAGCAGTGAGTCCAATTAAAAAAAAAAAAAAAAAAGGCCCTAAATTTCCCAGCAGTCCTCACAGCAAGGCATGCCCGTCTGCTTGGACCACAAAGACTATGACCAAGGCATAGGTGGGCGGTGCCATGTCAGCTTCAGTCCGTGAGGACTTTAGGATTCTGCTCAGCAGCTGTGGACTGCCCAACCACAGGCTTACCAGGTGAGAGAATTAAACTCTTTGTTAAAATCACGATGCATAGGGATGTTTGTCAGAGGTAGCCAAATCTATTGACACAGTTGATGCTAAAGAATCTGCATTTTATGGGGCACCTGGGTGGCTCAGTCCATTAAGCATCTGTCTTAGGCTCAGGTCATGATCTCAGGGCCCTGGGATCAAGCCCCACATTGGGCTCCTTGTTTGGCAGAGAGCCTGCTTCTCCCTCTCCCTCTGCTTCTCCCCCTGCCTGTGCACGCACTCTCTCTGTCAAATACATAAAATCTTTTAAAAAAAATAGAAGTGAGTGGAAAGAATGGGGAAGAAGAGAATGTAAGGCCAACTGTCAGAGATCCTTAAACTAAACCCCTACTACCCATTTATTTTTATGTGGCTCTTCTTTCTCAAAAGGAGAGTGAGGAAATTACATGTGTCTAGCCTCCTTGGTTATAAAAAGCACTTTTGAAAATATAATTGAATAGAATTCTAAAGCACTTTTATCTTGATCTTTTACCTCACCCTACAGAATTCCACCACCCCACTCCATTTATATGTCTGCACTGTTCTCCCCCTCCAGGAGATCTCTGCAACCACAACACAACCTAAACTTGTCGACTTAGTCCACTCTCTACTACTTAAGTGTTAATTAAGTGTGAAATCATCACCAGTTCAAGGATATGCTATCCTCAGGCTACAAATATAAGGCCTTCAAAGTTTTCTTCTTTGGAAGAGCACTTTCTTTCATCTCTCAATCTCTTCTAACAAATGCCTAGAAACATGGATCAATCATGTTTTTTATTTCCTATATTTTATAATGCTTTGACATCTTGGGGCCTTGGGGACCAGTGGAGGGACTGCCCCTTCCAGCTAGCTAGTTCTTAGAGACAGCAAACCACTTGCTGAAAGCCTATCTTTGATAAGCAAACCAACCAATCCAGAGTCCTCACCACCCATCTGCCTCCCTTTTCAGGCTCCTGCAGTCTAGCACACTATCCTCCTGCCCTAAATCACCCATGGCCAGGTACTAAACAACCAGAGACCACCCCTCTAGCCCAACGCCCACTCAAATATTCCAAACTAACCAATCCTAAGCTTACTCAGCTTGCCTATGCTGTCTTGTCCATTCCTTCCTGCAAAAACTACAATAAAGCCTAGCGCATGCTCTTCCCTTGCTCCTTCTGCCTCTTGACCAACCCCGGTGCCTCCCCATGTGACCCTGCATAGGGCAGCATGCTCCCTTCTCTTGGGAACTATGAATAACAACCCATCTTTTCAGTGGTGATGATCTGGTGTGTGGGCCTTACCACACCTGATAAAAACAAAATCCTGGGTATGCTTTAAAACAGAATAAGAATCACTGAAATTTCCATATCAGAAGCTTAAGAAAATCAGAAGGTCAAGAAAACATACACATAATGGATAAAATTTCTCCTAAAATACATTTGAAAGTAACGCTGCCTCTCTAGAATAATGCATGGCTTAAAGGTTTAAAAAGGTTTAAAAGATCAGAGTAGACCATGCAAACATCTGTAATTACCACCGTGCTTTTCCAGGGTGTGCTCTACAAGTATCTGTCAATAAAACGGCATTGTTATCTCCAGAAAGTCCACACTGTGGAAACAGTCTTTCCAAAATGCCCCCCAAAAATGACGGAGTCGATCAAAAGGTAACTACGCTGGAAGTTCTGTGTTAATTAAGAAGAGTGTAACTGGGGGCGCCTGGGTGGCTCAGTGGGTTAAGAGTCTGCCTTCAGCTCAGGTCATGATCTCAGGGTTCTGGGATTGAGCCCCATGTCGGGCTCTCCGCTCAGCAGCAAGTCTGTTTCTCCCTCTGTGACCTCTTTCACTCTCTAATGAATAAATAAAATCTTTAAAAAAAAAAAAAAGTATAACTGGAAATTCTGGATTGATAACATAGAGAGATGGTAATTACTACAATGGGTATAAAGTAGGAGTCATATGAGCTACTGTAAGAATGACCAGAACATTTGCAAATTTAGACAAGAGTCTGTTAAACTGTTCGACAACAATCTTTAGACTGTTTTGACACCAGTGAACCCAAAATCCGCTGCACTATTAAAAGCTTGTTTTCATATCTCAGAGTCATGAGACGTGTCTCTGTACAGTGCCATTGATTATCTGTGTTCTCTTGGTCAAGTTACGACACTTCTCGGTATTCAGACTATGGGATCTCCAAAAGCCTTCAAGATCATTTCAAACAATAGAATGATTAGGAAAATGGTTGGGAAGAAAGGTCAAGTTTTAGCGTTTTCTATCGATGTCCCCCTCTCTCTACAGCTGATGTGGGCACTTTTCAGCCTATGTGACAACTGAGGCAACCGAGAAAGGTAACATATTAATAAAAAAAAAAAAAAGGAAAGGCAAAAAGCATATCATTATCAGGAGAATTTCCACGTGCAGCAACAGAAATATGCTGTTAACGCTGCCCATCCTGCCTGGGCAATTGTGGATGCAAAGTCCAGACAGGGGCGCCCAAAGATGTCTCCGGATCTACGAACTGAGGAAGATTTAAAGATGTAAGATGGGACAGACTTCACTTGTAATTCAGCACAGCAGTTGAGTCTGCATAAGGCTGAGGATGGCAAGATTGTACAAAGTCAGATATAACGAAGATTTTAAAAAATCCCTTTAAATGAGTTAATTGGAAAGTCATTGTAATAGTCGGTGTTTGAGATGGAGATTACAAATCTAATTCCTCAGAGCACTGCTTCTTCATACTTAGAAGAAACCCGAATATTAATAATTGTTGACTAATAGATACATTGAAGGTCAAGAAAGCATCCGAGATAATATTCCAGATTCTTGTTTATGTGGGTTATAGGAGAGTTATGAAGGCAGGCAAGAGGCCATGAGGTACAGGGGCTGTCAATGTAGAAGATGGAACAAGGGAAGTAGTTCTAATTTGGGATGGGAATCAAAACAATAAAAAGTGAATCTAAGTAGGCTTTATATAAGTTATAATGTCTTCCAACCAAGCATTTTATGCTCTAGGTAAATAATACTTAGAGGAACTTCTGAATAGAAGGTTCCTGATCTGTTCTTGGGCCCAAAGGAGTGTTATCCATTCAGATTATTTTATATAGAAATACTGATTCTAAAAAGTGAAAGGTGGCAGAAGAGATCAGTTCCTCAAAAAATGCCACTTTGGCATAAGGATTATTTTGAACTAAAGGCACTTGAAAAAGAGGTTTAAGAAGAGTGCTCTAATCTCTTTTTCTCCCTGAAAGCAGATAAGAATACTCTCATGTGAGAGATGTCCTCTCTTTTCTAGGAGGAAAGAAACATTCTTATCACCAGGGATGGGAGTCAAAGCGGAGAGACGTCTCTACAAACAGACTTTATAAAATAACGCTTATTTTCCTTTAGCTTCCCCGTATTAGTTATTTTTCCACAATTCCTTCTCCTTGTTCAACATGGTATGAAAGCACTTAGGTTTTGCCACTTCTTTGGGTGTTCATTTTCTTATGAGGGCTCCCGTGTCAGAGAAAACTTATGTGAAATAAATTTCTGCTGTTAATCTGTCTGGCATCAATTTAATTTTCAGGCCCCGCTGAAAACTCTAAAAAGGGAGGGATAAAATTTTGCCTCTCCTGCAAAGGTAAATCACTTCAACAAATACAGGAAGACTACACTGTATTAGATCTAAATGGACAAACTGGTTTCTTTCTTTTAAAGATCTAGTCTAGACCAGCCATTCAATCAACCTGGAAAATTCTATAGTTGCTAATAAAGTTATAATAAGTAGTAAGCCAAACACTACTTCATTTATGATACATATGAAAGGGCGGATCATATTCTGCTCTGGGAAATAACCTAGTTTGCAGTGACATGGCAAACAAAATGCACCAAGAAGGCTGAAATTGCTGGTAAATAAGGGGGCCATCAGGAATATGGTGAAGAAAATTGAAATAAGCCAGGACGCCAAGTACACTTGCTCCTTCTGTGGCAAAACCAAGATGAAAAGATGAGCTGCGGGCATCTGGCACTGTGGTGCCTGGACCTATAGCCCAGGAAAGTCGACCACCAGACGACCGCAGGAATTGGGAGACCAGTAGAAGCTCCACCATTTAAGACATTGCTGGCCTATGATAAATGGGTTAATTTATGTAACAACAAAAGGAAGCTTAGAGACATCTCTTGCTACATCTTAATTTAGTAGTATTTATTAAACTTCTTAAAATTTTATTGACGACTTCAGTAACTTAGTATATTTCAGTTAATGTGTTAAGAGCAATCTCAAGGGGCGCCTGGGTGGTTAATTAAGCAGCTGCCTTCAGCTCAGGTCATGATCCCAGAGTCCTGGGATCAAGCCCCATGTCCGGCTCCCTGCTCGGCAGAGAGCCTGCTTCTCCCTCTCCCTCTGCCTGCTTGTGTTCTCTCTCTCTGTCAAATAAATAAATAAAATCTCAAAAAAAAAAAAAAAAGAGCAATCTCAAAACAGGTGTAATGTAAGGGACAGTTGCCTAACACAAAAACTGTACTGAATTACATCTGGATTTTAAAGCTACATTCATTTCACGCAATAAAAAAGCATTCCGAAGGCCTGTACCCAAGAGTCACCATGGTTCCTGATCTGAAGAGTTCAGCTGAAACTGCTTGGCCACATTTATGGGAAATGTCTGGACAACTCCCACCTGTTCTACTTGCCAAAGTTTCCAAGTATAGAGACTCAGTGTAATTCCTTTACCAATTTTCTCATCTCTGAAGCCAGTTCTACCTACTGTTTTGCAGTAAAGGAATATTTCTATCCTTTGAGGATTCAGTATGATTTAATGGGTTACTACATAAGGCAAATATGTTAGCCCTGGGGAACTTTCTGGAGTGGCCTTCAATTTGCCTTCATTACATCATTATGACTTAATTCAAATGGTATGAGCTAGGATTCACTAACAGGTCAAATATTCAAAGCAAACGTACTCTCTAAATCTCAAGTGAAAGCCAAATTATTTTTATGGCAGCTTCCTTATATATTAAGATCTCATCTCTGAAAATCTTATTTATAAGGTGAGCCTAGTAATTTCTAATTACCTCATAGTTTACCTCAAATCTTATTAACACCTGGTGTGTACTTGCTGAATGGTCTTGCAACCAGGAATCGCCGTTCGAGATCTTAAAATCTTGCCTTCCTTCCTGGCAAAGCTCAATCTTTGGATTTAGGCAAAAGTGCAAGCACATTCCATCTAGGCCAATATGTACCAGAGTCTGACAAGACTATGTCCCCTTCCTGGCTGCATAGGTCTGTTCAAGGTAGACAAAAAAAGGGAAGAAGTGATACCCAGGGAGAAAATTACTCATGATTTTGCTTTCCCAAGTCTCCAAATATAAGTATTTTTGCGTGAAGCTTAAAAACACAAATGTGCCAATAAAATCTTTTATTTACCTGCAGTGAGGCCCAATGAAAATTTAATAGCTAAATATATTATTTTACAAGAAGAATAAGGCAAAGTCAACAACACTCCCAGGTGGGGGTTTAAAATCATCTTCATGGAAATCTACAGCTACACTGAAGATTCCTGGAGAATGACTATCACATGGTAAGGCAACCTTCAGAATTTACGACCTTGTCAAGAAGCAATACTAGTATTCACAAGTGTTCTGTGAAACTGCAGGAAGTATTTCGAAAGAAGCCTCTGGCTTCAAAAGATGACTCTTCAAACGAACTTTTGGTTTTCTGTAACCAAAAGAAAAAAAAAAGCTGAGCCCAGGGCTGATCATCCCCCTTTCTCTGAGGAACTGACATACATAAATTTATCCTCATATCTGAGGCAGAGAAGTCTGTTCTTAAATAAGTGAGTATATAGGTTATAATTCTTCAATACTTTCTCGTGGAATAAGCTGTTGATGAAAAGAGCACTTACCTAGCAGACAGACCTATGTCGTCATCCCCCTCCCCCACCAGCTGGGTGACCAAATCGTCTAAGGTTGATGCATCTGCAGGATGGTCTCTCCAGCTCTGTACTTTCTCCCGTAAAAATTCTCTATCGCAGACTGAGCTTCTTTCCAGCAATGATTGAACAGGGTAACTTTTGGTATCACTTCCATATTTAAGCTTTCCAAAGTTAACATCTTTTTAAATGCCCACCCCGCCACCCACCCCACCAGAGTTCAAGTTTTCAAAAATTAAAGCAAGGAGATAAGTACCCTCTCAAAGAGGGGTATTATGCTCCTAAATGGCAACTGAAAGCAAATGACAGAGAAACAATATATAGGGGTGTAGGGTGGAGAGGGGTCCAGGTGTTGGTTTAGGGAAGGAGGAAGGATTCAAGAGCAACCTTCGCAAATCTTCACCTTCGGAGGAGGGGCATGGAGGGGCCTGGCCTAGGAGAAGAGCACCCTATCTGAAAAAGGGAGTTTCACTCACAAAAAAGGGTCTCAGATCCAAGGTACGTGATGACAAACATCTACAAAGGAACCTGGGGACGCCCGGGTGGCTCAGTCGGTTAAGTGTCTGCCTTCGGCTCAGGTCATGAGGACAGAAAGAGGACAGCAGACTGAGCGGTGCCCGCCGCCCGCCGCTTACCCGCGATGTCCCAGAGCTGCAGGCGCACCAGCGTCCGGTTGTCCCAGTTGAGGACCTTGAGGGCGAAGTCCACCCCGATGGTGGCCCTGTAGTGCTGGGAGAAGAGCTGGTGGACGTAGCGCTTGATGATGCTGGTCTTGCCCACGCCGAGCTCACCGATGACCAGCACCTTGAAGAGGTGCTCGCGGGTCTCGGGCGCAGCGGCCCCCGCCGCCCCCTGGCCCGGGTCCCCGGGTCCCCCGCCCGCCATGAGCGCCCCCCCCCCGGCCCCGCTCGAGCCGGCCGCCCCCCTCTCCCAGCGAGCTCGGGCTCCGCGCCGGGGCCCCCGCCCTGTCGCGCTGTCCCCGCGCGCCTGCGGAGCCCCCGCCGGCCGTCGCAACGTCCCCGAGGCCGGCCGCCGTGCGCCCTCGCCACCGCCTGACGGGTCACAGGACCCGGAACCAGCCGCGCGGAACGGAAAGAGGGCCGGGGAGGCTGGCCTGCGGGGGAGGACCCGACGAGGAGGCCGCTTCCCGCCGCCGCCGCCGCCGCCAGCGCTCCGGGCGCGTTGGCCGGAGTTCGGCACTTCCTCCGCCGGGGGCGTCCCCTCCTGGCCGGGGCGCGCGGAGCCCGGCCGCCCCCTGCTGGCGGGAGGAGCCCCCGGGCCGCGCCAGGTGGGCCTGATAAAGTGCGGAGGCCCCGAGGCAGCTCGCGATCGCCGGGGCCGAGCGCGGAAGGGCGGGGTTGGTGGTCCCGGGCGCGGCGCTGACCGGGGGCTAGACCTCCCTCCTGCCTCTGCCCAGAGAGGGTGCAACACCTGCAGATTTCTGCCTCTGATTTCTTTGTAGCGGCCCACTTTTGAAGAGAAAGGGAATGGCGGATTGACTCTGAATTTGACAAAGGACTGATAAAACGCTTTAGTATTTAAGTGAGGGACTGGCCCTGAGGAAAAAGACGTTAAGATCTCTAAAACAATCTTATTGAAGTCTTCAGCTAGTAGAGACTCGGAGATAAATCCTAGGAATTGGTTGAAAAGTAATAGGTAGTTTTGAGCGGTTTTATTTTAAAGAACAAAGCTTGCCCTGCTTGCTGCGTTTTTTTTTTTTTTAAATCGTGGGATAACCTCCCCCATAATTAGAAACACCTGGAGCTGACGTACTCCGGTAGCATCCTTAAATAAAAAGGCTGTGCACTCTGCTATAATCTGAGTCTTTGAAAAATGTTTTTCAGAGGTGGAGGCGTTTTAAAATTTAAAACTTGGACTTCTCGGATTCCAGAACTGTGAGAAATAAATGTTTGTTGTTTAAGCCACTCAGACTAGGGTAGTTTGTTATGGTAATTATTATAGTAACTTGTTACATCAGCACAAACTAAGACATCTGGGGAGCTAGCTGTCTAACTTACCCAGACATTCTGTTTTAATCTTCCAGAAGGAAAGCCCAGGAAGATCTATTTAAAAACAAACAAACAAGCAAGCAAAAAACTAGGTGAGCATGACCCACACTTGACATACAGAACCACTGATTTAAATAATACCAAGTAGTGGGGCGCCTGGGTGGCTCAGTCGTTAAGCGTCTGTCTGCCTTCGGCTCAGGTCGTGATCCCAGGGTCCTGGGATCGAGTCCCGCGTCGGGCTCCCTGCTCCGCGGGAAGCCTGCTTCTCCCTCTGCCACTCCCCCTGCTTGTGTTCCCTCTCTCGCTGTGTCTCTCTGCGTCAAATAAAATCTTAAAAAATAATAATACCAAGTAGTATAAGTAAGCGCCGAGTAACATCTGCTTGTGCAGTCCCAATTGGAAAAGGCTGGGAGTTGGGTCGGGCGAAAGCACAAATCTTCAGTATCATGGGCTGATATATCTCAGTCAGGAAGCAGGTGTTTATATATAAAATGAAGAGAAAATCATACAATCTGAGATTTGTGACTGAATAAGTGACTCTAACATTTCCATTTGCTACGTATAGGAATGGCCTGCTTAGAAAATCCCCTTGTGATGCTCTCACACGTTCATCACACCTCTCATCCCCTGCCAAGCTCTCTACCTGGAATACGTCCCAGACCATGACCTCACCCAAGGCTCTCCCGTGTAAACCTCTCCTCAACATTCAAGTGCTAGATCAAGGGATCACCTGCCCTTTTCACCTCGAATTTCCCTGGCAGATTTACACGTTCATTTATTTATTAGAAAGCTTATGATTGTGCCAAGAAATGTTCTCGATACTCCAAGGACAATGATGAGCGGTATAGACAAGATTCTTGCTCTCAAGGACTTCATACTGTAGTGGAAGCAAGGCAGAATATTAAAAAGCAATCAAGTAAATGGGATAATTTCAGATAGATATAGATTTTACGAAGAAAATTAAATGGGAAAATGCCATGTAGTGAATGATCATTGAACGAAGAATAAAAGCTACACTAATCAGCAGGCCTATCCTAAAGAAAATATTGAAAGTAGGTATCAAGTGTCATATGTGTCCCACATGAATAACCAACTGACCCCGAAGTATTTACCTCCTTGGTCTTAATTCAGGTGCTCATATGAGAACGGTCTGTTTTCACTCTTTTTCTTTCCATTGGTCTGTGAGTCTGTACCATACCAATTCTTACCTGCTTTAACTACAGCAGCTTTCTATAAATCTTTTTTTCGGGCAAATCAAATCCTCTCATTGTGTAATTCTTTTTCAAGTTTGTTATAGCCATTTTTGTTCCTTTGCATTTCCATGTACATCTTAGCACAGACATATCAATTTTCAAAAATGTACGTGCTGGGATTTCTATTGGAACTGCATTGAATTCATAGATTAATCTGAGGGGAATTGAAAGCACTGAGTCTCCAAAAATATTGATGTGGTATATCTATCATTTATGTAGATCGTAATATCTTTCAATAATATGAAAAGATCTTGAATTGTTTGTAGTTGGTATATAAGAATAAAAATAAAATGATTGGTGTAGAATTAGTTTAGTTTCAATGACTATGATAATTCTAGAAGTTAATTTATAAAGTTGCATTTTTATGTATAGAAACATAGGGTTTTTTTTTCTTACTTTCCAATCCCTATACATTTTATTCCTTTTTTTTTTAATTCTTTTTTCCTATTTTGTTTCACTGGCTAGGACTTCCAACATAATTTTGAATAAAAATGGAGATAGGCAATCCAATTTTCAACATATCCCCATTAATTTATTTTAATGGCCTTTTTGTTTTAGAATTGTATTAGATTTACAGAGAACTTCAAAGACAGTACAGAGAGCTCCTACATACCTCATACCTAGTTTCCCTTGTTGCAAATATCTTATAGTAGTCATGGTACCTTTGTCACAATTAATAAGCCAACATTTATACAATTAATAAAGTCCCTGCTTTATTCAGATGTCCTAGTTTGACCTAATTCAGCTGTCTGTCCTTTGACCGAAGGGCATTGCCCTAATGCCCTCTCTCTATTCCAGGACCCCATCCAGGGTACCCTATCACATTTTACTAATATATCCCCTTAGGCTTCTTTTGGCTGTGACAGTTTCTCAGACTTTCCACGTTGCTTATGGCCTTAACACTTTTGAGGAGTACTGGCTAGGTATTTTGCAGAATGTGCCTTAATTGGGCTTGTCTGATATGTTACTAGTGATTACAGTTACAGGTTTTGAGGAGGGAGACCACCGAGAGCACGTTCCACCCTCATATCACATCAAAGGCATATACTGTCAATAGGATTGATGTTCATCCCGAACACTTGGCCGAGGTAACCTTTGTCAGGTTTCTCTACTGTAAAGCTCTTTGTTCCCCACCCCCATCCCTTTCCATATTGTTCTTTTTGGAATGAAATCACTGTGAACAGCCAGCACTTAAGGAGTGGGGAGTATGCACCACATCCCTGAGGATATAGTCGCTACATAAATACTTTGGAATTCTTCCACACGGTAGATTTTTCTCTTTTCTCTCATTTGTTTATTCTATCACTTCTTTATATCAGTTTATCTGGATTGATATTGGGATAATTCCAGACTTATAGAATGGGATAGGAAGTCTTCCCTCTGCTTTTATTTTCTGTAAAAGATTGTGAAGACTTGGTGTTATTTTTTCCTTAGACATTTAGTAGAATTCGCAGTGAAATTATATGTCTGTGCTTTATTTTTGAAAGTTTATAAACTATTGATTCAATTTCTTTAATAGATATTCAGGTTATCCAGTTCTCCCAGTGTGAGGGTTGATATAAAGTACTGGTCCATTTCATCTAAGTTATCAAATTTGTGTCCATAAAGTTGTTTATGACATTCCTTTCATGGGCTCTGTAGTGATAGTCATGACTCCTTTTTTTTTCACGTATATCAGTCATTTGCCTATTTTTTTCCTTGGTTAGCAAGACTCAATGTATGGATTTTGTTTGTTCTAAGAAAGTAGCTTTGGTTTTTTAAAATTTTTCTCCATTGATTTGTTTTCCACTATAATTTTTATTATTAATTTTTTGTTTATTTTAGGTTTACTTTACCTAGTTTGCTAAAGTAGATTAGGTTTTAGATCTTTCTTCTTTTCAAACATGAATTTAATGCTATATATTTACTTCTAAGTGCTCCTTTCACTGCATTCCACAATTTGATAAATTGTAGTTTCTTTTATTTTGTTCACAATGTCTTAAAATTTATCTTGATACTTCTTCTTTGACCCATGTATTATTAGGAATTATGTTAATATCCAAATAGTTTGGGATTTCCCAGCTATCTTTATGTTATTGGTTCCTAGTTTAATCCTATATAGTCTGAGGACATAACTGAATGATTTCTATCCAATATGGCAGCCACTGGCACATGTAGCAGTTTCCATTTCAGTTAATTAAAATTAAAGTTTGAAAGGATTCCCTCAGTCACAGTAGCTATATTTTAAGTGCTCAATAGCCACGTGTATTCAGTGGCTACTTTATTGTTTTGAAACAGATTAAGAACATTTCTATCATTGCAGAAATTTTTTCCCACTTTTATGGAGATAAAGTTAACATATAACATTGTGTAAGTTTAAGATGTACAATGTGCTGAGTTGATAAACTTACATATTGAAAAAGGATTACCACTGTAGCATTAGTTAACATCTCCATCACATCTTATAATTACCATTTCTTTTTTGTGGTGAGAACATTTAAGATTTACTCTTAGCAACTTGCAAGTATATAATACAGTATTGTTAATTATAGTCATCATGCTGTATATTAGATCCACAGAACTTCTTCATCTTATAGTTGGAAATTTATACCCTTTAACCAATATCTCCCCATCCCCCCTCACTAGCCCTTCGTAACTACCATCTACGTTTCTGAGAGTTTGGCTTTTTTAGATTTCACATATAAATGATACCATGTAATATTTATCTTTTTCTGTCTGACTTATTTCACATAACATAATGCCCTCAAGATCCATCCATATTGTTTCAAATGGCATGATTTCCTTCTTTGTTGTGGCTGCATAATATTCTAGTGTGTGTGTGCGTATCATATTGTTTTTGTCCATTCGTCCATTGATGGACACTTAGGTTGTTTCCACATCTTGGCTATTGTGGATAGTACAGCAATAAACATGGGAATGCAGACATTTCTTTGCTATCCTGTTTTCATTTCCTTTAGAAATATACACTGAAATGGAATTGCTGGATCATATGGTAGTTCTATTTCAGATAGCACTGTTATAGAACGTGACAAAAGAGGATATCTTTATGATTTTAGGATAAGTTAGGATTTTTTAAACAGTCACAAAAAATAGCGATGATTATAAAGGAAATTATGCTAAGTTAAACTAAATAAACCTTTAAAAATTTTCCCTTAAATAAGCCAGTAAGGGAGCAAAAGATAAGTTAACAGAGCAGGGAAATCTATTTACTACACAATAAAAACAAAGTGCTCAAATTTGAAATATGTAAATAATTCATAAAATTCAATAAGAAAATACATATGACAAAATAGAAGAATGGGAGAAAAAGTTGAAAAGATACTTCAGAGGATCCAAATAGCCAACAAACATATGCAAATGTGGTCAGACTCATCAGTCATCAGGGAAATGATCATTTAAACCACAACTCAGTATCTTTCACACCTCCTAGATTAGCTAAAATTAGAAAGTGTTGACAATACCAATTGTTGGCAAAGGCAGAGGACCCAGAGCTCACATGCATTGCAGTTGAGAGTGTGAACTTGTACAACCATTTGGAGAACTTTTATCCACCGAAGTTGAAGACAAACATTTCTACTCATAGGTATATACTTGTGTGTACTGCAAAACATGCATTAAAAAGTTTTATAATAGCATCATGTTAATCAACAACAGATTGGAGAAGTAAATTTTTTAAAGATTTTATTTATTTGAGAGAGCACTTGCACGTGAGAGAGCACGAGTGGGGTTGGGGGGGCAGAGGGAGAGGGAGAAGCTGACTCCCCACTGAGCAGGGAGCCTGACACGGGGCTTGATCCCAGGACCTGGGGATCATGACCTGAGCCAATGGCAGGTGCTTACCGACTGAGCCACAGTGGTGCCCCTAGAGAAATAAATTTTTGTGTAGTAACGCAATGAACTATGCAACAGTTAAAATTATCAGCAATAGTTCTACTCTATAGCATGGACTAATCTCACAGATATGTTAAGGAAAACCAGACGCAGTGTAGTTCATGTGGTTTAGTTCCACTCCTATAAAATGGTAAGACTAATCAATAATATTAGCTTTCAGGATAGTGTTTATTCTTTGGGGAAAAGAAAAGGTGGAGTACTTAGAAGGGACGTTCCAGGTTTTGGTGATGTTCAATTTTTTTAAATCTAGAATCTAAATTCTAAATGATGGTTATATTGGAAGTGTTTAGTGATAATTCATCAAATCCTACACTTTTGACTTTTGAACTTCCTCTTTGTAGGTTACACACTAATGAAGTTTATTAAAATCATTTTTAATGTGCTTTTTTAAAAGAAGTATATATATGAATGACCAAATGGACATATGAAAAATTTCTAAATCAAGGAGTAATAGGGGTGCCTGGGTGGCTCAGTCGTTAAGCAACTGCCTTTGGCTCAGGTCATGATCCCAGGGTCCTGGGATCGAGCCCAGCATCTGGCTCCCTGCTCTGTGGGAAGCCTGCTTCTCCCTCTCCCACTCCCCTCTGCTTGTGTTCCCCCTCTTGCTGTCTCTCTCTGTCAAATAAATAAATAAATAAAATCTTTAAAAAAAAAAAAGAAGTAATAGCAGTGGGAAAAAATACAAATTAAAACAAGATAATATTTCACAATCATCACATTGGTCAAAAATATTGTAATGTGACAAAATTAAATGCTGGTAGTAATGTAAGAAATAATCATTCTCATAACTGCTGATGAGAATGTAAACATCCTAGAATATTTGTAGCACAATTTGGTAAAGTTCTGTGTTTAGGTACTTGATGAATTAAAAGGGTTGTCCAAAGAAATATCCTTAGTAGGATGTGCATGTGTTATAGAGGCCAAGGGCAGACTGCCCCAAAGTGGACCACTTTAGCCTCAAGATTATTTTAAGTTAAAAAACAATCAAAGATATTCCTCCTGAAACCTTTCATTGCCTTTCTCTAATTTGGACTGAAAGCTTAGGCTGGTGGCACAGCTGTTCTGGAACTTTCCTTTGCCATTATTCTAAATTCTTTCTTCGCTTCCCATATTGTTGGAGCTCTCACTGCATTGATCTCAATACCTCACCTTACTGATGTTAGTAACTTTCTAGTTACTAACTAGAAAAGGTGTTTGAAAGTAAATAATTTTGAGTGCCTATATGCCTGAAAATACTATTACTTTACCCTCATATTTGATTTAATTTTTGAGTCATTATATGACTCTAGATTAGAATCTTTATTTTCTCCTTTTAGTTTTTTAAAGTTTTGTTTATTTATTTGAGAGAAAGCACAGGCAGGGGAGCCTGGAAGGGCAGAGGCAGAGGGAGAAGCAGGAGAAGCAGGCTCCCGGCTGAGCAGGGAGCCTGACTGGGGGGGAGGGGACTTGATCCCAGGACCCTGGGGTGATAACCTGAGCTGCAGGCTTTAAGGGCATAACAATGTAAACAACTGAGCCACCCAAGTGCCTTAGCCTTCTCAATTTTAATTTCAAAGGCATTTGTTTACTGAATTCTTGCTGGGGCTCTGCAAGGTTTGGCTTGAATCAGCGGCACTTGGCAGATCAGGGTTATCTGCTCCATGTATTTCTCATCTTCCTTGGAGATGTAAGCCTGATTGCTAGTTAGAGAGTGTGGAACTCTCAATGTTCAGCCTGCACGTGTTCACCCACTCCCCTCTTTCCAGCATGGCACTTTGCCCTTCATTATACCATGCTGGGCATCCTCTTCAGTATAATTCCTCCTGATAAGGAACCGTAGGTATTCTATAGGCATGTAAATGGTAACCTGCCCTACAAGACTGCAGAGAGGATCTCCAAGTAATTGAACTTTGAAGGGACATTAAACTAACTTTAAACTGCTTAGAGTCTACCCTAGAACTCTATCATTGCCGTTAAAAGAATCTTTCTCTCCAGTTCCTAAATTTTTCCAGGTCCGCCCTTTGGATTACATTGTTTCACTTATGCACCTCTCTTACAAGTACCTAGATCTCTGCATTCTCATCTGTGTTATGTCAGATACCATGCTTTGTATGCTTTCCATTTTCAAAATATTTGTAGCTGTTTCTCATTCCCTGTTGTCTCCTTTCTCAGTCTATTTGATTTGGGGTTTTTTAAACTTTTAAAATTCATCTGTTGTCATGTTCCTGGACTTTTAGGAGTAAATGGAGATAAACAAATGCATTCAATATGCCTTGTTTAACCAGAATTCAAACCAAATCATGCCTTAGCCCTATTTAAAAATCATCAGTGGTTCCACACAAAATTCAATTTGCAGTCTAATGTTTGCAAGATGACATTTGTTACTTCTCAACATCACTTCTACTCATACTATTTCTTTGCTCTTTACTAAAATTCATCCTGTTTTCCTAAGATGCCATGTTCTCTTTCATCTTAGGGCATTTGCTCTGAATGCCCCTTCCTCTCTGTTCCTTCGTTTAGCTCCTCACAGCCTTCAGCTTTCAGCATAAGTATCACCGGCTCTTTCCCCTTCCCCCAAGCTAGGATGGATGCCCATTATTTCCTCTGCGATGGTATCCTGTGTGATGCTAGTTACTTGGGCACTGCATTATAATGTAAGTTTACTACTGTATTTTCCACTCCACATTATAAAATCTAATCAGGAACTTGGTCTTCTTCACTGTAAGAACATCAACATTCAGTATCTATGTAGCAAGTATGCATTAAAAATTTGATGAATGAATCTCGAATGAGCACTAGACTCTAATCAAAAACATGAGTTCATATCCCAGTTTCCTCCATTGACCAACTCTGTGATCTTTGAATAGGTAAAGAGCATACTGTTTAGAGGATGTGGTGAGGTCAGTTTCTGGCTCTGCCATTTCTTCTATGATCTCAGGAGATCATCACCTCTCCAATCTACATTTTCTCAGCTTTAAATGGAGTTCAAATACATGCCCTGTTGTCTGCACAAAGTGATACAAAGATAATATTCATAAATATGCAGCTCATTTTATAAATGCATAAAATATGCTAAAATTCAATCATGCTTTAAAAAGCTATTGAATACCGATTACTGTGTGTCCTGGCACATTCTTTGCTGTGCATGTGTAAGTGGCTTTTCTGTTTGTCCTTCTTTTTAAATTATCAGCCTCTCATTTAAGTGTCTATAATGATATAATATAATACAATTAAGAGCAAAAGTACAAAGTGTCCCTGTTATTAACATAATTTTAAGTAATTATAAATTATAAAATATTTTTAAAGTGCCAATTAAATTTAGCAATATTTTTCCATAGGTTATGTATTCCTATTTAACCATTATAATTTTAATTCCATGTTCATTTTTATATAATTTTCAACAGTTAATGTAGAACAGCTCGGAAAAATATAAATGAAATTCTAACCAATTTGGACAATTCTCTTTATTGCCTTCTGTTTCTACATTGTGCAGGATAATCTAATATTCATGAGATCAAATAGCCAAATACAATTATAACATCTCAGTTTGTAGAAGATTGTCTTTTGTGTTATGGACTTGATGTGGAGGCCCCTCTATTATGTGGGGGCAGGATACACTTTTAACTATTTCTTCACAGAGCTGATTGACACCATCTTCTAGAAAATGCACAGTAATCAATGTTATGACTGATTCCTCTATTGAATTGAAAATCCTCTTTAAATCCACCAAAGGCCATTTTAAAATAAATTTATCTGCAATATGATTTTCATGTCTAAACTAGTCATTATATGTTTATTTGATTGCCTGGAAATTGTAAAAGAAAATAAAAAAGATAGGACAAAGAACACTTAACAAAGTCATCTTTTCTCAGAATCATTTAAGAACATCATTTGTGAAGATTTATTTATAAATCTTAATGTTTAAAAAAACTCAAATGTTTTAATGGGATTGTCTTCACAGTTTGTTAGGGATTTTTTCGAAGAGAGGAGTTGAATCAAGGCACATCTCTACATAGATTATGTCATATTTTTAAATGGTTAAATTTATCTGTTTTGAATATATTTTGAAATGTTCAGTTGGTAAAGCATATAACCCCTTAAAGAATATAACTGCTTGTCTAGTTAATGCATGTAACACTTTGAGGAAATTGTGTACGGATACTAGTTCACTAGTCACTGTAGGCAATGTATATCTACCTTATTTATACACATGCTCTGTGGCAAATACTATTTTAAGTCCTATACCTGTATTAACACCTTTAATGGAATAGCCCTATAATATGGGTACTTTTCCTATTCATAGTTTACAGGTAAGGGAATGGGCCCCAGATGACACAGATATGAGGTGGTAGGTCCCAGACACAATCCCACAACATCCGGTTCCAGAGTCCCTGCTCTTCCCCCTGCAGTGCTGCTGATCCCAGCACTCATCAGGTAGTAGCTTCAAGGGCAGAAGACTAGTCTCTTGTTATTCAGGTAAAACAGTTTGTGGATTGGAACTGTTTGGCCGCAAGGGGGCAAGCTTTGCAAATTCAATCCTGCTGAACAGTGACAGAAAAAGTTCTGCACTCCTGACTAATTTACCTAGGAGTTTCCTTGTAGCAAAGACCATCAAGTCTCGGCAGTGGGTTGTCCAATGTATGTGGTTAGGGCCTTCTGAGTCAGTGAGACTATCAAGAGGGTTTCAAGATTTGCTACATACTAATTAAATACACGTTAGGGGTTGAAGGGTGATACATAACAAAAAGACTTCGTCAAAATTTCAGACTTTGGCCCTTTGAAAACAAAACCGTGAGGCCAGAACCAGCATAGTTGTCATACTTGGATCGAAATACTCTGAAAAGCAAGATACTGGGTCAATAATTTCCTTTTCTTCTCTCCCACCAATTCTACATTAATAAATTCATTGAGGCCTGTTCCATTCCAGGAATTGTTCAAGTTGAATATAAAATGTCAATGCAACCAATATTGCTTTTACTTTCATCAGTGTGGTGGTCGAGTAAGTCTAAGTTAAACTTCATTAACAAAAAAACCCTCAAACCTCAGTGGCTTAACCTAGAACACGTTTATTTTTTGCTCACGGAGGATCTGATGTGGATCTGGGCCAGGCCCTGGGCAACTGTCTACCCCATGATGCTTGGGATCCAGGCTACTCCCATATTGTGGTGTCGCTATATCAACTGCTGCTTCTATAATCACTAAACCAGGGCAAAAGAGGACTGAACAATCTTGCCCCAGCTATTAAAATGCTTTGGCCCTGAAGTGACAGGCTTTACTTCTGTTTACAAGGCATTGGTGAGTACTAGTCACGAAAGTCTGTCTGTATATATGCGGGTTAGAAAAATATAAGTCTACCATGTGCCCAGAAGGAGAGGACACTAGAAGTTTCTCCCATATGTAGATCACTGTTTCTTTTTTTTTTTTTAAGATTTTATTTATTTATTTGAGAGAGAGAGAATGAGAGAGAGAGAGCACGAGAGGGGAGGGGGTCAGAGGGAGAAGCAGACTCCCCGCTGAGCAGGGAGCCCGACGCGGGACTCGATCCCGGGACTCCAGGATCACGACCTGAGCCGAAGGCAGTCGCTTAACCAACTGAGCCACCCAGGCGCCCTAGATCACTGTTTCTAAAAGACTAGGCAGAGAGTAAGCAAACACATTTATATTGTGAGAGATAAGGAGTTACTCCAGTAGTTTAAGTGCATTCACATGAGGGTTCCTATTGATGTATGAAAAGCTAAAACTCAGACAATTGTCTAGTGGCAAATATATTAAAGGAAGTGTTTTACCCATCATATGTTTTTAAGCTTGAACCAGGGCTGAACTTTGGTGTTACTGACAACAATTCTTTGTTGGAGGGGGCTTTTCAGTGCCCTGTACCATGTTTAACAACAGCCCTGGTCCCTCCCCACCAGATGCCAATAGCCAACACCCCTCCCCACCCAGATGTGACAACCAAATATGCCTCCAGACATTTCCACATGTCTCTGAAAAGGCAAAATCACTCTTGGTTGAGAACCACTGGTTTGAAACATCCTCCTTCAACACCAAACCTTAGAGTTAACACAGCAACATATGCATGTGTATATGCTTTACATTCTATAAAACACTTTATTTACTTGGCTTTATTTTACTAAAATAGTAAGATTGGAAGAAAATGGTATTATTATATTTAACACAAGGACACAAGTTGAAAAAGGTGTCATGCTCTGTCCATATCCCAAGGTGAGTAAATGGCGGGGAGACAACTCTTTCTAAATCCTCTCACTCCAGACTCATAAATATGCATAAGTGTTTATTGAGTACGTCCTGTAGGACAGGCACTGTTGTCACTCTAGAGGATACAAAGATAAAAGGTCCAGTTCCTGATTTCAGGAGACTCACAGTCTAGTGGATAAAAGAGGCAAATGAACGTAAAATTACATTGGTGGTAATTAAGTGCTGCTAGAAAGGCTCCCAGTGCTTCAAGGGGAGGCATTTCACCCACAGGACCATCGGAGAAGCAGGGGAAACACTGCAAGAGAAAGGAGGGAGTGATAGGAGGCAACGGAACAAAGAGAATGCTGAATTTCATTTCCGACTCACCACAGAGAAAAGGAACTGAAATAGAGAGCACTACTGAGCAGATCAAGGAGAGAGGAAAGCGCCATAGTCTGAGCTGTGAGAGGGAAGAATTGGGAAAAATGCCGCTAAGCCCCAAACCTGCAGGCAGGTGTTGTCTGAATAGTCGCCAGAGAGACACAGACACCCTTCTCTTCACAAGTGTTCTCTGATGTTGATTCAAATGAATCCCATTGAGCGCTCCAGGAAAACATTAAAAATTAAAAAAAAAGGGGCGCCTGGGTGGCTCAGTCGTTAAGCGTCTGCCTTCGGCTGGGGTCATGATCCAGGGTCCTGGGATCGAGCCCCGCATCGGGCTCCCTGCCCAGCGGGAAGCCTGCTTCTCCCACTCCCCCACTCCCTGTGCTTGTGTTCCCTTTCTTGCTATCTCTCTCTCTCTGTCAAATAAATAAAATCTTAAAAAAGCAAAAAAAAAAAAAAATCCACTTATAAAAAAAAATTAAAAAAAAAAAAAACCCTCAGCCCCTATGTTTCTGAAGCAGAAGAAAAGTGAACGAATACGATTAGGTTTAAAGAAAGGATTTTTCGGGGCACCTGGGTGGCGGTTAAGCGACGGACTCTTGATTCTGGCTCAGGTCATGAACTCAGGGTCCTGAGATCGAGCCCCAAGTTGGGCTCTGCACTGGGCATGGAGCCTACTTAAGATTCTCTCTCCCTTTCCCTCTGCCCCTCCTCCCCACACAAAAAAATAAAATAAATAAAATAAACTTTTTAAAATGATTTTATTTATTTGAGAGACAGAGAACATGCAAGAGAGTGAGCACAGCAGGGATGGGGCAGAAGGAGAGGGAGAAGCAGACTCCCCGCTGAGCAGGGAGCTGGGACTGGGACTCAGGGCTCAATCCCAGGACCTGGGATCATGACCTGAGCTGAAGGTAGATGCTTAACCCATTGAACCACCCAGGCGCCCCTAAAATAAAATAAACTTTAAAGTGTACCAGACGGCCTTTGCACTTTCATCTCCTACCTGTGATACTGGGGATTATCTTTGATGTTTTAGATTCCTTGTTTGGAAACCAGAGAGGGTGCAAAGGTTATTTTCTCACAGGGGAGGATCTACCGCCTTCAAGTGCTCTTTTCTCTCCATTATCAATCAGTTCACCTCTCTCTTAGCCTTGACCCATATTGTGCTGTTCCTTTGGTCATCCACCTGCACAACTCACAAACCGTGACTCACCCCTTTTCCTGCCCAGCTATTATCTCACCAGGTCAGTCTCACTTTACCCTCTGGGCAGGTCCTGCCTGCCCCTTGTGTGAAATCCCACTTCTTTTCCTCATCTGAGGCATTGAAATGAGTCCCTGCTTTCTGCGTTCAGCTGCTGCATGGGTTGCTATTGGCAGTCTTAGCAGTCCTTGTGTTGGTTGAGGGCAAAAATTCCTCACTGGGACTCATCCGCATCCAAATTCCCCTGTGTGCCCCCTGCAGAGAGAAACAGTGGGAGGGGCAGTACCTGTCAACTCAATTTGACAAATCCTGCAAGAGTAAAACTGGAGAGATCTATGGGCAGGAAGAGCAGCTTAAAAGAGGTGGAGAATTGGGGGAAAGAGCTGGGGGTGGGGAGGAAGGGTCAGTGTCTTTGTGACTTGGGTAGGGAGGGGGTAAAAATATGTAGCGCAGGAGGGACAATCTCCTCTGGGCTGGATCCCCTGGAGGTTGGCCCCTGAGTGCCTGGGAAGTCCCTGGGGGACAGGTTCCCTCTGTATCCAGAGAAGGGAGCTACAGGAAGGGAGGTGGCAATGAAGGGGTACGGCTTACAGACACAAGATTGGAAAAGCATGCTCTCTAACAAGAGGAAAATGGGAAGAGAGCAGGGGGAAGTGGCATCAGGAGCAGTAAAAATAACCTGGGAAGGCAAAGGGGGTTCACTGAGCAACGGGGTCTCTGGCATAGCCCTGTTAGTGTCTAAAAGGTTTATTACAGTGTCCTGGTTAGGAGCAGAGCCCAGGGCAGAAATCTCAGCTCTGCCACTTCTAGCCATGCTATCTTGGAAAATTTACTTACATTCTCTAAGCCTCTTTAAGTCATTCCTATAGAAGTTTCGTGAGCATCTACTGAAATGAAACACGCGCAATTGTGCGAGGCCAGACATGAGGGTGGGGGTGGGGGTCGGCGCGGTACTCAATAGTTGACCAGCTCCTTCTGTCTGTCAAAATGGGGGGCTGGGCAGATGACGGTGGGGTGGAGCAGGGGCAGCTTGAATAGTAGATAAAAGCACAGGCTTTGAGTCAGACAAAACTAGATTCAAATCCAGTTTGATTTAGACCTAGACTAGATTCAGACCTGCACCTTGCAAGCATCCTTATCTTGATCACTCCAGGTAAACTTTATGACCCTCAGCGTCCTCATCTTTAAGTGAAGCTTAATAAAATATATCTCAAAGAGGTACTTTATAAGGATTAAAGTCAGGATTAGATATTACAGAACAGTTTCTGGCATAGACTAAGTCCAGTAAATTCCAGCCAATGTTATCAGGACTCCAGCAATTAGGTTGGCTTTTTGTTTTGGATTGAGCATTCTCAGGGTGATGATCTATGAAATACTTTATTTCCACAAAAATGTATTACATTCTTATGATGATCAAGGCCGTGGCCTAGACACTAAGGGCAAGGCACTTATTTAGAAATAATAAAATCTAATGCCTGTCTTCAAAGTGGTCACAGTCTGATGGACTGAGCAGACATATAGGTATTAGCGGGAAAATGGTCCAGTTGCCAAATGGGAAGGAAGGAGTCAATTCTTATTGTAAAGATCCAGAGTCCCCAGGAAGCTGATCATGACGGATGGGGATTTCAAGGCAGAGAATTGGAGGAAGGATGCCTTAGGGAGTTGGAATAACTGTGCAGGAAGACTAAATATGAAAATGTTTGATATATTTGGAGAGTAATTTGGGGTGTGTGTGTGTTGTGGGTTGCTATAAAAAATTATAACTTGATACTTGATTTTGGTTTTCCCTTTTTTAATGATGGAACTATTTCTTATTCAACAAGCCCTCGTAGCGCCTTGCGCAAGGTAATCTTCAGTGAAATAAATTAAATTGAAGATGCTTTCTCATTAGATTCTAATTTCCCAAATATCCTAAAGTTTATTGCTTTTTTTGCATGATAAGTTTATTTTGTAGAGCCATTCCAATTAATATGCTTAGGTGTCTCTGCTGGCAGTGTTTCAGAAATAATAATAGCATGACTTTTAAAATTTTCATAGCAATTTTCGTGGCTTTAAATAATTCATCCTTCATACAAGATTCTGTAAAACTATGTAACAATTTAGCCACCACCGCCTTTTGATTCTGGCTGATAATTATGAGGTTCCTTTCTGTCAGGTAGTAGAAACAAAGAAAAGCCTTCCTCTGCCTTGTTGAGTGAAAGGACATGGAGGTGGAGGTCCAGAGAATGTGTCATTTCCCCAGGACAGGAGGCGGCTGATCCAAAGATGCACCAGGGCAAAACAGGAATGAGCGAAAGACTGGTGAGCAATGTGGTCATTAAATGCACTCAGCTGGACTATCCACTCCTGACCTACATATTAACAAAGAGGGAGAAGGAGGAAGGAGGGAGAAGCTGTTGTAGAGGCAAGAACACTCTTCAGAATCAGAAGTATTACTGGAGGGATCCAGTCCTCAAATGTATTTGAAGTCCATGTTGTTTCAGTAAGAACATAAGGAAGCAAAGCAGGATTATGAGATTCAAAGGATTATTATTTCAATGTTTGTGTTGCCTGTGAAATACTGTATTGTCAGCCGACCTTGAATTTATCTGGCTCATTCTTACCTCACCAGGATTTTCCTCCCTACAGGGCCTTCCCTTGACCCCACACTCTCCTCCAGCTACAACCTTGCTTCTTCTTCTTCTCCCCGTGGTCTCATTTACAGAAAAAAAGAAATGTACAGAGGTTGTCTATACTCACTCAGTTCTTCCCATTCTCCATTGTAGGGATAGCAGTAGTCTCCCCGGGACTAGTGCAGTGTCAGCCCTGAGCATTGCTCACTGGGACCCTGGCTACGTTTGCACAGGCGGGGACTCCCATCGTCGACACATCCTCTTCTCTTCCCCCTGGGTGGACACTCTCTGCTTCTCCTCCTTCCTCTTTGGCCATTCTTTCTCAGACTTCCTTTGTAATTCTCCATTATCCTCAGTACTATGAGATGGTGGTGTCCCCAAGGATCCCAGTTCTCTTCTTATCTACATTATTCGCTGGTTGAAATCACCCCATTTTATGCTCTTATATATTGTGTGTATTTTGTTGATTCCCAAATGTTCACCTCTGGACTGTGCTCTGAACTTTAGACTTTTATACCCACCACCTACTTACCACAGCTTAAACCAGACTCTCAATTCCCACCCCACAACTTGTTGTCACAGAGTTTTCACCATCTCAACAAGTGTCGTCCCTGCTTGCTTGTCATTCAGGCCCCAAATCTTGGAGTCATCCTTGAATCTGTTCTTTCTCTCACACCCCATCTAATCCACCAGCCATTACTTTCACTCTATATTATAAAAATTTTTTAAATTGACTGCTATGTGTCTGGTACTGATCTAAAAAAGCTGTAGATACAGAGAGAATAAAGCAGACAAAATCCATGCCCTCAGGTTCTGGTGACTTTTTTTTTAAAGATTTTATTTATTTATTTGAGAGAGAGCATGAGAGCATGAGCAGGGGGGAGGGGCAGAGGGAGAAGCAGACTCTGCTGAGCAGGGAGCCCGATGTGGGACTCCATCCCAGGACCCCGGGACCACGACCTGAGCCGAAGGCAGACACTTAACCACCTGAGCTGCCTTTTAAAACAGATTGACAAGCCACCTTTCACCTCCTACATATCACCACTGTTACCACTTGAGACAACACCACCCACCGTCACCAAATTATGGCAGGAGCCTCAGGCTTCCTCTCTGTGTCCCCACCGTCTCTTGTCAGTCAGCAGCTGGAATGATCATTTTAAGACATAACTCAGACCATGATTCTTCTCTGCACATAACCCTCCAATGGCTCCCAGGGGAGCCAAATCTCACCCTGAGCAAAATCCAGAGTCCATAACAAAACCCACAAGGCTCTCTATGATCTTGGCCCTGCTATTGCTCCAATACCCACTAGCATCCTGCTCTCTCTGACTTTGCTACAGCCACACAGCCCCCTTGCTTTTCCCCTCGAACACCTTAAGCAGTTCACAACACAGGACCTTAGTTCTTGGGGCTTGGCATTTTCCCACACTTGAGATCTCTAAAATATCACCTGACTGCGGAGGCCGTCCCTCATCTTCAATATACAATAGGGTTGATATCGCCATCTTTCTCTCTTCCCCTTCCATGTTTTAGATATGTATGTCTGTACATCTTGCCAGTCTCCTCCATCTCAAATGTAAGCCTTGGAAGGCTAAGACTTTGTTTTGCTCACTGCTGTATCTCCATCTCCTGCAGCAGTAACAGGAAAAGATTGTGCACTCAATAAATATTTATTGAATTATCTTCAATCCTGAAATTCTATAATTTGTTAATTTACAAGTGTGTTGATAGAGAGTCCTTTTGATGAAGGGTCTATATTTGTGAGTCAGCTTATACTAGATACGTGTGCCAGTTATGGCTCAGGAGCGGGGTTGCTGAGCTTCCCAGAGACCACATTAACGTTCTGTTCTATCCAAATTAAGTGTAAACTTTCAAGTCTAAAAATCAAGTATCCCGTCTCTTTGTTGTGACTCATTTTCCATATTTGCTAAAGAATTAAACAGAGAGCCTGTAGTAAATAGGCAGTTACAAAGGCCCTGGGAGGCAGTACAAGTCATTAGCATTCAGTGGTTTATGGCTCTCTGTGTCAAATTAATCACCTCAAAATCAGGCATGTGGATAAACTATGAAGCCAGGTGAACTATGAAGAGAGGAAATAAATATATGCGATTTGATCCTTAGATAGCGAAATTTGTAGGACACCATTTCAATACAGCAGAAGGCTAGAGCAGTTGAGAAATCATGGTTTAAAGGAGTACATATGCAGATATTCTTGGAAAAAAAAAATCACTTGGCAGCCCTGAAAAAAAATTTTTTTAAATAAAAGAGAAGGTATCCATGCAATAAGAGCACTGGTTTCTTATCCAGCTCCCACTACCTGACTCGCCCCCACCTAAGCTCCTGCCACATGGAAACTTTACCATTCTGTGTCTTCTTTGATAGATCCAAACATTTACATGAAATTTCCTATGCTTGGTCTGCCTTCATCCTATCACCTAGGTACTGCCAATTCTGTCTGTATGACCCAGTTCCAATATCGCCTTCTTTGTAAACTCTTTTCTGAATCCTTTGATAGACTTAGTTGCTTTTTCTTCTCTATTGTTATATCCATTGTACATCTGTCTACCACAGAATCTGACTGCATTAACTAGCTTGCGACTTTACCTCGTTTCTCTTGGCTCCTTGGGGATCAGAAATATCTTCCTTATTGTTATACCTCCAGCACCTAACCTAATGTCTTCTTATAGTGGATTATCTTCTCATAACTTTGTTGAAATTAAGAAAATAGCCTTAAGTGTTATGACTTCCATAAAGTGTATTTGAAACTTCCAAAGATCCTAGAATCTTAGATAATGCAAACTTGTTCATATGAAACAGGATACATCAGAGTAATCTCTTTTCCTATCTCAGAGGCACACACTAGTGTAATATAACCTTTTGTGTGTGTTAGTATCTCCTTAAGCACCTTGTTCACAATAATACAATTCATGTCTTTTTTGCTGAAGGGCTCAAAACATCATTTTGGGATCAGTTCAGCCATCTTCCTATGAGTCTCCATTAAATAGGAAGGAAATGGTTATTTCCAGCTTGTTTTCTATCTTATGTTGGGTTTATAGATGAGCAAACTAAAGTACCAACTGGTGGAACCAGCTTACTCAGTTACTCACTAAGACCTAGCTAGAAAACAACTAGTTCATTTTGGTTTTAT
This sequence comes from Callorhinus ursinus, assembly GCF_003265705.2. Taxonomy (NCBI): domain Eukaryota; kingdom Metazoa; phylum Chordata; class Mammalia; order Carnivora; family Otariidae; genus Callorhinus; species Callorhinus ursinus. Next base: position 61,312,022 of record NW_027397068.1, on the reverse strand, counting down.
TTCCCCTTTAGAATTTCATTACTAATTTTTGTTCTTCTCTCAGTAATACTTAAGTGTTGACAAAAAAAACCTTAATCTTGTTATTCAGTTATCACTGATTATCCTTCAAATGTCTTAGAAATAATTTTTCTTCTCTTCTAACAGCAGGATGTGTTTCTTTTTCTTTTTTCCTTTTTTTAACAATGACCAAATTTTGCTTTATATTATTAATTACTAGATTTGCAACTCATATATATCTATCGGCCTCATTGTTAGACATTTATTGACTTTGTCTCTGAATGGAAAGTGCCTAAAGGACAAGGACTGACTTTGTAAACCCCTGATCCTGGAAGATGCTTCATCACCATAAGTGCTGCCCGTGGGTGAGACCATCCTTGGATTCTTTTGAATCTTGATGAGACAGAAATTTCAGGACATTAAAACACTAAAAGAAAAACACAGAAGGCTTATACTCTCCCTTTATTCCCCTGTAACCACCAAGCTAAATACCACACAGCTGGTCCTTGCAATGTTTGCAGCCCCCTGCTGCAGGTGACATTCTTCAGGCTCATCAGCTTCCGCTTCTGGTACTCAGGGTGCGTGAAGCTGCTTTGGAAAACACAGGGTTGTTTTGTCCTCACTCTGTAGTTAAAGCCCACAAGGAAGCCCACTAGGGGTTCCAGCAAAGAGAGGGTGTTCTCCTCACTTCTATTTACGCTCCCCTGGATAGAAGCTGGGCGACCCTCGTAGTGTGCAATTGTAATTTCTGATTGCCTTATTTGAGCTACAAAGAAAAAAGCTCTTTAATATTTATAAAAATATAAAACACAGCAGGTGTGAATTCTCAACAAAAGGTCTTTACACAGCTTTGCCGACATTCCTTTTGCTTTCCTCACTGCAGATGGGCAGTCCAGCTTCCCGAGGGGGCTCGTGGACCGTATGTGTTAACCTCCAGTGTTCCTGTGAAAGGGAAATCATTGCAGGGCCTGCTGGGGGCTCAGGTCCCACGGAGGGTGTTTCCCACAGTACCTTCCTGCTGTGGCACTTGTTAAATATTGATAGAATTAAATTATTATTCTTTTCATGCCCTCACTCTCTGCTTCTCAGCTTACCACAGTGTACAGCTCAGGTGCTTAAACATGTTTGTAGCATAAAATTGGCTTAGCCTCTTTAAAAGAGCTGCTGAAATTAATACTAGAATTTACATTTGCTGCATCTGATTTCTTTCTTTTTTCTCTTTCTTTCTTTCTTTCTCTCTTCCTTCCTTTCTTCCTTCCTTCCTTCTCTCTCTCTCTTTCTCTTTCTTTCTCAATCCATTTAGACACAATAGATCATAGGGTCTAACTTTATTGTGATTTGTATTTCAGCCTAAGCAAAAAATAAACCATTCCTTCTCCTGCAGACCAGTTCCCCTAGAAGCTAATGGCATGTCTCAGGAACACTGAGAATTCTCCTCAAGAGATCCACATTTTCTTGCCAGAATACCTGGATACATTTTGATAAACTCTTGGCCTTTTAATTTTGCCCTTGTGTCCCACAGCAGATATAACTGTTTGGAGCCAGACTCCAAATCTTTAGTCTAGAGATTAGGTGAAACAAGACAACCCTTACCTCATGGGCCATAATTTTAGGGAGAGCTAGGTTATTTTTAAATGGAAAAAATCTCACTGGATTCACCACTGAACAGAATGTAGTATCATTGCTTTAGACAGGTGCTCCAGATTAGGTCAGAGTTAGCCCTTCTCTTGTTACCAGAATTCATGAGAAGGTCTTCTTTGACTGTATAGAAAAGAGTCATTTCCCCAAAACTTAACTTTCAACAGTACTTTCTCAACCTATTTGAACACCTAATTCTACTGCTGAAATGAGACTGTAGAGGTGACTACATTTGGATGAGGCCATCAAAATCTGTCAGTGATTTATTGCTCTGTGATGTTCTTTGAAACTCTCACTTGATGCTTTGAGAGAAGAGAATCCCATTCATCACTTCCACTTCCAGTGGATCATTGATTTAAAAATCAGTCTTCAGTGTTTGGGGAAATGTGAATCTCTCCCTCTCTATAAATAGTAATAATAATAGTAACAGTGTTGGACAGGTGATTCATGAGTGTCATTTGAAGTTAAAGGCAGAGTTCCTACAGTTATATCAAATTTGAGTCTTAATGCAATATAAAAATGAATTAGTAAATCCTTGTAGGTTGTTCTGGGACAACTGCCACAATAATCACAGTGGAGTTTTGGTTAGAAAGTGCTAAGGCATAAGATCACAATTGATTTATGGAGTGGGGGGGGGTGGGAGGCACTAATTTTTCTGTTTTAAAGTCTGAAGACAACTGTCCTCAAAGTCAATATTGTTCACTTGGGTGGAAAGAACTGCTTTTTTTCTGTACTTTTTCTGAACTAAACAAATTAAATTAACTTTTTATGAAGATTACTTTAACTTGCAAAATCATCTGAATTACATTAACTTCAAAAATCATTTCATATAGTATCATCTGGATCAGTTGCTGTGGAAGGATTTAGGAATTGACACCAATTCACCCTTGTCGTGAGGATCTAATATCTCATGTCAATTGCCAAAATAATCCCATCTATTTTAACTGATTCGAGGTATGCCTGATTAATGATGGTTAGTGCTCTTTATTTAGAGCTGAATTTACAATTACCCACAAGTTACATAAGGGAGCTACTAGAGTTTTTCAACTGTCCCAGTGTGATGAAAAGCCCAGGGCTTTGTTTCATGGCTCTGTGCTAAGAACTTAAGCTGGGGTGTGTTTAGATTGTTTGTGCTTCTCAGAAGGTATGAATGATTTTTAGGGCACTGATGTCGTCAGATTGTTCAAATTGGAACTAAACCTTTTGCAATTAATATGATTTTCCTATTTACAAGAGTAAATTTTGGTTTAATCAGTAGGGTCATGTACAATTTCCCTGGATATCATTTTTTTTTAATTTTAAGAATCATTTTACATTGTTCTTTCTTAAACTATCCAAGGACAACCCTTGGAGGATGTCTTCAATATCTATGAATGTTTCTGAAACTCCTCAGTTTTGTCTGTGAGAGCAGACAAAACGAGAGACAACTGGAAGGGCCCGGAGTGTTTCTGATATCAGCTCTTGCAGTCTTTTTTTTTTTTTCCCCCTCTCTCCCTCACTGATTCTTCTTCAAATGTCAGCTGTAAGCATTCTCCTCCCTCTCCTATGGCTCTGTGTAGAGTATTACTCATTATTTGTCTCGGGAATCATACTATTTTTAGTAGTTCAGTCAGGGGTTTAGGGATATAGTTTGAACAAATACTACAATTCAAATAAAGAAAACCCTAAGGCTCTCAGGTTCCTGACTCTGACAGCAGAGAGACAGGTGAGAAGGAAGGTAATTCAATCTCACCATCATTTGCGACATATGGCTCTGAGAGCTTCTGTATCTTTTGTTTGAGCAGACCTCGAACGTGTCTCTTCCTAAGAGTGTTCTGGCACAAACCCCTCATCCCCTTTTTCTTATGGGAGGTTGACCACTCCTCACACGCTGTACCCTCAGAAGAGAAAAATCTTCAGTATAGAGGTTTTCTCCCACAACTGTCTTCCAAGTCCTCTGACAGGTGCAGGAGCAATAGATTTGCCTTCTAAGCAGCAGTTTGTCAGAGGGAGTATCATAGAGCCAGCAGAACCTTCTTTTTCTTGTTTTTTCTTTTAAAATAGAAGCACTTTCTCTGGCGACCTATTATAATCTACTCCAGGGATTCCCCTCAGATCTCCTATTTAAGAGAAAGGGTAGCGGAGCAGAGGCAATGTGAGGGTGAGGGAGAGGGGAGGGGCAAGGAGACCACTGCTAGTCCTATAGGGAGGATAAACAGGTGATCTGCAGCCAGAACACAGACACTCCCCGCAATCTGACTCACGTTGGCTGTTGCATTTGCTGGGAAAAAGACTGTTGTGAACAGAGTGTTTATGTCCCTCCCCAATAACTCATATGTTGAAAACTAACCCCCAATGTGATGAGTTAGGAGGCAGAGCCTTTGGGAGGTGATCAGTGCCCTTATAAAAGAGGCCCCAGAGAGCTGTCTCACCTATTCCCACCAGGTGAGGACACATCAGAGAAGACACTTGTCTGTGAACCAGGAAGTAGGTTCTCACCAGATACCAAATCTACTGACACCTTGATCTTGGATTTACCAGACAGTAGAAGTGTGAGAAATCAACTTCTTTTGTTTATAAGCCACACAGTCTTTGGCACTTTGTTAGAGCAAACTGAACAGACAAGATAGAAATGATTTCATGTACTGCAGAGTCTCAGGATTCCTCCCAGAGCTATTGTATGGTTTGATACCAACATGACAGTGGGTTAAATCCCCTTCTCCTTTTTCCTTCTCCCTCTCTGTGTAAATATACCTACCCACCCACACTCTAAAACAGGGCTTTCTATTCAGAAATTCTTGTCTTTAAGATGAACCCTTTGATTACAGGCAAAACGCAACCAAATTTCTTCTTCATTTTCCTCTATGTATGTGATTAAGACACGCTTCCTTTAGGGAATCTTGCTGAGCGGAATCCCCTTTATTTCCCATCCATTTAATTATGCCTGGACTTTTGTAACAACCAGACTAGCCACGGTTTGGTTGTGTGGCCACGTGAAAACTTTAATGTAGAGTAAGATTCTTCCTCCTCATACCCCACTCATATTGGTTAGACCACAGAAATGAGAGACTATTATACAACCTCAAGTCAGATTTAAATAAAGAATATGTCAATATGCCATCTTAGCAACTAGCATGGGTTCTAAATAGGAAAATAAGGAAAGTGTTGAGTTTCTCATTCCACTTCAGATGTTTCTGATTAAAAAATAATTTAATAATAAAAAATCTTAGTTTTTCTACTTACGACAAGTGATCAAATAGAGCTGTTCAGATTGGCAAGTGAGCTGAAGGATAGGATGCAATTTTGAAGATATGTTGATAAATACCTCCCTCTTTAATAACTAATTAAGGTATATCTAGCACTTAGATGTGCACCTTGCCATTTTCCAGTATGAGTTTTCTTCTAATTATTACACTGAATCATTGGTTTCTCCTCCTCCTTTATTCATTCCTCTATAGGTCTCTTTGGAAAACAACAATGGATGGTATAATCATTCCTCTTGCTAATTATTTCAAAAGAAAATGGAAATAAATGTGTTTCATAAAAAAAGAATGCTGGATACTATCCTGGAACATGTTAAATGTTGAGGCCAATTATACCTAAACACTTCATGTTGGGCAAGTAGCAACACTGGAGAATTGTTAAAGTTTTTTTTTCAAAGCATAGCAGAAAAATTAGAGTGATGTATTTCAAATTAAAATATCTCAAATTGTGGGCATAGTTGGGTATGTGTACACACAACTGCATTTTCAAAAGATCTAGGCAATATAGGGGCGCCTGGGTGGCTCAGTCCTTAAGTGTCTGCCTTCGGCTCAGGTCATGATCCCGGGGTCCTGGGATTGAGCCCCGCATGGAGCCCTGCATCGGGCTCCCTGCTCAGCAGGAGGCCTGCTTCTCTCTCTCCCACTCTCCCTGCTTGTGTTCCCTCTCTCTCTCACTGTGTCTCCCTGTCAAATAAATAAATAAAATCTTTAAAAAAAGAAGATCTAGGCAATATATATTCAGTTAAGTCTCCTCATCACTGAATGGTTAGCATGGTATATATTTTTAGGGGATATAATGATCATTTTGACCATTAATATTTTGTTTACCTACACTCTCTAGTAATCTCTATTTTTTGAAGCTATAGCTAGCATTAAATTTTCATATCAACATTTTCCATTTTAAATTAAATATGGATAAATTCTTCATAGACAGACATTTATCAAGTAAGCGCTTCTTCCATGCCAAATATACCGCTTCTCAAATGAAAAATGATTTAAGGAACTGAGAATGCCTAGCCTATGACAGACAAGATTGATGCAGACCTCTCTCTGTAACATAGTTACCATATTTGAAAAACTGTGGAGAAGAGATTCACTTTACACAGTGTAGCTCTGAAGACAATAATATTCGTTTTTATTTAGCAGACATTTATGAGAACATTCCACGTGCCAGTCACTGTCAAAGATGTTGGAGATACCAAAGTAAATATTTCTCTACTTTCAAGAAGCGAACTGTCTATTGAAAGTTAAATAGGTCAACGCTACAGGGGAGATAATTTCCATCTAACACAAAAATTCCCTAACAATTAGAACTATCCAGAAAGATAACGTAGAGTCTTGGAGTTCTCATCACTAAGTTTAGCTGTGATAATACTCCAAGGATGGGGTATAATAGAAGGAGAGCCCAGGGCAACGGACTTAGTAGCCATAATATTAGATATGAGTGAGTGAAAGAAACATCATCGGGATGTAGACATTAGGCCATAGTCAGTAGTAGGAAAGCAAGTAGGCAATGCGAGCTATGTAAGGAGAAATCCAGAAGCTGAGTCAGCAGTAAAGCTAGAAATGAGTCAGAGGAAGAGCCTCAGCAGTTCAAGTCGTGCATGATGAAAGTTACTGGCAAACTGACCATCTCTGAAGCCTGTGGGAGATGAATTTTTAGTGTGGGGGAAAAAAAAAGATCTGCACAATCCCTGAAAAAGGACCATGCAAATGCCAAAGTTAATAAGGCAGTCATATTTAACAAATAAAAATACTGGTTGCCCAGTTAAGTTTGAATTTCAGATAAACTATATATATACATATATATATTAGTATAAGTACATCCCATGCAATACTTATACTACAATTTTTTTCATTGTTTCAAAGTTAACTGGGCTAACTGTATTTATCTGGCAACCCTAATCAAGTTAGCATTAGTCAGGATCATGTAAAGGGGATCCACTCATAGGATTGAGTTAGATTTATCCATTCAACAGGATTAATGGGATACCTAACATTTGCCAGACGCTCTGCTTAACATCGGGAGTACAAGAGTAAGCAAAACAGACATGACCTAGTGGGAGAATAAGACCATTGAATATAAGTGCCGTGGCGGAGGAAGCACAGGGTGTTATGCACGCACACACTAGGAAGATCCAACTCATTCCAGAGGGGTCAGAACATTTTCCCCAAACATATGACTAAATCCAAATCTGAAGCATCTGTAAGAGTCAGTCAGAGGAAGGAGCAGGGTAAGTGTTACTAGCAGAGGAAATAGCAAATATATGAGATTGAGCCAGGATTATTCAGAAAGATGCAAATTGTTCACTGAGACTGGAGTTTGGAGTTACAAAAGATGCGTTTGAAGCAAGAACTAGATTATGAAGGTCCTTGGAAGCAGGAAATCTGGAGGCCACCCTAAGGGAAATGGAAATCTCCAGAAAGCTCGACAGGCTAAGGATAGATATGGAGGGGATCATGTGATCAAATTTGCCTAAGAGATATAAACAGGTCATCAGGTTGGTAACACAGAACATCCCCCATTTCAGTGCCCTCTCACAAGACCAACTAGCAACTATCATAGACAAGGTACCATTGTGAATAACCCAGAACTCAGGGCTGAAGCACCCTTCCCTGGGCCACAGGGACCTGGAAGGACCACATTAGAAGGATAAGAGGAGTGGCTATACTCTGACTGGATAGCCCTTCGCTGACTGGCACAGAACTGCACTGAGAGGGCCCCCTTGGACCTGTGGTTTCTCCAGTGGGAAAAGGAGAGTCCAAGGTAGATATCCAGTTTCACCAGCATAGAGGGACACTACATGGGAGGTCCACTGGGGTCTTGCTTCGGAGGGATTGCAGGAGAATCAATGGGACTTAGCCACTGTAGGTTAGATTAGGATGGAGAAGTGGAGTTGGCCTTACAACAACCCCAAAATTGAAATAGTACTACCATATGATCCAGCAATTCTACTTCTGGGTATACATCTGAAAGAAATGAAATCACTCTCTTGAAGACATAGCCACACTCCTTTGTTTATTGCAGCATTATTTACAGTAGCCAAGACACGGGAACAACTTAAGTGTCCATTGATGGACAAATGGGTAAAGAAAATGTGGAAAATGTGATATTGATCTATCTATCTATCTATCTGTCCATCTATCTATCTATATTCCTGCCATTTTCAACAACACAGATGCATCTGGAGGATGTTATGCTAAGTGAAATGTTAGATAAAGAAAGACAAAATGTGATCCTACTTATATATGGAAACTAAAATACTGAATTCAGGGGTGTCTGGGTGGCTCAGTCAGTTAAGTGTCTGCCATCAGCTCAAGTCATGATCTCGGGGTCCTGGGGTTGAGCCCAGAGTCCAGCTCCCTGCTCAGCAGGGAATCTGCTTCTCCCTGTCCCTCTGCCCCTCCCCCTTCTTATGCTCTCTCTGTCTCTCTCATGCTCTCTGTCCCTCTCGCAAATACATAAAATATTAAAAAACTGAATTCATAGATATAGAAAACAGACTGTCAGTTGCCGTAGTGGTGGGTTGTAGGGGGGATTGGCTGAAGGGGGTCCAAAAAGTACAAACTTCCAGTGATAAGATAAATAAGTTTTGAGAATGTAAGGTACAGTATGACTATGGTTAGTACCAGTACTAACTGTATCGTATATTTGAAAATTACTATGAGAGTAGATCTTAAGAGTTCTCACCACAAGAAAAAAAAATATATAACTATGTAAAGTGACGGATGTGTTACCTAAGTTATTGTGATAATCATTTCATAATATATACGTATATCAAGTCATAAGTTATGTACCTTAAACTTCTATAATGTTATATGCTAATGATATCTCAATAAAATAGAAAAAGGAGATATAAGCAGTAGAACACAGAAGTGATAAGTTCTGGAAATATTTAGGAAGCTGAGTGAACAGAGTGTTTGGGTGTGTGTGTTAACAGACAATAAGAAATGAAGTGTAGTTCTATTTTTTACTCTATTTTTAATTTGTTGATAGTTGATAATGATGATTCCAGATGCTTTGAAAGGGCATGTTAGAGGAAAATGATCTCGTTTTGAATGAAAAGCACACAGACTTTGAAGTCCTGTAACAGCAGAAGTCTCATATGCAATTGTATTTACTGTCCTGGAGCTTAGGAGGAACCTGTATGCTCAAGACACAGATTTGTTAACTAGCAACATGGGGATAGCGATTGAAGTCAGAGGAAGAGAATGCCCAAAGAAGTTGGCACAAGAGACAGGTTTTAGGGCAAAGCCCTGTGGGACATCAACAATTATAACAGAGACTAAATTGAGAGCCTGAAGAGTTAATCACTTGTGTGACAGTTGATATGTTGTTGTTGTTGTTTTTTAATCTACCCCAGGCCTCAGTTTTATCATTTATATGCTGGATACACCTTTATATCATTATCATAACACAGAGTATGACACAGGTAGGTAGTCAATAATTTTAGCATTATGGTCTGTACGGAGCTGTTATCTTACTTGCTCACCTGCTTCGTGTACAAAGTTCTGTTTATTTTACAGTGGTTCTTAACATTTTGTTATAATTGAGCCCTCGTGAAAACCTGATGCAAGTGTGCTCTCTCCTTCCAGAAAAATGCATATGAAGAATGCAAATCAAATATGGGCATGCAATTTCAAGGGGCTTGTGGGTCCCCAGACTCCATCCATAGCTCCATCTCTGTAGCATTATCTGAAGGAGCGAGACATCCAGATTGGGTGTATGCTCTTATCACCTTGGTTCTGGGGCCTCAAGCTTAAATCCATTCCAGTTTTGCAGACTGTAGCAGAGCCCAAGAGTTCTTACATTTAAGACAGAAGTAGGTACTCTCTGTGGACATATACAGGGTGAGAATAGTAGGCAAGGTGTGCAAGCTTTCTGCCATTTATTTTCCAACCACCTCATTTGGTAACCAAAGGACACATTGCCTTTTGATCTTCCAGCACCATCTATGATGTGGCTTCAACCTCTTTGGGGTCCAGTAGCAGCAGTCCACCATTCATCCACGAGTGAAAATCTGTTGGCTTTTCTCTCTCTTGCTTTTCTTTCCCCAGCTTTCTTTTATCCTTTTCACTTTTATTCCAGAATTTTCTGGTTCTTTCTTTGAACTGAACACAATATGGAAGAGAAATGTAGTTTGAGTTTTCTGTATCCTTGTTGAATACATTTTATATTCCCTACCTGGAATTTTAAATAGTCACACCTTTTAGCCCTCACTTAGACCCATTCTTCCCCCTCTAAAAGAAAGTATGTCCAGGGCGCCTGGGTGGTTCAGTAGGGCGCCTGGGTGGCTCAGTTGGTTGGGCGTCTGCCTTCGGCTCAGGTCATGATCCTGGAGTCCCGGGATCGAGTCCCGCATTGGGCTCCCCGCTCGGTGGTGAGTCTGCTTCTCCCTCTGACCCGCTCTCCTCTCGTGCTCTTTCACTCTCTCTCTCTCTCTCAAATAAATAAATAAAATATTAAAAAAAAGAAGCAATCTCTTAAAAAAAGTAAATAAAAGAAAGTATGTCCAACTTAGAGGCAGACTTGAATTAACTTTTCCCCCAGGAGGTAAAGCCTTACTAATTAATAATAAAAGTTCTTATTTCAGTTTTTATACCTGAATTTTCCCTTAAATACTCTCAAAGTCTTCTATTGAATATTCTCTTTAAAAACAGATGCTTACTCTGCAAACTCTCTTGGGGCTGTATGTATGTTTGTTTTTGTTTTCTAATTTTTTAAATTGTTATTTTATTTTATATTTTTGGTTTTGACACTCCAAGTTGAAATGAGTTTGTTGGGGCTGATTCGTCTAATGGCAGCTACAGTATTTTTCATTTTTTTTTTTTAATTTATTTGACAGAGAGAGACACAGCGAGAGAGGGAACACAAGCAGGGGGAGTGGGAGAGGGAGAAGGAGGCTTCCCGCCAAGCAGGGAGCCCAATGTGGGGCTCGATCCCAGGAGCCCGGGATCATGACCTGAGCCGAAGCCAGACGCTTAACAACTGAGCCACCCAGGTGGCCCTAGCCACAGTATTTTTCAAAGACAAATGTCCCTCAGTATTTCTGTCTTTTATGACTCTTTTTTAGAAGTTGGTGGCTGCAGTCTCATAGTTCTTTCCAGACTGTATTTTTCATCTCTCAGTAAAGCCAATATCTTTATGACATATGGTAAGGAATGACCTTGAGTTTTTTTTTAATAGATGAAGTGCAATCTCCATTTATAAAATTGTATTGACATGTCTGCATATTTTTAAGCCTGTTGACTTTGCTTCTATCATCCGAAGTCATGTTCGGGGAACAATAAAGACTGTCATTTTAAACTGTGTGCACACAAATAGCTGGTAGTGTGCATCAAGCCATCTGCTCTGCCCAGGGCTTTTTTTTTTTTTTTCCTTTTTCTTTTTCTATGCATATCTTGTTCTATGCATAACTGTGCAAAGCCTTTAAAATGATAATGTTTCATGCTACCCATTTCCTGTGCTACAATTTCCATTACCTTGTTTTATGAAGAGAGATTACTTCTGATAAAGTAGGTGCAAAATCCCAGTTTAGACTGGTCCTTCCCCTTCCACAGATCACTTGTCATTTCAACCAGTAGGTCTTCAAATATCTTCTGGATATCTTCAAATGCAGTCTCTTCTGGAGCATAATTATAATTTCAAGAAATATGATTGCTATTTGAAATCTGTGTGTATTAATACATTCAGAGCTTGATTATTTCAATCAATTGTGCTATTCTGTTGCTGCTTCATGAAGCGTCAAGAAACAGCAAAGTAATTTTGACAGTTTTGATTCTGAATGGAAGTGAGTACCTCGCTTCATTGTATAGACTTTCCCCTGAGCCCCACATTCTTCTTCTTCCCTTCTCCTTATCCTGATTATTGATCAGAATTAGACAATCCATGTGGTGCAAAAATACAATCCCTAGCCTTTGCATAGTAAGATCACATTTATTCTTGATATGACATCAACATTCTTTGAGAGTAAAAAGCAAGGTTTTTCTTCTTTCCAATTCTTGAAGTGTAGTTCTGTTTACAACTGAGTCATCTTCTGAAATGTCATCTTCTGACATTCCAGATGGAAAGAAATGCATCAGATGGGACCCCACTTCCTATAGTGCTCAGTCAACTCATTTGTATATGTTCAAATTAATATCCAAAGATGATTGGGTAGGGCTACCATCTCAAAATGAGGGCAGTCAAAAGTCTATTCTTTTGTTACCAGCCTTTGAAGAAAATCCCACATCTATCATCCAGCTATTAACACAAAAGCAGTTTTATTTCAAATGTGAATATAAGAAAAGTTATAACAGAATCCACGTTTGCCATATGAAGCAGATGTAGCAATGCCAGTAATGTTCAGAATTCATAGACAGGATTTTCTAGAAGTTTCCAAAGCTAGTGAATCCTTCAATACCTATAGTAAAGACATGGGGAGGTCATTTGGAATGTTAATGTCAGGGGTCACTAGAGACTGTGGAACCTGATGTCTGCTGATGCATGGCTCTTCCTGTCTTCAAATACCCTAAGTTCTCTCCCTTCCTTACTTCCTGCATCGGTCAAAACCACTTCCCCAGGATGGACAGTAATATATTAACCCAGCTGTACTAATATGTCATGAATCAGATTTAACCTAGCCTAGGTTTGTTTGCATCATAGAAAAGGAGTTCCTATCACCTAAAGAAATTTTCAAGGATACCCCTGAAACGAAATGTATGTTCACTTTCAATCTACCGACCATTCGTGTCATGGTAATTAGTATGTCCATCTAAAGGACTTTTCAACAAACAGAATAAAAGGCAAGAAGGGTAATGTTTCTAAGTAGGGCATGTCTGTTGGTTCTTTCTTTTGATTCTGGATACTAAAGGAAGTCCTTGGCATATAAACAAGTGAGTCACTTGTAGATCCGCAGTTCCTGGAGATTACAGAACTGTACTTGCTATGATTTGATTATTACAAACTTCTTAGAGAAATCACTGCCATTTTGGAGGATTGGAAGGAGTCATTTCAGTGCTCCTGGGGGGCTCAGTTGGTTAAGTGTCTGCCTTCAGCTTGGGTCATGATCCCAGGGTCCTGGGATCGAGCCCCTCATCGGGCTCCCTGCTCCATGGGGAGCTTGCTTTTCCCTCTCCCTCTGCCTGTTCCTACCCCTGCTTGTTCACGTGCTCTCTCTCTGTCAAATAAATAAAATAAAATCTTTATAAAAGAAAAAAGGAGTCATTTCTGTGTTCTGACTACTCCATGTGTAATGATAATGGAGAAAAGGAAACTAACATGTTAGATATTTTATATGTATTTCCTCTAGTCCTTACAGTAACCACACAAGGTAGGTTCTCTGTTACCTCATTTTATAGACAAAGTGAGCTTCGAGAAATAAAATAATTTGCTCAAAATTCTCTAAAGACAAAAATCAATACAAATCTCTGAATTGCCATAGCCATAAGCTGATCTTGCTTGAAATGCTCAAAACAATAGAATTGGATTTTATCTTCTCATTGACTTATAAAAGGTTGTAGCTTGATGTGACTTTTTTGACACACTACTCCATTCCCCTCACTTGACAGACAAGACTGGAGGCAGAAGAATGTCAAGAACCCAGATTGTTTTTATGGCATTGGCCATGGCCAAGATGCCCATTTTTCTCCATTTCTTTATGGGAGCTCAGGAATTCTGGGAACTATGAGAACCAAAATTTCCGTCTCATTAAGAAATTTGAGACAATTTGAACTAACGGATTTTTGGTCTGCCTTTACTCCCATGGAGCCAGACTACCTGGGTTCATGTCCTGGTTCCATTATTTATTGTTGTGTGACTTTGGGCAAGTTACTTGATTTCTCTATGCCTCAGTTTCCTTTTCTGTGAAATGGGAATAATAACAATAGTAAGCTGGATAGGGTTCTTGTAAAGATAAAGTAAATTAATATGAATCTACCAAGAACTGAAACATACAATAGAACTTGCAGACAAGGACATTAAAGCAAATATATTCTATGTATTCCAAAAGTTAACTAGAGACAAGATGACTAAATGGAACATAAGTGTTCTGGGACAGAAAAAGGACATTAGGTAAAAACTAAGGCAATCTGAATAAAGTATAGACTTTAGTTAACATCAATATTGTTTCATCAGTTATAACAAATGTATCATACTAGTGAAGGATGTTAGTAATAAGGGAATCTGGGTGTGAGGTACATGAGAACTTTATGTATGATCGCCCTCCTTTTTTTAAAATCTAAAACCATTCTAAAAATAAAGTTAATTTTTATGATTTTTTTAAATGAAAAATAAATCAATAAAACATTCAAATTTCCTACCTTACCTTCCCCTCTACATTCCCCCACCACCCCCCACCACCAGAGGGACTAGGAAAAACAGGTTCTATTTCTTCATGCTGTTAGAGGAGGAGCTGATCCTCAAGCTGCTGTCTACTGGTCTCCTGAACCTCCTATTAAGCCAGAGTAATTCCATCTTCCATCCTGCTCTCTTTCAGTGCTCCTCCTGAAGCTAAAGGTGTCTGACTAAAGATTGCGTGGCTCGTTTTTAAAGGAGCTCTAAACAAAACACGCTATCAATTCTGCTCTGCAGAGGCCATCCCAGATAGCCACTCTGCTCCCAGAAAATCGGACATACAGAAGACATCAGGTCCCTTCCTTTGTTTTGGCTTTTTCTTTAGTCCATATTTCTTCTTCTATTTAAAATTCACACTGAATCCATTTGCTCTAACACCAGCCCTGCTGGTGTGGGTCAGTGGAGTAGAGTGTGGGGAAGCTGGGGAGAAACTAATCTATGAGCATCCAAACCTTGTCTCACCCTTTCCAAACTCGCCTCTTTCCTAACACAAATGGAGTGTGAATTCCATTACATTTTAGTTTTTATATTCTATGTTGGGAATGAAACTATTTCCTCCTATTGTGTAAGGGAAACTATTAAAAGCTACAAAATCCTTTTACTTTTTTCTTGCTGAATTCTAGTTTTAAATACTATTGTTACAGTAAGGATTTAAATGAAGTAGGGTAAACATTGACCATTTGATTTTATTTCATTTTTATTTTTATTTAAAAAATTTATTTGAGTACAATTGACTATGTTACATGAGTTTCAGGTGTACAACATAGTGATTCAACTTCTCTATACATAATGCTATGTTCAACACAAGTATAGCTACCGTCTGTCACCATACAACAGTATTACAATATCATTGACGGTATTCCTTATGCTGTGCCTTTATTACCATAACTTACTCATTCCATAATAGAATCCACTGTATCTCCCTCTCCACTTTACCCATTTTGCCCATCTACCCACTCCCCTCCCCTCTGACGACCATCAGTTTGTTTTCTGTATTTACAGGGATGACCACTTGATTTTAAACTGTCCCTACACTATTCATCCCTGAAAAGTTCAAGTTGCATGATTTAGCCTTAATGATTAAGGCACTGTTGGAAAGGGAAAAACAAAAAACAAAAAACAGCACTTTGATATGCACCCCTCCACCCACCAAGATACATTTGGATGAAATTCTAGAATGTATGATAAAAAGAAATGCTATTGTACTGTTAAAAATTATATCTGAGGGGTGCCTGGGTGGCTCAGTCAGTTAAGCATCTGCCTTTGGCTCAGGTCATGATCCCAGCGTCCTGGGATTGAGCCCCTCATCGGGCTCCCTGCTCGGAGGGGAGCCTGCTTCTCCCCTTGCTTGTGCTCTCTCTCTCTCTGTCAAATGAATAAATAAAATCTTTAAAAAAAATTATATCTGAAACTTAAAAATCTAATACCTTCGAGGATTAAATAATGCCCATGCTATTGGAAAATTTTATAAATGCTGGTAATTTTATTTTACATATTTATGTTATAATGAATCAGTTGATGATTCATTTAAACAAACCATATTTTATATAAGACAATATTCAAGTTCTCTTGTTAAAAAAGAGGTGGATGAAGTAGTCCTCTAGATATTCCTCAAAGACGTCGGTTTTATACTTTCAAGGCTGGTTGCCTCAACAATATTGATAATGGCAGAAATGATTTTCACCTATTTGCAGAATCAACCCAACCAGATGAACCCGACTACTGACAAATTTGCACTTTTGAGATCAGTCTATTTGCCTTCTCATCACCTAAGAAATTATATAGATTAGGCATTTAAGTGGTACGCTGCTATGGTACTTCTGAGATTTTGTATTTAAGAAGCTTTTCTTTTATTTCAGAAAATGAAAAAAAGGGTTTTTTTCAGTCTGCATCTGTCTTCTAAGCTCCAGCCCTTGAGATGCCTGATTAGATATGTTTACTTGGCTGTCTCATTATAAATGTCACACACACACACACACACACACACACACACACACACACACACACAATCTCTTCTCTAGTAACTTCAGATGACTAGTTATTTTCAGCACATGTCATGGTCTTTGACAACGAGATGAGGTTCTCACATCATTGTCTCTCTCTGAGTTCTCTTACTAGAATCCCACTTACTTATTGATAATAGACTTTCACCCTCCCTTAAGATTTGGTTCTGGTGAGCCTTTTACTCTCCCTATTCTGACATCCTACACATGTAATTACTTTTGTACATACCTCTCCCAAGGCATGTGAGATTCTGGAAAGTAGAAGTCCTGATATATTTGCCTGTGACTATACTGCCACGCAAGATTGGCAAATGTGTGTGTAGAAGCATGCATGTGGGCGTATGAATATGTGTGTGTGTAGGGAGTTGTTGATGTGTTTAGAGATGCTTGTTGGCTAGGGCTGGCCAAAATGAGTAGGAAAAAGAAGACAAAAGAGATCCATTTCTCTCTGTATAATAGAGTTAAAAGTATTGGGGGATTGTTCTCCTGGCTGTTAGAGAGAAAACATTTGCATGATCCTAGAGTGGTCTTGGGAGAAGGAAAGCAGCTGACAGCATAGCAGGAAATCAGGTCCAGGAAGAATGACTAGAGAGGTCATGCTGTTTTTCTGAACAGTGGTGTCTAATACTTATTTTAAAACATTTTTCTGTGTAATGTTATTACCAATTCTTCAGTGAAACTTATGTTGATGGTGCCTTAGGAAAAGAGGAAAAGCCTAGATTGATTTGGAGTAAAGCTCTGCAAATAGAGAGGAAGACAGATGAAGTGACATGCTGAGAGCCTTAGTGAAAATATCACACAGACGGTAAAAAGTGTGTATGAAGAGTCCAATCCAAGAGAATGTGAAGACTCCTGAAAGTCTTGGAATTTTAAGAAGCATGCTGGAGCTCTTACAACAGTTGAGATGAAGTATCAAATAATTTTATGGAGCACTAAAGGAAAAGACCCCAGAATGTTGGAGGATTTGAGAAGATTCTCATCATACAAAATTTTAAACAACTTTAACATTAAAGTTAGAAATTATTATATTAAATTCAATTTTTTATGATGCCAAAATATGCTTTGCAAACTGCAATTTTTCTCCATGTTTTGGAGGTTGACATCTCTAAAATAGCTTGCAGTTATAGAGAGGAACTGCTCATACTCAAGCACACACTATAAGGTGTGAGGCTTTTCTGGTCCACGTGTTTGGGACACCTGAATCTCTAATGAGTATACTTACTAATTAGCACTATTGAGGGGGTATGATGACCAGGAAATCATTATTCAAGAATGAACATATCCACAGGATGACAAGAACTAAATAATGGTCACTAAATATTTATTTTAAATGTGTATGTGTGTTTATATATATGAATCAATATTTATTTATATATACATCTGAATATACATTTGGATTATGTGTTTGAATATATTCAAATATAGTGTATATGTATGTGTATATTTTTTTCTTAAAGAATATCAGACCCTTAAAAAAAGAAACACTCCAGTATACTGTTAGTATTGATTTATAACCTCTGAGAGATTTTACCAGGCTTAGATAGAGTAAAACTCTCTTCTAGATCCTTTTCAGTTTTTCTTTTTCATCATCTTATGTGTTTATGAGAGTTCCAATTTCTCAGTATCATCAGACATTTTTGTTTTAGACATTCTGGTAGGTGTGTAGAGATAGTTCTTTGTAGTTTTAATTTGCATTTCCATGATGACTAATAAAGTTGAATACTTCCTATGTTTAGCAGCCAAATGGATAGCCACTTTTGTGCAATATCTGTTCAAACTTTTTGCCATTATTTTCCCTCCTGAATTGTGTGCTTTTTGCAGTTGTTTAAATATGTTTGACAAAGATCCTTCCTTAGTTGTATATATTACCTCAAAAGTACTTTATCTGATAATATCAACAAGCTTTAATTTAGTTAGTGTTTTCATGTCTTATATTTTACTATTCTTTTATTTTTAAGTTTTATATGGCTTTATGTTTATATTGTCTTTAGTCTAGTCTGAAAATCTTTGTCTTTTAATTACAATATTTAAACAGTTTACTTGTAATTTAAATACTGATACAGTTGAGATTAAATCCACTATCTTAATATTTATTTATTATGTATTCCATCTCTTATTCTTTTCCTTTAACAATTTCCTAATGGTATACCTGGCTGTATTTTTCATAATTTCTGTCCTACTTGGAGAATACTGATTTTCTTGGATTAATGGGCCATGTAATTCATCAGATTTGAAAAAAAATTTGCCTTTACTTTCTCAAATATTGGTTCTATTTCGCCCTCTCTCTCTTCTCCTTATGTGACTCTAGTTACACATGTGATCTTATGTTTCCTGTTTATTTTTTCCTTTTTTCTCTGTTTGCATATTTTCTATTAATTTTTCTTGAGTTTGCTAATCCTGTTTTCTGCTGTAACTTTTTGAATTTAAAACTATCCACGTGACTCTGAATTGTAGATATAATATTCTTACTTCTAGAATACCCAATGGTTTTCTATAGCTTCTAAATTTGTGCTGAAATTCTCCATCTTCTTTATTTTCCTAACATTAATCATAGTGATTTTGGAATTCTTATCTGTTAATTCCAATACTATGATCATCCTCTGGGTCTGCTTCTACTGACTTGTATTTCTTTACTGTCAGTCTTCTGGCAACTTGAATAACTAATAATTATATGCTGAAGATGTGAAAGATCTAGTGTAGAGTTTATGGATTGTGTTATATTCTTCTAAAGAGTGTTAGGTTTTGTTCCTCAGGCAGTTTAACTCTTTTTTTTTTTTAAATATTTTATTTATTTATTTGACATAGAGAGAGAGAGAGACAGAGCGAGCACAAGCAGGGGGAGTGGCAGGCAGAGGCAGAGGGAGAAGCAGGCTCCCCACAGAGAAGGGGGAGCCCGATGCGGGACTCGATTCCGGGACTCCAGGATCATGACCTCAGCCGAAGGCAGTGGCCTAACCAACTGAGCCACCAGGCGCCCCTTAACTCTTGATAAATCATTTTTTATGCCTCTGTTGATGCCTGATTTTAGACTTTGTTAGAACACATCTATTTTAACTATGCCTCTACTTCTAGGATCTGAATTTTAATCTATATACATGTATTTTCTGGAGTCTCATTTAAAAGCCAATGGAGTTCTCCATGGTCTCTCTATTCTGGTTATGCTGAACACCTACAACTTCTCCACACCTAATCATATCTGAAGTCTTCACTCAGCTCTTCAGTTTCCCATTGGCCTTTCTCTGCCATGCCTTCCAGAGTCTTACTATGAATATTAGGGGCCAGATGGATAGCCACTTTTGTGCAATATCTGTTCATACTTTTTGCGCATATATATATATATATATATACACACACACACACACACACACTCAGTTTAGGAATTATCCAGGGGCCTAAGAGGAAATTTCTTTTTAAGATTTATTTATTTATTTTAGGCGGGGGTGGGGGTAAGCAGAGGGAGAGAGATAGGGAGAGGGAGAGAGAGAGAGGGAATCTCAAGCAGAGTCCTTGCTAAGCATGGATCCTGACACGGGGCTTGATCCCACAACCCTGAGATCATGACCTGAGCCAAAATCAAGAGTCAGATGCCCCAAGAAGAATTTTAATTTAGGTTTCCTTGGGGTTATTTCTGTGAAGTTTTGACCTGTCCATTATTATGACCCACAAATCCCAACTGCCTTATCATCCCCAAATTTCAACTTCTCTTTTCTTCTGCCCACCTAAATAATCACTTTCTTTTGGGTCTTATGTCCTTAAATTGAACTTTGGAAATTTCCTCAAGCTGAAAGCCAGGATGGATATGAGGTCCTTTTCATAGGTTTTCCTTCTATCAAATGTAGCTTTTTGCTAATTGCTATTCAGAAACCACCAATAATTTTTACATATTTTAATAACTTTATAATTTTTATGTAATTTTATAATTTTTATTTTTGGCCCAGCTTTTATAATTGTTGACTGTAGGACTATAAGCCAATACCAACTTCTCCATTATGGATGTATTTCTCTATTTTCTTACTTTCTTTATATCATTTATTTTTTTCATTTTAGTTTTGCTTTATTTAGCTTATTAGTTAATTGCTTTACCTTTTGGAGTTACTGTCCTAGACATTATAACATACTTCCTTAACTTATAGAACATAGTATTTAGGGGCACCCGGGTGGTGTTAAACATCTGCCTTTGGCTCAGGTCATGATCCCAGGGTCCTGGGATCGAGCCCTGTATCAGGCTCCCTGCTCAGCGGGGAGTCTGCTTCTCCTTCTCCCTCTGCCTTCTGTGCTGCCCCTCTCGCAACCCCGGCTTGTGCTCTCTGGCTCTATCTCTCTGTTAAATAAATAAATAAAATAAATAAATAAGTAAATAAATAAAATCTTTAAAAAAACATAATATTTAAAAATTACAAATACTAAATCCCAATCAATATAAGAATCTTAGATCAGTTAATTCCATTTTTTTCCTTCCCAACTTGGTGTTATTATTTTAATGCATTTTAATTCTACATATATTTTAAGTGTCACAGGACTTTATTATTTTTAGACTTCCAACATTTATTTAGTCCCATTTCTCATCACTATGTTGTGTATTTCTGTTTTTCTTTTTTTTTTTAAGATTTTATTTATTCACTTGAGACACAGAGAGAGAGAGAGCATGAGCAGGGAGACAGACAGAGGGAGAGGGAGAAGCAGGCTCCCAGCTGAGCCAGGAGCCCGATGTGGGGCTCGATCCCAGAACTCTGGGATCATGACCTGAGCTGAAGGCAGATGCTTAACCATCTGAGCCACCCAGGTGCCCCTGTATTTCTGTTTTTCTAACTGTAATAATTTTCCTTCTACCTGAAGAACTCCCTGTGTTTGTTTTGTTTTGTTTTTTAGTGTGAGGCTATTGGTAATGGTTCTCCCCAATTTTTCTTGCTTGAAAGTATCTTTGATGTGCCTTTATTTTTAAAGGATATTTTCACTAAGTTGGCAATTAATTCCCTTCTGCATTTAAACATTGTCTATTGCCTCCATAGTTTCTGTGGACTGACTAAAAGTATTGTGTGATTCGCTGCCCTCTGCCTACTTTTAGGATTTTGTGTGTGTGTGTGTGCCTTTGGTTTTCATCAATTTTAATATAACATTCCCAGATTTCCAGGTATAGTTTTCTTTGATTTACCCTTCTGGAGATTCACAGATCTTCTCTAATCTGTGGATTGTTATTGTTTCTAAGTTTTGAAAAAATTCTCAGCTATGATCTCATCAGTAATTGTCTCTATCTTTTCACACTCTTCCCTCCTTCTAAGATTATAATTTCTCATGTAATGTGCTTTTTTCTCTCTTGCCTGTAGATTGCTTAAGATATTTTCTATATTTTCATCTCTCTTTTTTTCGCCATGTTTTAATCTGTATATTTTCTAGTGACTTGATTTTTGGTTCATATTTCTTAATTCTGCTGCATCTAATTTACTGTTAAATGCTTACCCTTTTTAAAAAAATTATGTCATTTGCTATATTTTTTAATTTTGTGTTTTCCATTAGAATATTTTCATATATTCTAGTTTTCTATTGAATTTCTTAATCTTGTCATCTGTTTTATTGAATATATAAATCAATTATATTAATGTTCACAGCTGATAACTCCAATACCTATAATCATTTATGGATCTGCTCTTATTGTCTGTTTTTTCCTCTTGTGTTTTGGGATTTTCTTTTGTTTTTGTTTTTTGGTCAGTTATTCCTGTGGCATACTTGATTTTTTTATTGAATTTTAGATAATTTGTATATAAAATTGCAAATATAATTTGAGGCCCTTATTAACATTATCATTTTTTCATAGAGAATGTAATTTTGCTTTCAGGAAAGCTATTATATAGGGACAGATTACAGGGGATTCAAAGCTGGATTTCACTCTTTTATGAAGGTTAGTCTATTTTTGATTGGATTTTATCCTTGGAGTGTATACCTTTCAGACTCAAACTGGAAGTCAGAATGCTCTTCACTGGCCCTAAATTGTAATTTTTGTTTTCATGGTCCCACACAATTGCTGAAATCTCTCTTCAGCTTGCTAATTTTTTATTACCACATTCTGCTTATCTTTTTAGACTCTCTACCTTAAAGAGCTTAAAAATGCCTTAAAAGTATTTTCATAGTAGTAAAAATTTAGAATAGCTGTAATGTGGGGTTTAGCCCAATTTTTGTTTCTTTATTCCAGGATTCTAACTGTTGAAGCCTTAGTTGCCTTGATATCTCTTCAATGGTATCAAACAGATTTTTTTTTCTGCTTTTCTATTTGTTTTTGGTGAAGGTATTGATATGCAACAAGCTATTCCACCCTTACAAGAAAAAGCACTCTGAAATGGTTTTTATTTTTCAACTTTCAGTATCTTTATTTTCCAAAGAAACTGGACACCATTAATTCTTAAAACCAGGCCACTCCAAAATACTTAATCTTATAATTCAGACTCTTGTTTTAACAAACTCTACTGCATTATTTGTAAATGTGAGAATGCATTTAAGAACTGGGAAATGAAGTGTAAGAGATTACACCAACTAGTTAACTAAATATTGATAGAATACATAAAATTAAATTCTCTATGTAACACACATGGCTTTTACTTATTGCAGAATTTTGGCCCTCTTATAAGGTAACATATAACATTGCAACTCACTCTTAGCTTATCTATTCCAAGAAATATGAAATATTGAAAATGACAGATCCCTCCCATAACTTGTCACTTAGTATCTAAATCAACTTAAGAGATGTAGGTGAAGAAAAAATACCTTTTTATTTTTAGAAAAAGCACTTTAGTCACTGCCCTGAGACTAATCAGTGAACTCTGAAATAACAAATTCATCAAGTTTTGGCAAATGGAACACCAGAAATAGATCATGGGCAACTTTTTTTCCTTAAGTCTTTTGCCTAAGAAATTCTATGGGGAGCTTTGGTATTGACGAAAAAGAAGATACAGGTTTATCAAACTTCGTTTAATGGGTGTCAAAATTCTCTGGCAGATTTTGGTCAAGATGTTTCTATTTTAAAAGTACTGATTTTAAAATCTCACAACTTAAAACTACCTCAAAAATGGTCTGGAAAACATCCCTTTCTTTCTGAAGGCTTTACATAGCCTTTATATTATTAATCAGTCTTTCACTATTAAACTTAAATGGCAAGTGAGGCAAACAGTTCTGAGACGTTCCTCCACAAACAATCAAGACTGAGTGCAATGTTCTAGATAATACTCGTTTAGCCAGTCTGGGTTTTCTGAGCCGAGTTGGGTGACTTTGCCAAACCCAGCAGCATATGATGTCCACTGCCATGAAGACACCTGTAACAACTGTCTGCACCATATCATGAACAGCAAAGTGACCCAGAGGATGATAGAAATTTTCAACACACATAATTTTGTCAGAAACCATTTCAATGATAGCAGCACCCTTAGAGTTCAAGAATTTGGGCCAACTGCCATCTTCTTACCAGAGCAACTAATATCTTCCTCCACTCCTTGACAAACTTACAAGCAATGTGAGCAGTGTGACACTCCAGCTCATGTGGATAACCAGCACCAATCTGGCCTGAATGGTTCAGGATAATCACCTGAACAGTGAAGCCAGCTGCTTTCATTAGTAAGTCATTTTTGCTGTCACCAGCCACACTGTCACGGCAAGCATCTTTGACAGACGTGTTCTTGATGTTGAAGCCCATGATGTTCCCAGGCAGAGTTTCACACAAACTTTCAAAATGCATTTCAACAGACTTTATTTCAGTTGTAATGCTGACTGGGGCAAAGATGGTTGTTATGCCTGGTTTATTTATTTTTTATTAAGGATAATCTATGCTGGGGCTCATACTCATGAGGCTAAGATCACGATTGCATGCTCCACCAACTGAGCCAGCGAGGTGCTCCATTATGCCTGGTTTAGAACCCAAGTCTCCACTCAGCTCACGGCAGCTATACTAAAACCACCAATTTTATAAACAATCTGGAGGGAGAGACAAAGAACTTGTCAATTGTATGAGTTGGTGTTAGGAGATAATACAGAGCTTCAAGCAGTATGGTTCCACTGGGACTTCCATCCTTCTAGTGAATTTCCATCCCTTGAACCAAGGTATTTTAGCACTTAGCTCCAGCATGTTCCACCATTCAAACCAGAATTTGGCACAAATGCTACTGTGTTAAGTTTATAGAAAATTTTCTTAATGTAGAAGCCAACTTCCTCATTTCTCTTCTACCTATAGAGTGGCTCAGTAGAATCCACTGTGTTAACACCAACAATTAGTTGGTTCAAACCCAACATGTAAGCCAGTAGGGCATGCTGATAGGTCCACACAATCTTGGAGATACCAGCTTCAATTTTATAAATACTAGCAGCAACAATCAGAACAAAACTGTCAGCCTGAGATGTACCTTTGATCATATTTTTGATAAAGTCTCTGTGTCTTGGAGCATTAGTGATGGCCACATATTTACTGCTCTCAAATTTCCACAAGGAGATACCCATGGTGATACCATATTCACACTCAGCTTTAAGTTTTTCCAAGACCCAGGCATATCTAAAGGAGACTTTCCCATTTTAGCAGACTCATTCTCAAAAATGTTGATGGTTATTCTGTTGATTCCAACTACATTTGTAGAACAGATGGCCGGTAGTAATAGACTTGCTTGAATTTACATGTCCAATGATAGCAGTATGATGCGAATCTTTTCCTTTTCCATTTTGGCTTAAATTTAGTGATGTTTTTCATAAGACCTGTGTTCTGGTGGCAAGCTCATAACAAAAAGAAACAATTTGTTTTTAACTAAGTAAATTTTACAATGTTTTAGTAGCCTCCTCTGCTTTATGCATGTCAGCATAGTCATTTTTCATGAGACAATATTGCTTCATTCTCTAAATATATGGATTTTGTCAACTGCTTTTAGGAAAGTATGGTACAGTAGTAGTCTATTATATTCTGTTTCTTATAGTCTATCTATGTAAATTATACAAATGGAAAGAACAAAAGTAAGGGAAGTTTTACAGTCTTTATGTATTTTACTATAGCTGTGTTTTTGTCTTCTTGCTTCAAAAAAAAAGAAGTGGTATCTGAAAGTCATCATTGTCAGTCATTTTAGGTCATATAGACAGAGGCAGTCCCCCTCAAGTGTTGTATTAGGGGGGATTTCTGAGATAGAGTCAGAGGGGACGAGATTTCCTGTTCTTCTCAGAACTTCAAAGCAGATCAAACAAAGGGAACTCATTAGCTGGTGAGTTTTAGATCAATGTTGATGACAACTATTCATTTCCTAATGTTACTGGGACTAGAATATAAAGCAGATTTGTACACAAAAAACTTTCTGACTAATGTTGGTTCTGAAATTTTCACTCACTGCATTATCAAAGTAAGTTTTTCTTATTAGTGTGAGGCCCCACAAAAATATTCCCTAAAATACACATACTCTACATGAGTGTTTATTTTGATAGCAGTGAAAGACATCCATTAGAGTTTATATTTATTAAATCTCATTTATATAAATATTATATTTTTAATAAACTTAACCTAGGTGAAATAGTGAAAAAACCAAGTACCTAAAAATGCTTCAAAACTGCTATGAAACATGTTACATAGTCAATGATCATAATAACCAGTGATATAATAACCAATAATATATAACCAATAATCACTACATAATCAATAATATAATTATATAATCAATGATTATAATAATTAATAATTATAATATATATAATAATGTAGTGTGAGGTTCCTAAAACTGTTGATTAAAAAGCCCTATAAGTCCATAAAGAGTTACTACAAGAAGTCTAGATGTAGACTAATGTATACATCATAATTTATAGGTTATATAAAAATATCAACCTACTTTTTGAATTTTTATTTTGTTACAAGTGTGATTGATATACTATACATTTATACTCAATTATTATCACTATGTATTTTCTTATTCAACAATTGCAATGCTATTCACTATTATTTTGAAATGATCTGTGATATTCTTATTCTTCAAAAAGGTTCTTATAACTGAAAAGCACAGAAAATTATTGATATATTAAAAACGCTATTTTACCTCCCAAGCCTAATTTTTTTCCACTCTGGATGGAAATTTTGCCATCTGCCATATGGAAATGTAGTAGATGTTGAGAGCATTTAGTAAATATTAATTTCTTTACCTTTCTTTACCCACAGATACAAAAACATAGTTTTGCTCTGTAAGATAAATTGTCACATTAAAATCAAAGTTATTAATTCTCAATTTTTTCACAATTCTGATTTTTTAAACAAATTACTAGAGAGAGAACTGATAGAAAAACTCAAACTACTAGCAGAAACTACCATTAAAGAGGAGCAAAACTATGACAGAAATACAGTCTAATAATATAATCAGCAGTTATAACACTAAGCCTAAACATTAAAAGAGGTCATTAAAATGAGGAATGATAATTATGTAATGTGATAGAGGCACTAACTATTGCAACAACGGCAAACGTATTAAATATGTAAATGTACTGAATTAACATGTACACCTTAAATGTACTTAATGTTATATGTCAAATATATTTCAATTTTAAAAAGTTAATTTATGTTTATTTCTACTAAAAAACAATCAACCAAAAAGTAAAAGTCTGACTAAGAGTCTAAGCTTTATGCACATTCTTTTCTTAAATTTTTATAACAAGCTTTCCTGTCATAAGAATGTAGTAGTATTATTCCCATTTTACAGATGAGGAACCTGACATACCAGGATATTAAGAAATCTCCCAAGACTACAGAGCAAGTTAGTGATGAGGCTGGCTTTAACTACACTTCCTTTCATTAATGAAATCTTACCCAACTCTGCTATGAGGAGGGTTCTCTTAATTGATTTTGATGCTTTCTGGGCAATAATATGATCTGGGATTTGAGGTAAGAAGAAGCAAAAAACTCACTGCCTCCCTTATTCTAAGAACACATGCCTGTCTTTTCTTTCCTGGTTCATTAAGCATTTCCTCTCCCTCTCTTTCATGGTGAGTAGCTTCCTATAAATTTCTCCCAGTCCTGTTATATTGTGAATGTTCCCATTTCTAAGGACATCAAATTTAAGGGAGCTTTGACATCTCTGGCTTTTCTGATACAGTCAAAGAGCCTTAGTCTATCTTTCCTGTGAAATGTTTTTTAAGATAGCAGAGAGAAACTCTCTAGATATGTAGAGAGAAATAAGAGTCCTTAGGCACATTTCCCAGCATCATTCTCTGAAGGAAAAATTGATCTATGATAGAGCACTTTAATTAAGTGGCAATTATATTGCTAATTCCTCTGAGGAATGTCAGTGGCATAGCCTGCCTGATCTATGGAAAACAAGTCAGCAGAGTTAAGACTAACATAGGCTAGGCTTTTTTTCTTTCCTTCATTGACTACCAGCCTTGCTGGTTTGTCATGGTTGAATAGGTATATTCAGGTATGAAAGAGTACTAGGTCCGTGTTGCTCTTAATGAGCATATTAATAGCATATTCGTTTCTTGAGAACATTACTGCGATTGGAGCCAAATTCTGCTACTTTGGTGAGCACTGACTAATCACACTCCCTCGGTAACCACGTGTATACAACAGTTTACTGAATAAACTGATGACTGAGGATAAACATCTGTTTACACCGGCATAGAATTTCAGGAATACTTGGATGTTGAAACCATAACTACTAATGCAGAGATGCCCTTAGGAGAATGTAACATGCAGAGAGTAACCTTTGTTGATTAATAGCTGCTCATTTCTCAATTTCACTTTTCATTAGCATTGCTTGACACTCAAAAATCTGCCAATATTGTGGGTGTAGTAAAATTTTTGTGTTGGTGTTTGGGAAATGATATAGATATACTATATATTAGTCACTTTTACAGTAGTGATTACTGGCATATAAATGGTTTATTTCCACTTTTTCCATTGTGATATATACTTTAAAAAATTGTTTCTCTGACTATATTTGTCTAAAATTCTTCCCTGTGTTTCCTCTTAAAATAGGAAGGAAAGAGAGAGAGATTAATTCACAGATTTTATTTGTGATAATGTCCTTTCTTTCCTTTCTGTACATCAGTATAGGAAGAGTGCAATTCAAACTCCTCTTGCCAAATGAGCATCATACTTTGAGCATATGATCCATTTATTCAGGGCACTGGGGCACTGTTGTAAACTTCCACGTACAAAGGAAAGGAGGAGACATGAGACGAGCTAGAAGATATAAAATGTGATGACAAAATACAAAGGTCAACAGGTGAATCGTGCAGACAACGGTATGCATCAGATGTGATAATAGGATGTGACTGATTCAGTGAGAAGCCCAGAGTCTGGCTCTGGGGCTTTGAAGTAGTGGGCCATGTCTTTGATCTCCCTACTTCAGCCTCTCTAAGTAGTGTGGCAATAAGCCAAGTGCCTGGCTGATCTGACCAGGGATGAAACTTTGTCACTGAAGACTCCTACTCTCTATCCCTCTATCCAGAGTTAATGCTCCCACAGGACAGAGTACAGATTCTTCTCTCACCAGCTGACATGCTTACACCTGCAAACATCACAGACATAAACAGACTAGCGTTTTCTTATTATTTTTCTTAAAACACAAACACTGTAGATATTGGACAAAGAGAACGTGCAATTCATATATAACTTTCACAGCTCTCTGTTTTTTGTTGAACAAAAAGTAGATATAAGTGAGAATAATTCTTTGTTTTCCTCATGGGATTATTCAGTTAGAAAGTATACAAAGCAATCCAGCCATGCAGAAAATGATATAATCTATTAAGATGAGTCTGAGTACTTGGAATAGAAAAATATTCCATAATAACAAAACCTGTTTGCCACTTAATCTAGTCCTGTGCATAGTATCTGAGACCAGGTTATCTGTAAATGTTCTCTAGATGTCAATACTTTTGAGCCCATTGCATTTGTGCTCATACATCAATAATTTTGTAATCCTAAAAGCTTGCCTATTGCATTTGATAAATCAAGAGTAACTGTATGTCCATATTTCTTAGAAGCAAGAAGTTTCATTTTAGATTCAGCCGCTAAGTGCATAGATAGTAAAGAGTTATTTGGAAGAATGTAAAGAAATATTTAAGTGGCACACATGATACCGTAGAAGAAAAATAATGCTGTGTTAATTTGCATCCTGAAAGGTCAATAGACAATTAGGGTGGCATCTCAATTCCTTTTAAAACACATAACCATAATGTCTGTAATGATCAAAAAATTACTCTAAGAGTGGCACTGGAGAATGAAATTCTCTTTTTAAACTTGAAATCAGGAACATGGAAGCATATCTCAATTTTTCTTAAAGTGTAACCTGAAGATAATCGCTTGGGCACTCTTGTTAAAAATGCAGACTCCTGAAACTTGCTCCAAAATAATCCACTGTAGAAACTCACTTGTAAAGGAAGACATGACAATATCTAACACTAGCTTCCTTAGGTAGGTCTCGTATATCCAATAATTTATCCATTTAGCAAATGTTTATTGAGCACTTACTAAATTCGAGGTACTTTCAGGCTTGAGATTAAAAATTAATCAAATGATTCCTGCTGCAGAGCACCTCAGAGTTTCTTGATAATGACAAAATTCAAATTATTGCTATTAGCGATACAATGGAGATATCCACCAGGCAAAATTGGACCCAGAGTGGTAGAGGATAAAGAAGAGATGTCAGGTTAGTGGAGAACAATGTATGGTCTCCATTAAAAAAGCTAAGTTTGGAGAAGATCAAAGGTGAAGAGAGGAGTTTAGAGACCATCACAATGAATCAGACGAGAGATGCAGATTGAAAAGTGGATACACATTTTTTCCTTCCTTCTTTTGGAAATAGACCTCACCATTCCTTTGGCAAACTACTCCCTGCCTCCCTCCCCAGACACACACACACACACACACACACACACACACACACACACACACACACGCACACACTCATGGGATTTTGTTAGAGCTGTCAATCATAGTACTATATAATCCTGACAAAATGAAAAGTCCAAGGTTTGTGTGCATGACTGACCATACTGATTATCTATCCCTTCCATTATTACTTTCAGTGGATGAGAAACTGGTCATGTCAAAGAATGTGAAAGGAACCAAATAATAATCAAAAGATGAAACCACAGCAATTTCATAGGAGCAGAAGGATCAACAAAAGTAAAACCTCATGGTAATTTTAGGAATATTTTAAGTAATATAAGCATCCACTGAAACCATGACCAATTCCAGACAATTCTGTTAATGCTCATTTCCTCTTTCTCTCCCTTCTTTCTTTCCTTGACATGAGGTAGGTCCTATAATGGTAGCTGTGCAAGAATGGAGTATCAGCGTTGGGGGGTAGGGAGCTTCATAAGCTGGGAAATTGTCTATAGAAAGGGGCTGGGCAAATAAGCAAGTATGTTGAGGATGACAGAGCTTGGTTTCTCACTGCTGAAGAAGTGAATACAAATATGGAACAAAGGAAGATTCAAATGAACCATAAACTCTGTAGTGTAGAATGGAATAGGGAATTTAATAGAAAAAGTAAATATGGGACACCTGGGTAGCTCAGACTTTAAGCATCTGCCTTTGGCTCAGATCATGATCCCGGGGTCCTGAGATTGAGCCCCATGTCGGGCTCTCTGCTCAGCGGGAAGCCTGCTTCTCCCTCTCCCACTCCCCCTGCTTGTGTTCCTTCTCTCATTGTGTCTCTCTCTGTCAATTAAAAAAAAAAGAAAGAAAATGTAAATATAAGGCACAAGCCAAACACTGAGGCCCCAGTATCAACTAACTTACCTCACATCCAGACCCGGATTTCTACATACTATTCTCCACTAAAAGAACCAAACCTTCTTGGAGAAGTAGCTTATCCAAATCAGGGTCAAGGAAAGTAGAGAATGAGCTTGGAACATCCCATTGTGCCAAATACAAAGGAAGTCCTGAAAGAATGAAGAAAACAGGTTAGAATACATATCTAACTGGAAGGGGCTCCTCCTGTCCAAATCTGGGAAAATTTAAGCATCAAAATAATCATATCAATGGGTTATAAACCATCGAACTAATAAAAATAAGTAGAGATTAGAGCAACCATTCTTTACAATAGAATATCAAATAAGAAATATAGGAAAAGTATGGCAATTTAAAAACCACCACTTTCTACCCATTGTAGCAATAATAAATTCAATACATGCTGCATCAAGTGGTGAACGTGAGCTGAAGAATGGGATATTTGTATGAAACCAAAGTATCTCCACAAAAAAAAAAAAATGTTTAGTAATTCCAAAGTAATGTTCCAGAAGAGAGTCCTGGCAGACATAATATTTACCAAGTAATCAAATTAGCACCATTGGTAATGAGACAAATTAGCATCATGTGCCACCTGATAGAATACAATGAAACCACCACCTCCCTTCTGCAGTATTCTTGCCAAAAATGCATAATGTGCTTCACTTCTGGAGGAAACATTAGACAAATCCACATTGAGAAAAACTCTACAAAAAGAACCCTCAGAAACTCCAGAAATGTCAAGGTCATGAACGTCAAGCAGTGACTAAGACATTGCTCTGGATTGAAGGAGACTAGAGAGACATGACACCTGGGTACAGTAAAGAGGTCCTGGAATTGTGCCCTTGTAATAAAAGGCATAACCGGGACAATTGGCAAAACTTGAAAGGACCTCTGGATAAAGGGTATATTGGTATTTCTTTGTAGCATCTTTTTACTTTTTGTGTCTAATGTTATTTCAAACTTTCTAAAAAATCACTTTAAAAAATAAAAAAAAGTTAAAGCATTTCTTCCCCAAATTACTATTATCTCTAGTAATCTCCTTGTATGCCTGAAGAGGTAGCTGGGCAGGATAGTAATATGATCCTTGCTGTACTTCCTTAGGTGTATGCCACTCCAAATAATCACAGACATTCAAAATGGGTTATTTGATCAGACATACTGAGCATGGGAAGAGTTAGGTATCAACATAAGAGTAGCTTATTCTCCCCAAGAATTTACTATGTTCTCATTTAATTTTCATACCAACTCCAAGAGCTAAGTATATTATTATTTTCATTTTCCTGATAAGAAAACTGAAATTCAGGGGGCGCCTGGGTAGCTCAGTCGTTAAGCGTCTGCCTTCAGCTCAGGTCATGATCCCAGCGTCCTGGGTTCGAGCCCTGCATCGGGCTCCCTGCTCCGCGGGAAGCCTGCTTCTCCCTCTCCCACTCCCCCTGCTTGGGTTCCCTCTCTCATTGTGTCTCTCTCTGTCAAATAAATAAATAAAAATCTTAAAAAAAAAAAAAAGAAAACTGAAATTCAGATAGGTTGAATAAGTTGTCTTAATTCATAGTTTTAGCAGATGATGGAGCAGGGGATTGGAACCCAGGTAGCCTCTGCTGTGACCTACCTTATTAGCCACTTTGGTATCCTGTTTCTCACAGGTCCAGGTAATGTCCAGATTTGGAAGGCAAGACTGGTGTCAGGGATGGATGCCATTGTGAAAGATTGATTGTTCCTATTGGATGGGACCCCTACTAGTTGGGAGGAGGTAGATAAAGAGACAAATTCTTCTCTTGGTTCCTCTCCCTTAGTCAACAGCAGTAGGTCAGGGCACAAAGGCACAAGTCAAACAGGTCAGGGAGGTAGAGGACTCTCCTTTCCTGGAGAGGCTAGAGCACCAGGCAGGACAGCTGACAGAGTACAGAGTACGGAAGTCAACATCAAAGAGTCTGAATCAAATGCACATCCCAGTAGACAGGGACTGTGGGGGTCCCTGCTGCATGTCCTCCCTCTCTTAGGACTGGTCCAGGAATGGGGACAGCTGAGGCTAATCTGGATCATCCAGGGTAAGGAGCTGTGCAAGGCAAGACTGGGAGAGCGGAACCTGACTCACAAAATGGCTTAGAGTGTCTTATTACAATATTCACTTCCCAAGTGATGGCAGGGAGAACCCCCAATTTCCTTAAGTATACAGCATTTTTTCCTCTTGGTCCTTCTGTGGTCCTCCGGTTCGCAGGACCCTATGGGGATGCAGTAGTGACACCGTAGAGCATTTTAATGGTTTAGAGTTATGCAGCAGTCAGCAACTCTCTTTTAACGACCTCATTTCCCCTTCCCCCCAGAAAGACCAGTCTGCACAAACCAGCAGTATTTAAAGTTCTTCATTCCGGGTTCTCATTTCATTCATCTTGTGTCCTAGGTCTATTTGTTGAAATAAACTAATTCAAACTGAGACTGCATTGGCCCCTCTGGTAGCCACTTCCCACACACTATTTTCCACAACAGCTACATGGTTCCCCTCTTTCTGGCTTTCAGATTCAAAGTCAAAACAAAATGTCAAACTTCCGGTCTCCGAAGGGTGAACTCACGAGGGCTCAGCAGCCACATTGTGCTTGCTGCTCATTAAGCGTTCCCCTAGGGCAGGTGAAGTGAAAGAAATGCACCAGGCAAAGCTATAAATCTAAATAAAAGGACTCATTCTTAAGGCTGATTTTTTGCAGATAC
Source organism: Callorhinus ursinus (assembly GCF_003265705.2). Taxonomy (NCBI): domain Eukaryota; kingdom Metazoa; phylum Chordata; class Mammalia; order Carnivora; family Otariidae; genus Callorhinus; species Callorhinus ursinus. Next base: position 61,278,374 of record NW_027397068.1, on the reverse strand, counting down.
CTGCAACCGAGATAAAATCCAGACAGACTAGTTTTGCTGAGAACAGCCATGATGTCTATAAAGGCCTGTTTGGATTTGAGGTGTAATGGCCAACAGTGTAATAACAGTCCTTAGACCTTACAACCACAGATTAATAATGTCTGGAATATTTCGCAAGAGAAAAGAAAACTTAGAGTGTTGAAGAAAGCAGTGGGAAGTAAATGAACAGCTCAAAATCTTGTTCTAAATTAGTCTTCAGGTATAAGCCTTTTGACAGGTGGGGCTCAAACCAAGCTCTTTGCCCAGCACCAGTGTTACAGGACGGGATGAGGGACGGCTTTAAGATACTCTACCTATTCACCTGTGTCCCCCGACTGCTCTGTCATTCAGAGAAAACTTACAAATCATCCGCACCTTCTCTCTTGGAAAAACCGGCAGAGGTCCCTTAGCCACAGAACCTCCAAACACAATATCCTTAGGAAAAATGTGCTATCACCAAGCTTTTGGTTGTGGGGGGTAATTTTGCTTTGGTTCTGTTACATGACTTTTCTCAGTGTTGAGAAGCAGAGCCAGAGGGGAGCATGCATTTCCTTTAATTAAAAAATAACTGTGAACTGAAGGAGTCATTTAACCATGTGGAACTAAGTAGATAGACTAGAATGTGTTTATCTCCAGCAGAATAACAAGTTGCAAATGAATGTTGAACATTTCAGGGCATGGGTAAACACCGGATCATTTCATGAAATAATATATGTGGACCATATTTCACAAATTATAGTTATGCTTTCAGGTGCCTCATTCTCACAACCCCCATAAAATTTACTTGAGTTGTTTACAATCTGGATGCCTCAGCAGATAATTTCCAAATCTTCCCTCAAAGATTCTTTTCCGCAAAGCTGTCACTTGAAACTCCGAAAAGTCAGAGATTTGTGATTTCTGAGTCTGCCACTCACTATGAGACCATAAACAAACCGCAAAAACTTTCTGAATCCTGTTATGTCTTTTGTAAATGGGATGTGAGGATTCGGTGAAGCAATGAGTTAAGGTAACCTTGTCCTTACCTGAATGACAGAGGTAGATTCCTTCTCTCGAGCTCTCTAGACAAGGTCATCTCTTGCACTGGGCTGCTGCTCTGGATGACAAGCTCCCTGCTGATGGCCCATGCTAGTAGCAGAGTTGCAGGTGTAATACCTAGAAGGAAGCAACTTGTTGCTTGGGCCAGGGTCTCTCCTATTGTTTGCAAGATTCTGTAGGTCAGGGGCACCTGGATGGCTGAGTCGTTAAGCGTCTGCCTTCAGTTCAGGTCATGATCTCGGGGTCCTGGGATCGAGCCCTGCATTGGGCTCCATACTTAGTGTGGAGTCTGCTTCTCCCTCTCCCTCTGCCCCTCTCCCTGTTCATGCTCTCTCTCTCTCTCTCAAATAAATAAACAAAATCTTTAAAAGAAAAAAATAAAGTGATGTGACTTTCTTAGAGATAATCAACTGTGTAAGATGCAGTCAGTTCTCATGAGGTTAGCTTAAGCCTCATACAAAATCCTAAAGATCCCAGTATACATAGTTGGGCAGCTGTCTTACTAAGCCCAAGTAAAAAATATCACAGTTTGACTAACGTTCTTGCTGCCCATTCTGTTTGCTATAGTCTTCTTGTTATAAGTTTGCTATATAAATGATACATATTGCAAGCCATGGTTCAAAGCATTCCTGCCTTCCTATGACTATAAATGGCAAACAGAATGAGATAAAGAATTGAGAAATAATAATTTTACAAAACCGCTAATGAAAACTCCTATAAAAAATTTCAGTTAGAAGGTAGATGCCACTAAAGAGAAAGATGAATCTTAAATATTATAATATAGAATGTCAATCGCATGGGAGCTAATGTAAACTCTTTAAAAAGTAAAATGGAGATTCACAAACATCACCAGAAGACGATGTGTTGGGATGATAACATCTTATATGCACCACCACTTTTTAAGTGTCCTTTCCTATCATAAGAATAAGATATAATATCATAAGGCTATATAAAAGTGAAAAATAGGGCTGATGAAACTTAGGCATCGGGATAATATTCACATTAGCACTTAATGAAAATAACTTTTCAAATTCTGTTATTTATTCAGTAAACTACTGTTCTCCTTTATCCTTCCAAGTCATTTGTCATTCTGCAAACACTCAATAATACACAACTATTCACTAGTGAACACTCTGAAACTACATGCTTACACTAATTACCATTAAAAGGCAAATCCTAAATGCCTAATGTAGAACAAGTCCATTTATTACCTAACAATTATATCCAGTTTTACATGAATGAATGCAATTGAATGTCATGGAACAAACAGTATAATATATCATTCCTTTTTTCTCCATTTTAACCTATGCCAGAGGTTTATCCGCATTGCAGCCTATCCACTTGAAGGATTTATCATTGTACAAAACTAGGTAGGGATGACTGAATAGAATTTAAATCTTAATTAACCACTAACTGGAAAGAAAGTGTGGTTCAAATCTGGAGGGTTTTCCCCCCTCACAATAAAGTCTACTTTTTCCTAATAGGTTTAAAAAGCAATTTAATAAACCATCCTATCTCATAAAATTAATGAGGCATTTTCATGAGACAGTTTGACATGTTGGGGGAGCTGAGAATCCCATGGGAAAGGCATGTTGACTCACTGACATGGCACCCTTGTGCAAAGCAGTGTGGAATTAAGCTTGAATTTTTATGAAGAAAAACACTGCTAATGGAAAATGAATCCCACTGAGCCAACATCATTCCCCTGCACACTGCCCTCATTAGATGAAAGAATTTAAGTTTAGTGGAGAGCTCGAGACCTGAATGCTGGAACAATAACATGAGCTACAATAAAAGAATGTGGTAGAATCTGTTGTTTTGATTGCATCAGTGTGCCAATGGTTGTTTTGACTTCTGTTTCTGAACTTCCTTAAGGGCTTCTTCAACCTCACTTGTTACACTGGGCTTCAGTTCCTCCTTCAAATTCCCCATTTAGACACTGTCCTATCATCATCTTAAAAATCTATATACCTAAGGTTAAATTTATTATCTTCCATCCAAATCAGCTAATTCTCCCAAATGTGCTTTCTGTAGACGCTGTGCCAGCCCTTCAATTAAGGACAAACATTATGGTCTGTATAATCAAGCTCAAGAGGTGAACACACATGAAATAGCAAAGGCTCCAGTATAGATAGTGTTACAGAATCGTGTTCCTCAGAGTTTATATATTCAAGTCCTAACCTCTGACGTGACTGGATTTAGAGATAAGGCCTGTAGGGAAGTAACTAAGGTTAAATGAGGTTATAAAGATGGGGCTCTAATCTGATAGGGCTTATATCTTTCTTGAGAAGGGGAAGAGACACCAGAGATGTCTCTTTCTCAGAGTGTACCCAGGGAGAGGTCATGTAAGGAGAAAGGGAGAAGGTGGCTGTCTACATGCCAGGAATAGAGGCCTCACCAGAAATCAGCCCTGAGAGCACCTTGATCTTGGTCTTCCAGCCTCCAGAACCGTGAGAAAATAAATTTCCATTGTTTCAGCCACCCAGTCTGTGCTTTGTTATATTTTGTTATAGCAGCCCTAGGTGTCTAATAATGATATCGATGGTAGATAGATAGATGATAGATAGATGATAGATAAATAGATGATAGATAGATAGATAGATAGATAGATAGATAGATGATAGATAGATGATAGATAGATGATAGATACTTAGCGATAGAGGGAGGAAGGGAATGAGGGAGGGAGGGAGGAAGGAAGGAAGGAAGGAACAAAGGAAGGAAGAAAAGGAAGGAAGGAAGGGAAGGGAGAAAGAAAGAGGAAGGAGCATGTCTGGTGCCTGGGGGACGTCAGAGGGAGGCTGCCATGTTGCATAACTCCAAAGGACAATACTTACATAAAACAAAAGTGTGTTACACTCTTGGGGCTGTGCAGTGTTGTGGCCCTGGGTCAGAGAAGGTGTTACTGAGTTTGAACTGAGACTAGAAGTTTAAGTAAGTCATTCATGGAAAGATAAGGAAAGAAAGGCATCTGCCTTCTGCCTGGGATGCCTTTCTTTCCTTATCTTTCCATGAATGAACAAATGCGGCATTTTCAAGACACTCCAGGTTGATGTCTAAGGCACGAGTCGAAGGAACGCAGGAGGGTCCGAGCGATGAAAGTCTGTGAGCCACACTGAGTGAGCCGCTACTGTGTTGTTACTGGCCTCCACCTAGGTTTGCTGAAAACAAAACACAACCACCTCAGGGTGATCCAGATTTCCCTCTTTCCTCATTCTTTATGCCAAGTTGGTCTCCAAGTCTGGCCATTTCTCCCTTTCTAATTTTTACCACTTGATCATGTTACTTCCTATTCCTGTAGCACTTTCTGCTCACAGCTGAAACGTTGCACAGCCCCTGAGGAGCTGATATATACTCCTACTCCATTTCCACTTCTGACCCAAGTCAAAGAATGTAATTAGTTGAGTATTTTTAAAAGTGTTCCGGCAATTAGTGGGTCTTTTGCTGACTTTTCAATGGGCCAATAGAGGCAAAAATTAATTTATAAGATCTTGAATATGAAGTGAGTTTTTAAGCAGAAGAGGATTTAAATTGCTGCTCTTTAGAAGAATAAAATGTAGCTGTAGATAATTTTGATTTCACTATATTTAAGAAAGCAGAAGATGTAAGAAGTGATATGCTGCAGATGTATCCACTTGTATGCTTTTTTTGGTTCTTTGGGAGAACAACTTTTTCACATATATATATTCTGAGGAATACATATACTGTATTCCAGTTAATAAGCTATTTTCTCTTAGTGCCAAACCTACCTGCTTGGACAGAACAGGGCATTAAGTCAAGTCTTCTTGATTGATATGAAATTCATCAGCCTCGATCTAATTTACCTTTATCTTTATGGATGTTTGCATCAGATGCCAAACTCATTTTTGCTTTGCCAAAATATAGGGAACACCGGAAGGAGATTGGAGGGCTCTGGGAGAAAGAGTGGACACGCCCCTTCCTGTTTGCTTCCTACCTGTCTGGGGCGGTTCCTGCCAGCATCCCCCTGTCCAGCCCTCTGCCTCTGGCAGAGCCTTTCTACAGCTGCAACTGAAGCCAATTTACAGTCTTCCCCTCTTCTCCAAACCTGCCTTACAATGTTGACTCAGAGACACCAGCACCCAGCTAGCACTGCCTCCCAGGCCAGAGGCTCAGTCGTCTCAATTTCTCAATTTTAGTAATTCCAGAGTAATGCTTTCCTTTGTGCTCTGAGCACTAGAGATGGTAGGTGCCTCCTCTGTTGCTAACTCTGTGATATCTCAGCATTCTCTTTTTACCCTTCCAGTTACCCAGTTAACAACTTTTTTACCTAGTTAACAATTATTTGTATTAAATTCTCACTGTTCAAATAACTGGTATGTGAGTCCAGGTTCAACCAAAGTAGAACTAGCAGGAGATTAGATAAATAACTTTATATATATATAAAATATGTACAAATAATATATAAAAAACAAATAATTTTATTTATATAAAATAAAACAATGTATATATAAAAACATTTATATATATAATAAGGAATTTAAATAAGGAATTATTCCTAATAAACAAGGAATTATATGTATATATACACATACACATATATACACAGACAGGATTTCTTCTTCATCAGGCAAACCTCAGCTCCGCTTCTAAGACGTGCTAGTAAACTGAATCAGGATCACCTGGATTTAACCTCCCTTATTTAAGTCAACTGATTATGGATTTCAATCACAGCTGCAAAATACATTCATGGAACACCCAGATTGGTGTTGGATTGAATAACTGGGGACTGCAGCCTGGCCATGCAGACACACATTATGGTGTTGGTCTCCTCATCAGGCCCCAGCTCATACAGACCCTCATCTATATGTACAGAGCTGGATTTTTCTGGCTGGACAAATGACAAGAAAGAATGGCTGTGAGAATTTATCTTTCCAAGTCCCCCAGGAGACTACGAAACTAGATGGCTTATGGATCTCAAGTGCTGGCTCCAGCTCTTCATCATGGAATATTACAGAGTGACCAATAGTTAGAAAACCTGTTTCTATCCCTGCCATTTGGCTTCTTATATTTAATTACTGTCCATAAATTATGAAGAATACAATTTAAATTTTTATTGAATAGCAACAATATTTTTAACAGCAAGGTACAATAAATCGTTTTCTTGATTGACAGGACATTAATCAACCTGAATGCAATTCACCTTTATCATTATGAATGTTGTATCAGATGCCTACATATAGGAAATGCTGTAAAATTGGATTTATTTTTATTCACTTACTGTTTTGATGTCAGGCAAAATACCTGGTGAATTCTTTGGCCTTATGTTAACTTCCCTGTTTAATCTCTTGCATTATTCTGGGTTTCAGGTGGGATAATGCACATAAAGATGCTCTGTGAACACAGCAAGCCATTTTTTTGCTTCAGGATCATTACCCAGGATTTCAAAAAGAGGACCACATAGTTCTGTTTTCTCTGTTCTAATATATTAACTCATTTTTTTCTGTTTTCATCTTGAGAAGCTTCATTGCATCTCTGGATTTATGTTAAGGATATTTGGTGGGGTCAACATTTTATGGCTAGGGATTTATGTGTTGGACCTATTATTCCAATAAAAATCATTTAAAAAATCATTTCCTTTAGAAGGCAGTTATACAAAGATTTATGACTTTGATTTCCTAGATTCATTTTTCAGAATCGTGGACATGACATGGAGAGGTTGTTTAGCTTCTATTAAGTACCTAGTGTTCCTAAGTAACATTTATAGAGCTGGTGAGTCAAAATTAGACCTGAGAGACCAAAGAAAGAAGTAACCCTCACTCCAACCCATCCTTTACTAATGCTCTGAAAATAAGTGCACTTAAAGTCTGGCTTTATTCCATCTGGTCCTCATGCTGACATTACTGTGGTCTCTGAGCTATATCATGGAGAATAATTTCCTGCCTGCTGGGATTACAGTATCAGAGAATATGGAATATGAGTCTATTCAATATTTCCTTCTGGGAAAATTATTCCATTTTCTTCTAGGGTTTGTTTGTCAATCAACCTGGTAGAGTCAAGACACTCAAGAAGACACCTTCTTTTCCTAACATATAGCCATCTACTCATACATACCCAGGAATGATGAGATACTGGAATGAAAAACTAAGGAAGGGGCAGTTTTGATACACGTGAGATGAGTTTGCTAGGATATCATAAAAAAATACCATGGACTGGGTGGCGTGAACAACAGGAATTTATTTTCTTACATTACTGGAGGCTGGAAGTCCAAGATCAATACTGGAGGCTAGTGTCATCAGGTTTGGTTTCTCCTTGGGCCTCTGTCCCTGGTTTGCAGATGGCTGCCTTCTTGCTGTGTCTGCAAATGGTCTTCCCTACTGCATCCCCGGTATCTCTTTTTGTGTCCAAATTTCATCTTATAAGTACACCAGCAGATTGGAAAGTACAATAGCCTCATTTTAACTTAATCACCTCTTTAAAGGCCCTGTCTCTAAATACAGTCACATTCAGAGGTACTGAGGGTTAGAGCTCCAACATATGAATTTTGCAGGGACACAATTCAACTCATATTGGCTATAACTTACAAATAGCTCAGTATTAGGTACTATGATAATGCATTTTGTCATTTAATTTTTAAAATGACTTATCTATATGCTCTATTCTTTTCCCCACTGTAAATGTGAGAAAATTCATGCTAAGTGAAGTTAAGGATATTTGGTGGGGTCAACATTTTATGGCTAGGGAAATGTTCTCTGGCACCAAAAGAAATGAAAGGAAATTGCAGACTTGGAGAAATTCTGTCCACAAATTGGGAAACATTGTAAGGAGTCAAGGAAATAAGTTGAACTCCAATTTCACATCACTTACTGAGCCTTTCTATAGTTTTGGCTTATCCAGGATTCTACTCCAGAAAAGCTGGTCACTCCAGATATCCAGGAAAGGTTCTTCTAATTCAGACCTACTTTCTGTAGTAGTCCTTCAGAGGACTGCTCTTGGGTTACTGAAGCTTTGTCTCCAGTATGTGCAAGGAGGGCAAATACCTGGGAATGATGCTCCCTTTACCCAGGGTGGCCCATTTGCCAGTGGCTAACTAGAATCCAATCAAGAAGCCCAGTTCCCTGTCCAAGGCCCAACAAACTCTGCAATGTAATTTACATTTCAAAGCTCCCTCAGACATCAGGCTGAGGCTGCCAGAAATTTCACTCTTGGCTTGGTTTCTTTTCCTTCTTGGCTCTGGCTTCCCCCTTCCTTTCTAGTTTCCCTGGTAGCATGTCCTCACTAAATAAGTTGCATAAAAACCTTTGACTTAGGGTCTGATTCTGAGTCACCTTCTGTGACTAAATCTTGTTCTAAATTGTTCCAGTTCTTTACAGGTAATAATGGATTAAATCAAATCCCAATACTGAGATATAAATGGATTAGAACAGGACACCTGGGTTTAATTCCTGGCTCTGTCCTGTAGCAGCTTACTGATTAGATCGTTCATCACTCATTCCAGTGCAAAAGAAAGAAAATCAACTCAAGCAGACTTTACAAAAGGGAATTTATATAACTCCTATCCAGGAGTAGCTCAGACTTCAGGCCTGACTTATGTCATTACGAGGCTCTCTCATCCCTTTTGACTTTTTTCTGCATTGTGGGCTCCAGGTTTACACCTTATCAATTCACCAACCTCCCCGGAATAAGGGTACCTCTTTTCCCAAAGTACCATCATTTACCCTGGGATTTAATTGGATTACTCCAATTTAGGTCATAAACCTACCCTTGGACCAGGGTTCTGGTTTTTGTGGTCTTGAGCAGATTTCCTTTCCTAGAACTAGGACAGGGTCATCTTCAACTCAACTATTGATTGAGGGCAGGAAGATATGACAGGTTCCTTAAAGGAAAACTGGAGTATAAGAAGAAAGACAAATGAATCCTGAGCAGACAAAATTAATTAGTTCCTACAGTGAGCTTGAATAAAATAGTTAACATTTATGAACCACTCTAATCTTACCATCAGTTGGAGATAATTATAGTGTCTATTGCATAGAGTTGCCTGGATGATTAAATGATGTGATATATGAAAAGTTTTCAGCACAGTGCCTGGTACTTAATTGTTGCTCAACAAATGATAGTTATTAGTAGTACAATGTTGATGGAGTTACATTTGGGCATCTCAAGGTCCCTTCTATCCAAACCATTTTATTATTCTGTTTTAGGTTTTGAATAATGAAATCAGATTTGAGGGAATAAATGAAGACAAAACTAACATCCTAAGGATGTGTGCCCTAGAGTGGTAAAGGCTTCCAGGAGCAAGTTTATAAGTGCTTACAGTTATCAAAGAAGGCAATGTTAATGGGAAACTCTATGATGGATATAGTTGTGGCTATAACATAATCATAGAGATCAAGAACCACATTTTATTCTTTAGTGGTGGTGGGCATTATTAGAAAAAGAAAATGTTTACAGAGAGATAGACAAATATTAAATGTGTATACTTTTATACTTCACATAACTCTTAAGTTGTTGAGTAAATAGTAGAAAAATATAAGATATATAGAATTTTTTTCTGATTTTTATGTGGGTGGGTATGGGATCACAGGGAGCAATATCTACGGCCCTTACTAGAAAAAAATAAAATTTCATCATTCTGTATAACAGTGTACTAGGAGATAGTAAGAAAAAAACTTTTCCATAACTTATTATTTCTGGTTGAACTCCTAGGTGTCATTTAATCATTTTCCTGATTGAATGTGAATATAATTCAAACTATAAAGTACAAATTGCCTCTGGAGTTTAATGTTTGTCCTTCTTTCTTGAAAATAAAACCTTAACAATTACAACTTTTAATTTTAATCCTTTAATATTTAAAATATTTTAACAATGATTATTTTTACCTTAGAAGAACAAAGAAGGAAAGAGAGAATTAACTAGTATAATAGCCTTATCTTTCTTATTTTGACTTCAAACATCTGAAAAAATCTACATTTCATTCTGAAAGATTTTTTTTAAAAGAATTCATTTATTTATTTGAGAGTGAGAGAGCACAAGCAGGGGGAGTGGCAGAGGGAGAGGGAGAAGCAGGCTCCTCACTGAGCAGGGAGCTTACGCCGCCTGATCCCGGGACCCTAGGATCATGACCTGAGCCAAAGGCAGATGTTTAACCAACAGAGCCACACAAGCGTCCCCTGAAAGATATTTTGAACAACTTCCTGGATAATACAAATTCTTGCTTTTAAATTGATCTTTAATATAAAGTTATGTCCAACTTTTCACCTTGGAAGAAATATGTTTTCCTTTGGGATGGGGAGATACATTTTCTGTTCTTAAAATATTTTCCCTTCTTGTCACTGGGTGATGTTATTTCATTCATTTTGAAAAGAAAACAAATATTTTGTCAGATACCCAGGCATACCCATGTATGTGTGGCATTTGGTGTTGTGTATGAGTAAAGAAAGACTAGGAAATGATGAACCCGTGCCAACTTTCCCATTAGTAATGGGCTTACGGCTGAAAGGCCTCTTTCCTGCTAGGGGTCAGGCATGCATCATTGGCGAGTGGGGGAAAAAATGTTTCTATAGATTTTTTTTAACCTCGAAGTCATTTTCTCTTATCATGCATATGGACAAATAAAACAACATTCATTAAAATGGTTGTGAGATGGAATTGTGTGCAGATATTAAGAAGCATGATGCAGCACTCTATGTAATCTTAGGCAAAGCCCAAAACAAGTGAAAGAGCAAAATACCCAACGGGTGGATGGTATGGTCTCATAAATAGAATATACACTAATCTAATTATTGATATGGAGGATAATCTGTTATCTTCTGGGAGTTTTATAGCTTGGTGTTTTACATTTAGGTCTATGATCCATTTTAAACTAATTTTTGTGAAGGTTTTTTTTAAGATTTTATTTATTTATTTGACAGAGAGAGGCACAGCGAGAGAGGGGACACAAGCAGGGGGAGTGGGAGAGGGAGAGGCAGGCCTCCCGTGGAGCAGGGAGCCCGATGCAGAGCTTGATCCCAGGACCCTGGGATCATGACCTGAGCCGAAGGCAGACGCTTAACGACTGAGTCACCCAGGTGCCCCAAATTTTTGTGAAGGTTGTAAAGTCTGTGTCTAAATTCATTTTTTGTGATAGATGTCCAATTGTTCCAACGCCATTTGTTGAAAAACAATTTTTGCTCTATTATATTCCTTTTGCTCCTTTGACAAATATCCATTGATTATATTTATGCTTGTTTCTGGGCTCTTTATTCTGTTCCACCAACATATTTGTCTATTCTTTTGCCAATACTGTAAACTGGCTTGATCCAGAAGTCTTGAAGTTGGGTAGCATCAGTTCTCCAACTTTGTTCTTCTACTTTAATATCATGTTGGTTATTCTGGGTCTTTTGCCTCTTCATACAAACTTTAGAATCAGTTTGTCAATATTGACAAAGTAACTTGCTAAGATTTTGTTTGAGATTGCATTGAATTTATAGATCAAATTAGGAAGAATGGACACATCTTGACAATGTTGAGTCCTACTATCCATGAACATGGAATATCTCTATTTAGTTCTTTAACTTCATTAATCAGAGTTTTGTAGTTTTCCTCATATAGATCTTATACATATAGTGTTAGATTTATACCTAGTATTTCACTTTTTGAGATGCTAATGTAAGTACATTGTATTTTCAATTTCAAAATTCACTTATTCACTGCTGGTTTATAGGAAAGCAATTGACTTTTGTACATTAAACTTGTATCCTACAACCTTGCTAAAATCACTTATTAATTCCAACTGGGGGGGGGTTGATCAAGTCTTTTGGATTTTCTACATAGACAATCATGTTATCTGCAAAGTTTTAAATCATTCTTCACAAACTGTATATCTTTTATTTCCATTTCTTGCTTTATTGTATTAGCAAGGACTTTTAGTACATGTTGAAAAGGAGTGTGAGAGGTGACATTTTTGCCTGTACCAGATCTTAGTGGGAAAGCTTCAAGTTTCCCATCATTAAGTAAAGTATCAGCTGTAGGGTTTTGTAGTTATTTTTTATTAAGTGAGAAAGTACCCCTTTTCCTATATTACTCAAAATATTTTATCTACTTCTTTTTTTTTCCTTTTAAATATAGTTGACATTGTATGTGTAGCTTAGTGATTTGACAAGTTTATACACTATGGTATGTTCACAAGTGTAACTACCATCTGTCATTTTACATTGCTATTACAATATCATTGACTGTATTCCTTATGCTGGGCCTTTTATTTCCATGACTTATTCATTCTATAACTGGAAGCCTCTATCTCCATCTCCCCTTTACCCATTTTGCCCATTCCCCTAACCCTTATCTATGCCTTCTTCTGTGAATTTTGGTAGATTGTGTCTTATAAGAAAATGGTTCATTTCACCTAATTTATCGGGTTTGTGAGCATAGTGTTGTTTTAGTATTCTTTTATTATTCTTTCTAATTTCCACAAGATGTGTAATAATGTCCCTTCTTTAATTTATATCAGTAACTCATGTCCTCTTTCTTTTTTTTCTTAGCCTGGCTAGAGGCTTATCAATTTTACTGGTCTTTTCGAAGAACCAGCTTTTGGTGTTGCTGGTTCTCTCTATTGATTTCTTGTTTTCAGTGTCATTGATTTCTGCTTTTTTTTTCTTTTGCTTACTTTGTGTTTTATTTGCTCTTGGTTTTCTAGCTTCCTAAGGTGGGGTTTTAGATCTTTCTTCTTTTCTAATATATGCATTAATTTCTAAGTACTGTTTTTACTTTATCCCACAAGTTTTGATAATTTGTGTTTTCATTTTCATTTAGTTTAAAATATTTTTAATTTTTTTGAGATTTCTTTTTTAATCTATGTGTTATTTAGAAGTGTGTTGTTTAGCTTCCATATGTTTTATCTTTTTCCAGTTGTCTTTCTGTTGCTGATTTCTAGTTTAATTCCACTGTAGTCTGAGAGGAGGCATTGTATAAGTTATAGTTTTAAAAATGTTTAAGGTATGTTTTATAGTTCAGAATGTGGTCTATCTTGGTGAATGTTCCATGGAAGCTTGAGAATAATGTATATTCTGCTTACATCCAGTTGATTGATGGTGTTATTGAGTTCGACCAAGTTCTGAATAATTTTCTGCCTACTGGATCTATCCATTTCTGACAGAAGGGATGTTGAAGTCTCCAACTATGATAGTGGATTCATCTACGTCTCCTTGAAGTTCCATCAGCTTTTGTTTCATGTGGTTTGGTGATCTGTTGTTGGTTGTATGCACATTAAAGGTTGTTATGTTTTCTTGGAGAATTGACTCTTTCAATATTATATAATACCTATTTTTATCCTTGATAACTCTCCTTGCTTTGAGATCTGCTCTGTTTGAAATTAATATAGCTGTTCTTGCTTTCCTTTGGTTACTGTTAGTATGGTATATTTTTCTTCATCCATTTACTTTTAATCTATGTGTACTATATTTAAAGTGGATTTCTTATAGACAACATGTGGTTGGGTCATGTTTCTTGATCCACTCTGACAATCTCTGTCTTTTAATTGGTACATTTAGAAAACTGACATTCAAAGTAATTATTAATATAGTTAGATTAATATCAGTCATATTTGTTACTGTTTTTTATTTGTTGCTCTTGTTCTTTGTTCTTATTTTGTCATCCATTCTTTTCATGCCTCTTGTCTTTACACTGAGCATTTGATATGATTCCATTTTCTCTCCTTTCTTAATCAATTTTATATTTTTCTTTTACTTTTTTTAGTGGTTGCCCTGGAGTTTGCAATATGCTTTCACAACTAATCCAAATCCACTTTCAAATAACAGTATTCACTTCACAGGTAGCATGAATACCTTGTAATCAAATAATCCTAAAATCCTAATTCCTCCCTCTTGTTTCTGTCATACACACACACACACACACACACACACACACACACACACACACACCTTTGGTAGAAGAAAATGGTTAGAGTGGGCTGGAATTGGGTATTTCCTTTCCCCTGGGTCAGTTAAGCTCTGAAAATATCCCAGAAGGTTAGGCTCTGGTTAATTAGTTTCTCCTGAGAGCAAGCCTTCTTTTCTTTCTTTCTTTCCTTTTTTATTTTTTTTTTAAGATTTATGTATTTCTTTTAGAGAGAGAGAGCAAGCAGGGCAAGGGTAGTGCCAGAGGGAGAGGGAGGGGGAGAGAGAGAATCTCCAGCACATGCTCCACTGAGCATGGAGCTCGACACTGAGTTTGATCTCACCACCCTGAGACCATGACCCAAGCTGAAATCAGAATCAGATGGACCCTCAACTGACTGAGCCACCCAGGCACCCCAAGCAGGCCTTCTTAAGGACAGAGTATTCTAGCATATTTCAAAATGATTCCTCACCCCCACCCCCATCCCCCTGCCCTGCCCTGCCCTGTCTTGACAGAAGCATGAGGGAATTATTTCTATTTACTGGGAGACCTGATTGAGCTCCTGGAGGTAAGTCTTATAAAATTGTGAATGTTCCCTTATGACTGGGTCTCTTTGGAGTTTTTAACTCTGAATTTTCCACACTGAGCTTCCAGCAATTGGTCAATTACAGTTCAAGTTTCCCTACCCCAGCATTGGTTCCCAGGGTGATTTTCACTGAGTCTCTGCTTTGGTAAATTTGTATTCTCTATATTTGCCTATCCAATTTGGCTCTTCAATTTTGGGGGTAGTGACTTGACCTGTGTCCTCATCTCTTTTATGGATCCTAGAAAAGTTGTTGATCTTTCAGTCTGTTTAACTTTTTACTTGTTTCACTTGTTTTTAGGGTGGAGTGGCAACTTCCAAGCTCCTTGGAAGAGACTTCCAAGCTCCTATGCAGAACCAAAAAACAGAAGTCAATAAGTTTGATACCATGCAATATCCAGTCCATCTTCAATTGTCTTCAATTATCAAAAAAAAAAAAACCACAAGAAACAAAAAAACAAAAAACCCCACTCTCTTAAAAGGTTTATATATTTCTTTCTACTGTAATGACTTAAGTAATATTTAGTTATCATTTTCATTAAGACATCTTTTTTTTTAAAAGATTTTATTTATTTATTTCAGAGAGAGAGAGAATGAGAGACAGAAAGCACAAGAGGGAAGGGGGTCAGAGGGAGAAGCAGACTCCCTGCTGAGCAGGGGGACCCGGTGCGGGACTCGATCCCGGGACTCCAGGATCATGACCTGAGCTGAAGGCAGTCGCTTAACCAACTGAGCCATCCAGGCGCCCTTTCATTAAGACATCTTAATCTAGAGCAGTATCTTCTGCCTTTTTACTTTTTATGATCTTAACTTGTTAAAGAACTAAGTTAATTTACTGTACAATGTCTCACAATCTGGATTTGTATGTTCACTTCTTCATAGTATCATTTAATTTGTGCTTTTATCTCCCATAATTCCTGAAAACTGTCTAAGATTCAAGTAAATTCAAGTATGTTAGCTGCTTATGCAAAAACTAAATGGCATTTAAAGATATTATTTCAGCAAAATACCTTACAGATTTTTTATAGGTCCAACTCTGATTCTGGCTCTGCTGTGTGCATACTCAAATGCCTAGCATTTGTAAAGTGCTCCATGATACTTCCTTCTCCTGCAGGAAGTTGCTCATGAGTGATCATAAGGATTTGGAAAATTTTGGCACTAACAGACAAAAAGCATTCATTCCTAGTCATTGTCATAGGGGGACTTTGAAAATCTGAAAGTCCTTTGCCCAATAGATGTCAAATTTGGGTAGTTGAGTGTAACAAGCAAACTCCTAGAAAATAACAGAAATAACAAGCCTAAAACTTATTCACTTATTTATAGCATGGTTACTCTTTCACTTACCAAGTCTTAATTACTTTAAATTTCTAGAGCTTGCTAAATAAATTAACCTTTTTGGAAATCATACTCATTTTTTTTATGGTTTTTAAATTTATTTTAAAGAAAGAGAGACAGAGAGTAGGGAGGGAGGGGCAGAGTTAGAGAGAGAGAGAGAGAAAATCTTGAACAGACCCCTTGCTGAGCACAGAGCCTGATGCAGGGCTTGATCTCACAACCCAGAGATCATGGAGCAGGAATCAAGAGTCAGATGCTTAACCGACTGAGCCACCCAGGTGTCCTGAATATGCATTTTTTAAAGTAATAAATCATTTATTCATTCATTTAGTCAGCTTATTCATTCATTAAAAACAATTAAATGCCCACTTAGTGCAAAGCACCATTGTAGGCATTGGGAAAAGAGATAACATCTTGACAATTATTTAAATGTTTTCCAATTCAGTTAAAAGTAGCCAACATTTAATACATGTGTATACAGTATTCAATACTGAACAAGGCTTTGTTATGATACAAAAAAATGCTAAACAATATCACATGCTGTCCTGATATCTCTTAGTCTAGTGGTTGGGACAGACTCACCCATGTCATTCTAGAGCAACTGTGCTATAATAGGGAAACGGACAAGATATTATTGATATAAAGGAGTGACTGAGATCATTTCTAACTAAAGTCTCTGGGCCTTTCATTTCATTAAAACCCTTATTTGGTGGCAATAAAATGCTACAAGTAACTATGTTGATAGGTGTTTTATTCATTTGTATTAAAAAATTGGGGTTGTGTTCCAAAAGGGCATTCATCACAAAGTTATGAGCATTTTTTAAAAATATTAAGAATATTTTTTTATTTAAAGCATGACAAACTGATGAATAAACTTCTGGTCTATTCTTCCTCTTCTTGATATTCAATTTTTATTTAAGGAAGAAAAATAAAAATAAATAACTCCTCATTTCTATTCTCCAGGACAACGGCTATTTTATGCAAACAGTATGTACCTATGGGTATATGACCATAAACTTTTAGTTTTATTGAAATAAATTATAGACATACTGTTCTGCATTTAATTTTTTTGACAAATAAAAATTGTATACATTTAATAGGTACAACTTATTTTGATATACATATACATTGTGAAATGAATGATCACCACAATCAAGGTAATTAACATATCTATCGCCTCACATAATTACCCCTCCCTTTTTTGGGAGGCGTAAGAACATTAAGATCTACCTCTTAGCAAATTTCAGTTATACAATAAAAAGAATGAAACAAATTCTGGAGCTAAAAAGTACAATGAATGAAACTGAAAATGCAATGAGTTTATTTTTGAGCAGAATGCTTTGTTGCTTTTTCACTGGTGCTTTATCATTTAATTCAATGCTCTTGAGAGATAAGTGATGCAGTTTCCTATTAGTATTTGTTTGCTTTGTTTTTCTGTTACGTGGAGCTCTCCTCCCATCCCCCTTCCCTTCTATTCCAGAACCATATTCAGTGAGAAGTGCAGGCTGAGTGAACCTGTGGGAAACAGATAAATTTCAGATTGAAGACATTGCTGCAAACCCATTGTCCAGGCAAATAATGTAGTGGTATTATACAGAAGCTTGACCAGGGACTAGTAAATTTTTGAATGAATAAGCTGAAGAAAAATAAAGTCAAAGTCCCAGATCTCTATTTCTTGTTTAATACAGAGTGTGTAAGGCACAGAAGCAGGTTTTGCTAGGCATCCTGACATAACTAGACAAAGATAGAGAGAAGCACAGGTTCACAGTGGTCCACTTTATTTTCCTTAGCTGGCACTACCCGACACAGAGTATGAGCAATCACATTTTGGAACTTCTGACTTGGAGCATGGTGTAAGAGATAAAGTCTTAAATATATGAGAAGGAAAGTGTTTAAGACCTGGCTTGGCCTCTCATTAGCTCTGCAGACATGGACAAGTCACTTAAATCCTCTGAACATCACTCTGAGTACAAGATGGGTTGAGAATATTTTAAAAAGCGTGTTGTGGGGGTGCCTGGGTGGCTCATTCATTAAGCGTCTGCCTTCGGCTCAAGTCGTGATCCCAGGGTCCTGGGATCGAGCCCCACATCAGGCTCCCTGCTCAGTGGGAAAACTGCTTCTCCCTCTCCCGTTCCCCCGACTTGGTTCTCACTCTCACTGTGTCTCTGTCAAATAAATAAATAAAATCTATAAAAAAATAAAAATAAAAAATAAAAAGCGTGTTGTGAGAATCACATGGGATCATGAAAGTAAAAGAAGTCTCAAAGGTATATTGGGGCCCCTGGGTGGCTCAGTCGGTTAAGCCTCTGCCTTCGGCTCAGGTCATGATCCCAGGGTCCTGGGATTGAGCCCTCCATTGGGCTCCCTGCTCAGCGGGGAGCCTGCTTCTCCCTCTCCCTCTGCCTACCTCTCTGTCTACTTGTGCTCTCTAGCTCTCTGTCAAATAAATAAATAAAATCTTTAAAAAAAAAAGAAGTCTGAAAGGTACAAAAAAAATAGATGTTACAATCTGTCCTCTTGTTCTCTTGGTAATATGTTCTGGACATTTTTTTTCCAAATAAAGGTTTGTTTGCTTTTGTGACTAGAAATGTTCACCTACTTGAAGTAAAAATAGATATAGACACTTCTCTTTAACAATTTAGAGTGTAAAGAATATCAAATCAGCAGGTGGTGTTGATGAGCCTGAATTAAAGGAATCACAGGTGTGGGGACTCATCGAGGAAGTGGCAAAGGGTTAATGAGTTTGGAATACCACTTATCCTCTGTCAGTTAAGGGGGCTATCAACTATCAAGTTAGAGTTCAGAATCTGAACATAGGTTGAGGAAAGAATAAACATATAAATTTGGAAAGGAAAATAGAACCTGGCTGAAGTAGAAGACAAGACAGAGAGGAAACAGAAAAAGAAAGGGAGAGAGGAGGTGGGGAGAAGAGAGTGAGAGAGAGGAAAGGGAGAGAAATAGGACTCTGGGTGCCATTGGTAATCTCTAGAGCTAAACCAGAGTTTCTCAACTTTAGCTGCATGCTGGAATCACCCATGACACTAAAAATACAGATGCCTGGGTTTCAGCCCCAGAAATGCTGATTTAATTGGTCTGGGTTGGACTTTTAAAAAGTGCTGCGGGTGATTCTAATCTGTAGCAAAGCTGAGAACCACTGAACCAAAGCATTGCCTCTCCAACCTGAATGAACGTACAAGTCACCTTGAAAATGCAGGTCTGGAATAAAGCCCGAGATTCCAGCTCCTAACAGGCTCTTAACAAGCTTTCTTTAACTTCTAGACAGTTTTAGTGAGGTACTTGAAAAAGTGATAAAATGTTGATGATGACAGCTAACATTTAATGAATGCTGTTGGGGAGGGAAATTTTTTCTCTATCCTCTAAAGTTCTTCTGGCTGGTCTAAGAATTAAACTGGCCTGAGACAGATTAACAGTAGAAAATCAAATTGAATTACTATGTACAGGCAATCCACATAAACATGAGAGATTCCAAAGACAGGCAAAACAAGGTATATATGTCATCCCGAACTAAGGAGAAAGGGAGTAAGTGGTTGGGGGCTTCAGAGGGAATGAAGGCAATTCACAGGAAGAACGGGAAGAGTAAAGACTTGGTAAACAGATGTTTGCTGGGCCCTCCAGAAACAATGGGACATAGAGAGGAATTTTAATAAACAGACTTTGCTAAGTTCCTCCTTGACTACCACCTCTAGTTTATATCATAATGTAGTTATCTATGATGATAGGTCTTTTTCAGGAACATGTCCTCTATCTAAATTTTTTTAGACAATTAGGGGGAAGGTCAAAATTTCTTCCTGAGTCTTTTGGGCCTTGATTGTTTTCAACTTGAAATAATTTGCATGCCAAAGTGACACGTCTTGGGGCAACTTGTGCTGAACCCCTAAATACGTGCCAGACACTGTACTGCATGTTTCCAGAGTTAATTTGTTAAAATCTCCGGGACAACCTAAAAAGTGTTAGTATTATTATTAACCTGGTATTACAAATGAGGGAACTGAGGCTTAAAAAATTAGATATCTTACCTAAGTTTATAGGTAAGGAAATATATTTGAAGTCTGGTAGTCTGACACTGAGCCTGAGCTCTTAGTGACTCTATTTTCCTGATGTTGAAATTATTCTATAGTCTATGGCCATACTACCCTGAACATGCCTGATCTTGTCTGAAATGATTCTGTAGCCTTACTTTTTAAATGTTAGATATACCACAGGAAAGAAAATCTGAAAGAAGGAAGCAAATCTGGAAAGCATCTGCAGTATTAGTGTAGATATAAATGAGATTAAAACCCAGAACCTGTCTCATGGCTTTTGGCTATGGAAACAGCTAGGAGTGGCATGAGAATTGTTGCAGAGAAAGCATCAATACTTCAGTCCGGATAAGTCAAGTCACAGATTTTGCCAAGGTTAACAGCTGTGGTCTCAACTTTGTTCATTATATCATGTGAGGAAATTTAAAAATTCTAAAGCCTAGGTCATATCCCAAACCAGATAGATCAGACTGTCTGGAATAGGAACCATACATTAGCATTTGGTAAAGCTTCCCAGGGATTCCAAATCGCAGCAAAGATTGCTGATCACTGGTTTTGGAGTATGGGGTCCTGGGAGGAAATTGATGTCACTGATAATAGAGTCCAAATGCACATTTCCCAGGCAGCCTATTCTAGCAGCTGGAGCTATTTTCTTTTCTCCTCTGAACCTCCTTGGCTTCTATCTCTACTTCTTTGAGAACGTAGACCACATTGTGCCTTTAAACTGGATATTTGTGCCTTTATTCAACTCTTTTTGGGGAAGGATTTTACAAAAGGTTTTCCCTAGACAGTGTCCTCAGGAGAAGTCATCCTAAAGGATTCCATGGTCAAAGCAGTTGAATTAACATTGCAACAGAACCCAATAAGGGTTTGTCCACCCAGTGTGCAGCAAGCCAATAAAAACTGACATCAAGCATTTACAGTGAAGAAAAATAGGCAGTTTATTGGTGTGGTGCCACCCAGGGGAACAGGGAGCTAATACGCCAAAGTCCTGAACTCCCAGATGGCTGGCAAGTGAGGATATTTAAGGACAAAATTTGGGGCAGGTGTCTCCTGAAATGGTAGACACCACTGATGGGAGGACCATGAGGTCATCCTGGCAGGTGCTCTGGTACCACTTCATCTGCCTCTGTAGGTCTTTTCTCTCTCTCTTTCTCTCTCATTTTTTTAAAGATTTTATTTATTTATTTGAGAGAGAGAGCAGAGCGAGAGAGAGGGAGCATGAGTTGGGGGCGGGGCAGATGGAAAGGGAGAAAGAGACTCCCCGTTGAGTGGGGAGCCTGACTTGGGGCTGGATCCCAGGACCCTGGGATCATGACCTGAGCCAAAGGCAGCCGCTTAACCTACTGAGCCGCCCAGGCGCCCCAGGTCTTTTCTCTCTTGAGAAAGACTTGGAATCTGAAAAATATCTTTATTCCTTATGTTAGAAGTTTCATGAAGTATATTTGGTGATTATATGTAAGCTAGTGAGGTTGCATTCCTACAAGTTCCTTGGCCAGTCCAGGCATGCCTGGGAGAAATATGACCTCTAGCGGTCATTCTTTCATCTGAACTGGATGCCAGATTCAACGTTGTGTGCATATCACTCTCTTAGAGACTTCCAATGAATATTGGAAATTTTTAAAAAGATTTTATTTATTTATTTGACAGAGAGAGAGAGAGAGAGACAGCAAGAGAGGGAACACAAGCAGAGGGAGTGGGAGAGGGAGAAGCAGGCTTCCCACTGAGCAGGGAACCCCATGCGGGGCTCCATCCCAGGACCCTGGGATCACGACCTGAGCTGGAGGCAGACGCTTAACTGACTGAGCCACCCAGTTGCCCCGAATATTGCATTTAAAAGCTCTAAATTGTTCTGTAATAAGGAAGCATCTTTAGTTTTGTTTAGCTGGGAGTTTACAAAATCATTTGAACATAAAATACTCTTAATATTTTGTTTTTATACATAAATTTTGGGGGGAGAAGTTTCTAGTTTAGCAAAAAGGATGGGCTTATAGAATAAGATCTGGCTACAAATCTAAGAAAAAGTACTACCCAAACTTATAAGGTTATTGTGAAGGATAAAATCAAATGAAATAATAAATATACTAAGTAATAATAAATTAAATGATACCACTAACTTAACAGGTCTATTATAGTTCCTGTCGCTATGGGCTCCTTTCTTTTTCATCTTTGTAGTTTCAAGAGCATCTAGGACAGGTCTTACCTTTTACACACACACACACACACACACACACACCAGTCATAGCATATTTCTTCTTTAAAAATGGTAAGAAAGGGACGCCTGGGTGGCTCAGTTGGTTAAGCATCTGCCTTTGTCTCAGGTCATGATCTCAGGGTCCTGGATCAAGCCCCCATATCGGGCTCCCTGCTCAGCGGGAAGCCTGCTTCTCCCTCTCACTCTGCCTGCCACTCCCCCTGCTTGTGCTCTTTCTCTCTCTGACAAATAAAGAAATAAAATCTTAAAGAAAGAAAGAAATGGTAAGAAAAATCCCTCAACTCACAGGTGGTTGTCAGGAGCACTAAATGCCACCTAAATTGACAATCTCTTCTGCATTCCCTTTATTATTAATGGTTATAGAGTAAGAAGAAACTATTGAAGACAATCTCCCCTTGAAATTTAGCATTTGTTATCTATTGATTGATTGGGTACTTACCGGGCATTTACTATGTACAGGCAGATGTAAACATTAGTAAAACATGGTCATTTATGGACTCACTGCAGTGCCTCTTGCTACACAGTTCTCTTCTGTCTGGCCAGGCAGGCTGACCATGCTGCAGATGCAGGCAGTGGTGAGCCCCAAACAGATCACTTCCGCTTTTGTGTTCCTGGACATTTGCGCATGTGTCTAGTTTTTGAATTGCCTGTGAACTCTTAGAACAGAGTACAATGCCTGGCTCTCTTTCAATTAGCTTCCTAATGAATCAAGTATGGGATTCTTCATAGACAATACAAGAACAGTGGGGAGTGTGATGGAACGTAAAGAGAAAAGGATATCCGTATCTATATGGAGAGGGAAAGATAAAGAGTAAAAACCGGTGATTTCTGTTGTTGTTGTTGAGAGCACAAAGAGTTCATCTGCCTCTCTGTTCCCACCCTGCCTCACTTTGTATTCAGTTTAAACCCAGCTCCTATTAGAGCAGACTAGTTCCGTTGGAAGATGAAGAGCAATGAAGTCAAGAAAGTTCTTCATTCCTTAACAGTTGCTGTTTAATGTTATTTAATGTAACTTTTCTTCCTCTACTTGCTGGGTTCTATGGGGGCTTCCTAGGCCATGAGGGATGAGCTATTAGTTTATTATACAATATGTGAACCAAGAGTATAGGGAGGAGCATTTTTTTTAAAATAGATTTTTCTACAAATCTCAAGGTCTGCTTCTTCCATTTTTTTTTTTAATCTAGTGTCTATATTCATAATCTTAAAACAATGATTTTCAAACCTGGCTGCATACTAGAAACTCTGGGAGATGAGGCCCAGATGTGTTTTATTTATTTTTAAGTTCTCTGGGTGTTTCCAAAGCGCAGCCCCCATTAAGAAACACTGCCTTAGATGGACATCACTATATTTTTCACATTCCTTATTATTAACTTCATTTAAAACCTTAGGCTTGAAAGGCCCTGATGATGCTGGTTGTCTGTTTCCAACAATGAGGTTTACTTCTGCCGGAGGAAGCACAGTTGAAAATCATGAGACAGTGAGGTTCCTATCCCAACCTCTGATTCCCACTAGATGTGTGAAATGCTGTGATACCCATTTGTACATAAAGGTCTCAGGAAAGAAAAGAACCTCATTCATGCCTTTGGACAGGTGAGTCAACAAAGTAGCTATTGGTACTTTATTTAAGATCTCTGGAAGAACTTGCAACAATTCTCCAAGCAGTTACATGGTCAAAGAGGGCAATGGTATATGCATAGGTACCCCTTTCTAACTTTATTTTTTAATATAAAAACAAAGTATTTGCTAAAAAAATAAATTCACCAATATTTCAGGCTTTATTTCCAATATGGTGAAGTGATCCTGTGATTTCCAAAATGTGAAAAGGATTGTCCTCTCTCTCCTCTACTTTGGGCAGTGGGGATGGAGTGCATTTTTAATATTCAGTCGTGGTTTAGAAATCTTTCTAGACTGTAGCTTAAGTATAATCAGCTTGGAAATATTTTTATTTTATGTAAAATACACAGAGATGATGTTTCCTAAGCTTTTGATAAATATTTTTGGAGATAAAATTAAAACCTGTCTAGTATTTATGTTGGTTATAAAGAAGAGAAATATAGATACTTTTGATTCAAAGTGACACTGCTTTGTACTTTATACATAATGCTCTGCAGTATCATTATTTTAACATACAGAAGAGCCAGTGAAAATTAAATTTGTCATTCAGTTTTTCCTGCCTATGCCAACCAAAATGGTAAACAGCAAGAAGATAATCATATTTTCCCATTGGGTTAGCCTTTATATTTAGGCAAATTTAGAATAGTTGAGTAGAAAACGGAAGGTGGATAGTATTTATAGTCTCTGAGGTTTCAGAGCTCAGATCTATAGATTCAAACCTGGGGGTAAAAGAAGCAATGAGGATTGACAGTCTTTTTGCAGATAGAACATGCTGAAACAAAAGATCATTTGATCAGTATTTTACTCTCTATTAGAATGGGTAGGAATTCTCTGAAAATCTGTACAGCAGAGGACCTGATCAGAAAAGTGAATATAGGGTTGCTTGGGTGGCTCAGTCGGTTAAGTTTCTGCCTTTGGCTCAAGGTCATGATCCCCGGGGTCCTGGGATCAAACCCCACATTGGGTTCCCTGCTCAGCAGGGAGTCTGCTTCTCCCTTTCCTTCTGTCTACCACTCTGTCTACTTGTGCTCTCTCTCTCTCTCTCTGTCAAATAAATAAACAAGATCTCTTAAAAAAAAAGAAGAAAAAAAGAAAAGTGAATATAAATGATGCCATGAATTACAACCTTCTTGTATCTTGAATAGTCATGTCAACTTATAGGGTTCATTAGGCACTGCTAATGTGAGTCACTCCCTGGTCACAGCCCCTTTATCACTTCCACATTTCTGGGTCTTGGCCTTGTACCTCTGAGCCTTTCTTTTGCTGGGGAGGCTGCAACATTCTCTCCATTAAGGGTATGCTCTTTACAGGAGAAAGAATTTGTATCTAATCAAGTAACAAATGATATTTATTTCTATAGGAGAAGTAGATTGTATTTCATCAAGTCAGGTATTGCCAGTCTGAATGAGCCATAATTGCTCATAGTAGATGTCCTCCCTCCTAGAGAAGTATTCATTGTATCACTAGGGCTCTGCAGTAATCCTGTGGATGTATGAATTTCACCCTCTTCCTAGCTCATTGTGCTTTAACTAGTTATTTAGCAAGTTAAGCAGTAAGAAGAGACATTAATTGATATTTGGTTAAAACTTATAAGGATGTTAGGAACTTTAGTGATGTTTTCAATCATTTAGAAATGCCTTCCCTTGGGAAGCCTGGGTGGCTCAGTCATTAAGCGTCTGCCTTTGGCTCAGGTCATGATCCCGGGGGTCCTGGGATTGAGTCCCGCATGGGGCTCCTTGCTCAGTGGGGAGCCTGCTTCTCCCTCTCCCACTCCCCCTGCTTGTGTTCCCTCTCTCGCTGTGTTTCTCTCTGTCAAATAAATAAAATCTTTATAAATAAATAAATAAATAAATAAAAGTGCCTACCCCCAACTCCCTGGTGCCTGGGTGCCCCAGTCAGTTAAGCATCAGATCCCTGATCCCAACCCTGCATTGAGCCCCCCACTGGGCATGGAACCTACTTAAACAAAGAAACAAAAAAAGTGCTTCCTTCCCCCCATCACCAAAAATTAAATATCTTACTATGGAAAGATTAAGGTTATTTTAAGTCACCTCTAATTACTTTGGGGTGGCAGAAGCTTCCCTGGAGGCCTGGAAGCACTCTTCAACATTACACTAGATTTTGATAAAAAGATTGGTCAGAAAACTCTGTGCTATAAGTTTCTGTTATGTACTAGTGAATGTGGCTATGTGGAAGCAGATTGTAGTGAAAAACTGAAAAAAAAAAAGGAAACCTATCAAAAGAATCTGTACTAGCAAGTGATGTGGGAAACAAAGGCAGAAGAAAAATTATTACATTTCCTTACTACTTACAGCCCACTGACAAGTCCTTGAAACAGGCAGGGTGACACAGCGGTCTCCATATTAAGACTTTACTAAGGGCGACAGGTAATCTACACCCTGTAATCCCACCCCCCAGGATGCTGTAAATCTCCTTTAACATATAAAAATTCCTTGGGAAACTTCCTTTATCTCTACCCCCAAGACACATGTTGGCAATCATTCTCCAAGCATATGAACCACCGATATACATCTGAAGGGTCTCATGACTCAGGTTTTATTAGACGGTAATAAGTGACTTTTTCCCAACAAGAGCTAGCCCCTCTCAAGGTCCTGGAAACATTGCTTCCAAATTCCTTAGAGACTTCTGCTATCCCTAACCCCCTCCCAACTTGAAAGGATATGATGGGCCCCTCCTCATGACCCCAGTGCAGCTCCTTCTGCCCACGG
Organism: Callorhinus ursinus; assembly: GCF_003265705.2. Taxonomy (NCBI): domain Eukaryota; kingdom Metazoa; phylum Chordata; class Mammalia; order Carnivora; family Otariidae; genus Callorhinus; species Callorhinus ursinus. Next base: position 61,251,977 of record NW_027397068.1, on the reverse strand, counting down.
GGCCTGTCCCCGGGCTTTAATAAAACCACCTTTTCGCACCAAAGACGTCTCAAGAATTCTTTCTTAGCCATTGGCTTTGAACCCTAATATTCTTTCCTACATCAGCAAGTACTGTGTTTTCTGGTGCAGTCGAGGTGGTGAATATGCTGAAGATACAAGAGACATTGTCAGCTGAAAGAAAATCAACCTCAAAGGAGGTTAGTAAATGCTTTATTTATTGTCTTACTAAGGACGATAATTCAGGAAACTATCAGGCTGCTCTGAAGAACTTTTCCGAAGCTTCTTAGCATAGGGGATTATATATACAAAAAGGGAAAGGGGTATACATGCTAGCAAGCAGTTCTCCAAATACTGAGTCCAAGGTTGAATCTATTACTGTTGTTAAAATTAAGATTTACTGATTTCCACACAGACAGGAGAAAGACCCTTAGGTCATCTTAATACGTTATGTTTCTATCATATCTAATTGCTTATAATATTGCTTGTGTCAGGGGGCAGAATTCCTGCCCCCTTTAAGGGTCCTTCTAGCTGGACTAAGAATCAAATTGACATGAGACAGATTAACAGGAGAAAACTGATTAATAGTGTACAGATGGAGAATCCACACAGACATGGAAATTCCAGACAGGCAAAATGAGGTGTCTATGTCATCCTGAAGGGGGCAGGGGTCTGAGAGTTTAGAGGAACGGTATGCAGTTCAGAGGGCAGTAAGAAGAGCAGATGTTTGGTATTTAGATATGTGCCCTGCCATACAGATGGGTCACTCAGATAAAATTTATTTCTGGTAATACCTATTATTTTAGGGAACACCTCCAATTTAGATTCTTCTATGTAGTTAAAGGACAGGCAAACATTTTTCTTAAGCCTGCAGGTTCTTGACAGAACCTTCAGCTCAAATAATCTTCACGTCAGAGTGGCCAATCTTGGGATGGCCTGCCCTCGGCCCCTACACTGACTTATCTTTTTTTAACTAGTTTTCTGGTTCCTCCTGTTTTTTATTCTTCCTTGAGGTCACTTGAGATGGTCACAGAAGGCTGACATTAGTTGCCTACTCAGTTTTAGTGCACAACCTAGAGGTTTGGATGGTTTACCATCAGTAAGGTAAACACTGGATTCTGATGATCCTGTGAATTCTGTCATCACTTACGAGCTGTGTGGGCCTAGGCACACTACTTGTATATCTAAGCCCCAGTTTTCTTACCTATAGAATGGGGATAAGAACTGTGTCAGAGACAGTGAAACATGTTCACCTTTTACAGCTTTAGGAATTAGGATGACTCCATTGCCCCCCTCCCTTGCAGATGGATTTCAGGGGACATGGGACTGGCCATACACTCTCAGTCTGGCTCAGGCAAACATCTTACACAAACCTCCAGCTCACACATTTCCCTTACCACAGTGACTTAGAGACCACATGTCCCACCTGGGGTTGCTGCAGGCATGAAAGAGAGTGGCCTAACCTGAATGTGAGTTTATGTGAGCATGAATTAAGTATTATTTTATTAAGGTGCTGAAATTGAAGACTCCTGGGAACAATACTGGGGGAAAATGGAATGTAGGTAGAATATGGTAACTGCATGTAGGCCACTATTGATCACTGTGGTAGAATTTTAGGCACATGTTGTACAAGATAATTGTAGTCGATAATAGAGAACACTTACACAGTCACTTAAATGTAATAAATTACTGTTGATAGGCATCACAGGATGTATTGCTCCATTATACTGTTTTATTAACTCACTGACTGAATAGAGATGTTTTTCAGAGTTACAATCTTTGAATGGAACAGATCCCTTTTCAACCAGACACACTGGAGTCGAAGAACAGAAGATAAGATGTCAAGAACATGATTTCATTCTCCACCAATCATTGAATGCCATTCTGGTGAGGCAGCAGAAGGCTAGCTGAAGACAAAGCATAAGCTGACACTCTAACCTCCCCTCTCTCCCCCAGCTCCTGGGTGGGATTTGTGTGACATTCTTCCAGGAAGCTCCCAACTGTCTTCATGTTAATGATTTACTAGAGGGAAAAACAACCTTAACTTGATAATGGCAAGGCCATAAGTATCCAGAGCATATCAAAGTTCTTTTGAAAAACCTCCCTTTTTCCTTACCTCCCCCAACCCCTTAGTATATAATCAATTGCTTCTCATGACCCCAGTGCAGTTCTTTCTGCCAACGGGGTCTGTCCCCAGGCTTCATAAAACACCTCTTTGCACCCAAGACATCTCAAGAATTCTTTCTTGAGAGCTGTCAGCTCTGGACCTCACTCCACCAAACCTCACCTATATTCCAAAATTACATCAACTACACCCAGATACCCTAATTTTTGCCTTTAAAAACCCTCACTTATAAGACCCAGGGAAGTTTGGGATTTTGAGCATTATTTCCCTGTTCTCCTGGGTGGCACCACACCAACAGTCTGTATTTCTTCACTGCCAAAGCTCTGCGCACATTGGGCGGACAAACTCTGATTTGGTTTGGTTCTAAGATTTCGGTCCTCTCTCCCATCCTTCCCTTCTCTTCTTTCTCCTTGCTCCCTCCTCTCCACTCCCCTTCCTTTCCCTCCCTCCCTCCCTTTCCTCCCTTCCTTCCAAGGCAGTTTGGAGTAGTGAGGTTTGGAGCCTACAGCCAAGAAAGAATTCTTGAGACATCTTTGGTGCAAAAAGGTGGTTTTATTAAAGCACAGGGATAGGACCCGTGGGCAGAAGGAGCCGCTGTGCCGGGGGTTGTGAGGGGTGGCTGGTTATAGACTTTGCAGCTGGGGGAGGTAAGGACAAAGGGAAGTTTCCAAAAGGACTTTCATATGCTAAAGAAGACTCACAGCATCCTGGAGGCCTAGCTACTGTCCAGCTAAGGTCATTTTTCCCTCTGGCAAAGCATTAACATTAAGACAGTTGGTAGCTTCCTGGAGGAATGTTATATACTCTGCCTGCCTCAAGGATTTGTCAAGAGGTGGTAGGTTATAAGGACATTTAATTTTATCTACATTTCCTTCTGCCTTTTTTCCCCACATCATTTTCTTCTTTCCTTCCTTCCTTATTGATACTAAGCACAACCTAGCATATCCTGATTAATGCAAACTTCACACATTTCACACAGTTGTAAGAATTAAACAACATTAAGGATATAATACTGGGGACATAGGGACACATAATAAGTTTATTACATTTATTATTTTATATCACACCAACTCATTATATTAGAGATAACAACGCTGGGGCTTAACGGAGGTAAGTGATTTACCCACAACCAAACAGCTAATTTGAGTATAGCTAAAAATTTCCAATCTAAGGTTCTTTAAAATATATTGCAATCTGCCCCCAAACCACATGTACCACTTCAGTGAAAGAGACATTTAGATACATCGAATCTGTTGAATGAGTTTAATCTATTGAAAATAACAGCTGAATTATTTCAAGAAAGTAGCTAACATGAGGAAGTTTTAGTGATAACCTAGCAATGTTGCTCTCAATCTTGTAATCCTTGGGTGGTACTTGATGTACGAAAGATGTTAGGGTTCAAAGCCAACAGCCAAGAAAGAATTCTTGAGACTTCTTTAGTGCAAAAAAGGTGGTTTTATTAAAGCCCTGGGACAGCACCTGCCGGCAGAAGGAGCTGCACTGGGGTCAGTTTTTTTTCTTTTTTTTATAGGTAGAATTTTTTTTTTTTTAAGATTTATTTGAGAGAGCGAGAATGAGAGAGAGAGTACACGAGAGGACGGAGGGTCAGAGGGAGCAGCAGACTCCCTGCTGAGCAGGGAGCCCGATGCGGGACTAGATCCCGGGACTGCAGGATCATGACCTGAGCCGAAGGCTGTCGCTTAACCGACTGAGCCACCAGGCGCCCCATCTTTTTTTTTAAGACAAGAGTAAATATATTTCCAAAAAAAGCAAGCAGGGCCATCCGTCAATCATCCCCTGGCGGTGTGCACACCCCATGTCGTTTTCAAAACTCTGCCACCAAGCGGAAGCCACGCAGAGCCACAGGGTGGGGCTGCCATGCCCAAGCACACACGTGCAGCAGGAAGTGCTCACTTTCTCCCAACTGTTTCTGCAGCATCTGCAGCTCCTGCTGAGCCTCTGCCAAGGAGACCATGGGTGTCTCACAGCAGCCAAGGAGGGGAGGGCCAGTGGGGCTGAAAGGCAGGAAGCTGGGTGGAGCTGAGGGCAGTGGCGCCTGGGGAAGGCTAACCAGCGTGGGTATGGAGGGAAAATGAAGGCCTGGATGGGCCTGGCTGGCCCTCCTGGGCAGGGGTGGGGTGGGGGGGGGGGTTCTGGGGAGCTGGCAAGCTGTTGGGGTTGCTGCTGGGTTCGGCCTTAACCCCCCGAGGTGCACTGGTTGCTGATGGCTTAGGAGACAGGACAGCGGAATGACTCGAATGATGGATGGAATCTGAGTGACCAGGCAGAGCCTTCTTCTCTTCATAGTGTGTCTACTCGCTGGCTACATCCCTGTCAGAGCAGGCCTCCAGCTCATCAGACAGGAAGGAGGAGCTGCTGGGAGAGCGCTGGGAGTCCGACGAGGCATGGCTGCTGGAGGGCGTGAGGGACCGGGCATCCAGCCTGGCCTGCAGGACGTCAATCACTTTCTCCTTCTCCTGCAGCTTCCTGCTGAGCCTGAGAGCCAGCGGTTCAATTCCATTATATACTTTCAGGTTGGGAGGGGCTTAGGGATAGCATAAGCCTCTCAGGTATTTTGGAAACAAGGTTTCCAGGATCCTGAGGGAACTAGCTATTGTTAGGAAAATGTCATTTTTATTGTTTAGTAAACCCTCAGTCATGAGACCCTTCAGATGTATATTGGTGGGTCATATGCTTGGAGGATGATGGCCAACATATATCTTGAGCAGGGAGGGGGTTGAGGTAAAGGAAGTTTCCAAGGAATTTTTATATGTTAAAGTAGACTTACAGCATCCTGGGGGTCAGGCCTGAGATTACCTTTGGCCTTTAGCCAAGTATTAACATCAAAGCAGCTGAGTTCCTAGAGGAATGTCACTCCCTGCTTCAGTACTTGTGAGTGCGGCGTAAGTAGTGAGGAAATTTCATAAGTTCTCTTCCTCCTTTGTTTCACACATCAGTACTTATTAGTAACTTAACTATCACTATATCCATTCATGAAATTTTTCACATTTTTGAGGAGAGGGGGCATTCCTTCTTTAATTTTTTTTTAACTTTAAAGTACTTTTTTAAAAAAAAGATTTTATTTATTTATTTATTTGAGAGAGAGAATGAGAGAGAGAGAGAGAGATAGAGAGAGCATGAGATGGGGGAGAGTCAGAGGGAGAAGCAGACTCCCCGCTGAGCGGGGAGCCCGATGCGGGACTCGATCCCGGGACTCCAGGATCATGACCTGAGCCGAAGGCAGTTGCTTAACCAACTGAGCCACCCAGGTGCCCTAACTTTAAAGTTCTTTTAGTAAACATTCTAGAAGTAATAATAATCTTCTTTAAAAAAAAAGTGACCGTTTGAGAAATTCCCAGAAAACATGTTACTTTAGGATGGCATGTTAATTATTAAATTACACATTCATAGAATATGTAGGGAGGGGGCATATTTTGCCACCCCCAGAAATGCCTCTTTGGCATATTGGTTAATTTAAGCTGGTTGTTTTTAAGAAATCTCAAACACGAGAGAAACTCTGAAATCCAAGTAAAAGTTATCCTTTTGTAAAGATACATTTACATATATTAGGGAAATCTCCATTTGTAAGGCTATCTGCTTTGCTGTAAAGGAAGAGGAGGGATGACTCTAAATCTCTAGAACATCTTATCAATGGAAAAGACAACTACTTAAATCTGCATAACAACCTTACCCTTGTTTACTGTGCTTTTCCTGGTAACCTCCCATAACTGACTCCCCAGCCCCAGTATCTGCTTTTAGCTTTGGCTGAAGATATTAAGGTGATGTCTTTGGCCATTCAGGGAGTTACTCACTTTTCCTGGGTCTCTCTCAGGTATACAGAAGGTATACATGTTACTGAACTTTTGTTTGATTTTCTCCTGTTAATGTCTCATGTCAATTTGAGTCTTGGACCAAATCTCTACCCTTTTTGAAGGGTAAAGAAAAAATTTTCCTCCCCAACACCCTTACAAATGGAAATTTCTCTTATAAATGTAAATATTTATTATAAAAGGGTAACTTCTACTTCATTTTCAGAGCTTCTCCTGTGTTTGCAGTGTCTTAAAAATAACCAGCTTAAAATAATCAGTATGCCAAGAGGCATATCTTGGGGTGACAGAATTTGCTACCTTACAAATACCATAATTACTGTAAATATTTTTTTTACTTCAAGTAGTTTTCTAGCATTTTTGTAAATTACTACAATTAAACAGTGATTTTGAGTTAGAATTTTTTTCTGTTGGTAGATTTCCATTGTGAGTTAATATGCCGTGATGATTCTGCTTGTGGATAGGGCAAACTTCTGTAACTGTAGGAAATCTAAAAGCCCTTTGGGAGAAAATTCATACCTAACTCCCAACTGGTGATTTTGTAATGAAACTAATGTGAGTCTGCTCTTCGGTGAGTTACAGGTGGAGTACTACCCAGTGGAGTTGTCACAAAGGAAACTTTATTTGCAGCAAATAAGGAGATCACAGAACATAACTTCCAAGTCCAGGACTCCCTGAGCAAGGATGAGTGCGTTCTTTTTATTTAGAGTTAGGATGAATATTCAGAAAGGCAAGCTTTGTCATCACACGTAAAGGAGGGCATTCAGTTGCACAGGCTTACTTAGGAAACATGCCTGTATATGTATCCTATGTTATGTTACTGAAGCTTGTACCACTCCGTAGGGAGCAGAGGTAACTGTCGGGACAGGGAGAAGGGGCTATGGGCATGTTCTAAAAGCCAGGGCCTGCATAAACTGGTGGGGGTCTTGGGCTCAGTATCTCAGCTAAATAATTCAGGGCCTTACTTCCTTTTGATACAGCACTGGGAGTTTTACCATTGATTTATTGTCTCTGTTATGATTAGGCTCTTTCCTGGCCTGGTAGAGACTCAGTTTTTGCATTTTCTTTATTCCTTAAAACCCTTAACTACTAAGGTTTTTGCATTTCTTTGTAATTCTGACACCTCCTAGAAAGTTCTGCAAGAAGTGCATAGATCTGGGAAGTAGGGCATATGTAAAAGAAAATAGCTGGGTGCCTAAAACTGACTTCTCTTGTGTCCTGAAAGCTAAGTCTCATCTTTCTTTTCCTGGGGACCCCTAACTCTTTCTGCTTACATTTCTAGAGCAGGCAATATAAGTTTTCTATTATGTTGCTGTTCAGACCAAGTGTGCTTGTTTGTTATCAAGAGCTTACAGAAAAGTTTTCAGTGTACTATTTAAAAATAGTATCAGTGGGGTGCCTGGGTGGCTCAGTCGATGAGCATCTGCCTTCGGCTCAGGTCATGATCCCAGGGTCCTGGGATCGAGCCCCACATCGGGCTCCCTGCTCCGCGGGAAGCCTGCTTCTCCCTCTCCCTCTGCCCCTGCTTGTGTTCCCTCTCTGGCTGTGTCTCTGTCAAATAAATAAATAAAATCTTTAAAAAAATTAATAAATAAAAATAAAAATAGTATCAGCCCAATTTTCAGCACAGTGTGGTGGTTCAGAGTATGGGCTTTGGAGCTCAGGGAGTGTACTACAGTTCCACATCCCACTAGTTTTGTGATCTTAGGCAAGTTACTTCATTTTTATTGAGCCTCGGTTTTCTCATTTATAAAATGAGAAGAAGCCCTACCTCAAAGGATACTACAAAGTCAAATGTGGCATAAAATGTAAATGTAAAATTCAGGGAATAAATAATAATTATTATCAAATAACTGATAACACAATCTTAGAAACCAGACTAAGGAAATATTATATATACTGGAGCACCTGGGTGGCTCAATCAGTTAAGCATCCGGCTCTTGATTTTGGCTCAGGTCATGATCTCAGGGTTGTGAGACTGAGCCCCGTGTCAGGCTCCATGCGGTGCGTGGAGCTTGCTGGATTCCCTCTCTCCCTCTCCCTCTGTCCCTTCCCCCAACTCGTGTTCGCAAGCACACACACTCTAAGTAAATAAATAAATAAAATCTTAAAAAAAATAGAAATATTATATATAGGATAAATCTTTGGTGTGGAATAATTCCTCACACTACTTATAGCATTCAAAAAGTTTTAAACAATCTAAGTGTCTAACAGTAAGTGTGGTTAAAAAAACTTACAAGATATCCATAGAACAAAGTTTATGGAGTATTTTTGTTAATATCAACAAGAAATGCTTTTGTCCTTTTCACATGTGAATATTAAGTAGGTCACTTTAATGATTTACTCTAAGCCCTCACATGGCAAAACATGGTATTTCCCAATTGTCTTGAGTCTTTGAAGAGAAAACATAATTTCATATGCTTTCTTATAACTTGCACAGAGCCTGCGCCTCTGCCTTCCTGTTTCAGCCGTTGCTTTGCAATCTCTCTCTCTCTCTCTCTCTTTTTTTTTGGCTGTTGCCTGCAGTTACTTGTCCCTGTGGATGATCCCTGCATAGCCATTTCTCCCCATCTATTCCTGGCTTGAACGGACAGCATGGTGGCACTGATCTACTCTTGACCTCTAACATCCTTTGAGACACTCTCCCTTGCTGTGCTTAAAGCTCAGTATACCCTGCTCCTGATCTCTGTTATTGATGTTATCTGCACCATTTACCAGGCTGGCCCTCTGCTCAGCTACACCAAAACAGGGGTCTGACCCTCGAGATCTACAAAACTTATTTTTCCTGCTGACCTACAGGAAGATCCCTGCCCTTCTCGTGGCTTCTTCTAAATTTTACCTGTGGGGAGGGAGATTTGGGGAGTGGTAGTTGGAAAACTTGTTAGACCTCTCGAGATCCGTTCTTGCCATTGAGCCACACAGCCGCTCCATCACTGAGTGCGCTAGGCTTTGAGCTTATTCACCACCTGTCTGCCCAAGCCCTGCTGGTGATTCTTGCACGGCCAGATTCCATTCTGTTTTCTCATGACTTTACTTGTTTTCCCTTTCAGGTCATCTATAGCCTCTCCCCCTAACCTGGCTTGCACAGGACCATCCCATCTATCAGCTAAGCTTTATATATTTGAACTTGGTGCATCTTTGAATCTCTCAGTTGGGAACCGGGTATAAATTATTCCCCAAAGAGTTCCTGGATCCAGATTCCATGGGGATAGAGAACTTTCTAACTCCATGAGCAAGTGATTCCTCAGCTCTGATCAAGTGGAAATCCTTGCTTAGGTCATAATGGAAAATTTTAAAAGCAGGAAAAAAAATTATAAATAAAAGATGATCCTAACTCTGTTAGAACCAAACTTATTGGCATGAGAATCACTAGGAGAAAAAAATGTCTGTAATGTTAATATTTGGATGACATGACAATAGATTTTTTTTCAATTCTCTAAATTTCTACCACACATTCTATTGCTTTTTTTTTTTAAGATTTTATTTATTTATTTGAGAGAGAGAGAGCATACAAGTGGGTGGAGGGTCAGAGGGAGAAACAGACTCCCCACTGAGCAGGGAGCCTGATGTGAGGCTCCATCCCAGGATCTTGGATCATGACCTGAGCCAAAGGCAGACGCTTAACCCACTGAACCACCCAGGTGCCCCTCTATTGCTTTTTTAATAGAAAAATGACACAATTTAAGAAGTTGTTTTGAAGAAATAATCCAGAGGCTAACATCAGATTTATTTAAAGGACAGTTGTACTTGAATTTTCTTTTGTGACCTTTACCTTGCTACAAGGAGACAGGGGTTTCTTTGGTTGATGTTAGAAACACTTTTTCTCACAGGTTTCCAACTGCCAGGATCTGTAACTCTTTGCCTGAAGGCTTTCTTTGGAGATTGGAGTCTGCATACAAGACACATTGGAAGTAGCTGGAATTAGCATACCCCTCCCTCCCCAGCAGCCCTCAACCATGACAGGAATTGGTGATTAAATGCTCCCCACATCCTTGCCCCATGGGGATGGTGGACATTACGAAGCCTGCTCTCCACTGTCTCCCAGAGCTTCCAGCAGGACTGAGTCCCATGGTGGTAACCTGCCTGGTAACACACCCTTTATTGGGTGCTTATCATTTACTGCCTTGCGTCCCCACATTCCTGTTGGTGCTTCCAAGGATCACTTCCCCAGTACACAACTTTCACTCAAATCCTCCTCTCAGAGTCTCTTTCTGGGGAAATCCATCCTAATAAGATATGCATATTCATATCCATTTTGTGCAGTTCATAAGAAAATGGCTCATGGATTATAGCTGACTCCGAGCTAAGCCTGAGCTCAAAATGTGGCAAGGCTGCTAACAAAATTAGCGTAATCTTAGGCAGCGATACTAGAATAATGGTTAAAGTGAATCAAAGTATTCGTGCAGTATTGTTTAGTTCTGGATGCAAAATTTTTTACAGGATGCTCAAAATTGGAATATCACCAATGCCTGATTAGGAGTTTAGGAACCTAATAACAAAGAGAACAGTTAAAGGCAGTGAAGCTATTTGCCTTGGAGAATAAACTACTAACAAATGGTGTAATCAGTCTTCAAGTAGCTGAAGGGAAGTCATGTACATAGTGCACTGAATTTATTCAATCTCTTTCCAGAGGGCAAATCTCTGATTGGGCAAAAGTAAAATAAAAGAAAAGCTTGGGTTCAGGAAAACAAAAACTTTTCTAATGGTTAGAACTTTCCCTTATCAAATGCAAGATCCTAGTCCCTGGAAATACTTCATTAGAGGGCAAAAATCACCTGAATCCATCTCATTCCTTAAAATGAACGCAGGTCACACACGTAAGCCTCTGTGATTCTCACCAAAAGCTCATTTCAGTGGCCAGGATTCCGTATTTGGAATTCCTTCAGACTACCATCCTGTTAAGGTGCCTCACTGCTCCTACCCCCTTGTTTTCCTGGCCCTCCAATACCTTCATTCTGAATTTGTGTCTTAGTTCTGTTTTCTGGCTAGCTTCATGGATGAACAATGTCGTTTGGGATACTGCTCTCCCAGTCGATATAAATCATATCAATATGTCAGTCAATATGATCAAATAAAAATGATCACCAACAAAAATGGGAACACACTTGTGATGAAATAACTTAGGAGCTATCTGCCCCCTTTTGGTACAACTGCAGGTAATAGGGCTCATACCCCAGCCCCTCCACCCGTCCCCACCCCAGTCAGAAGTGATTCCTCACCTACCCCTCTCTAACACAGGAAGGGGAAAAGGACACAAAGAAATAGAGTCCTGAATGGGGTGATAGCTTATTTTATTTTATTTTATTTTTTATTTTGTTTGCAAGAGTGAGCATGTGAGTGGGGGAGGGGCAGAGGGGGAGGGAGAGAGCCTCCAGCCGACTCCGCGCTGAGCATGGGGCCAACTCAGGGCTCAGTCTCACGACCCTGAGATCATGACCTGAGCCCAAACCAAGAGCCAGACACTTAGCCAACTGAGCCACCCAGGCGCCCCAGGGGATAGCTTATTTTAAATGACTTCTAAATTTACTTCCAACTCCATAATTCTGTCATTATTTTCCTTTTCAGGTTTTGATATCCTCATTCCTAAGTTCCTTTTCCTCCTCCTCCCCCCCTTCTTCTTCCTCCCCTCCCTCTTCTTCTTCTTCTTTCTTCTTCTTTTTCTCTTATTAGTTTATGAGCCTTGCTTCTCAAGGTACCGTGAGAAAATCAAGCCAATTTCTGGTTTAATGGTGTCATTACTTCAAATCCTTAAACTAGGCTCTCCCTTTCTTCCGTGTCCCCAACAAGCCTTGGTGACTAGTTTCGCCTTTTACCTTGTCTAAGGACGTGTACTTCTGTAAGGAAGGAACCTCCAGCCCATGCTTTCCCTGTGGATGAGTTATTTGCCCTCACTTTAACGGGGGTCCCACTTCAGTAGTCTATGTGTTACTGGCAGTTCTCCTGAAGAGGACACTGTTTCCCACACCTATTATTGCTTTGCCAGGCCTCTGGCTGGGCTCAATGGACACTGAGTATTGCCATGCTCTTCTGCAAGAAAGGCAGACCTGCTGCTCAGTGGGGCAGCTCTTTCTGATGCCAAAAGGAGAGCTTGTTTTTCATGATGAAAACATGTGTTGTTCTAGTTGGCAGAGTTAGGATCAGTAGGTGGAAATATAGAGCGCTGGACCCCATAAGGCTCTTGGAATAAATCTTCAAAGACTTAAGCTGGGAAAACTACATGGTGTTACAACACTTATTTCCTTTTTTCGACATTTACTGATTATCTGCTTTGCCCTGAAGTCTCACAAATTAGAAAAAAAAATGGATCACAAACAAAAAGGAACTTAGAATCTATTAAGGGAAAGAGACTTACAACGTAGTTAGGATGTGAATAAAATGCTATGGGGATACAAAAGGGGGATACTCTCCTGAGCTCTGCAGAGGAACACGAATTCGCAGGCTCTGGGCCAGCTTAGGATGGAACTCAAATCCCTTATGGGCCACTTGTTAGCTGAGAGACTCTGGGTAAGTTATTTCAGTACTCCAAAATATCCATGGGGCAGTAGTACCTGAAAGATTAAATGAGAATGAATGTAAAGAACCTAGCAAGATGTCTGGCACAGAGTAAGCTGATGAACATGTTGCTCCCCTTCTCTTTGATTCCCTTTCAGGAAAGTCTCTGTAGAAATTATTGGGGCAGTTACTCACACATCATTTGTGGTATCTGGACCCCAGACCCAGCCGCTTCAAATGTCTTCCTATGGTGAAGCTTCTGGACTCTCCAAGTGGGGGTCCTTATGACCTACTGGGCAATCTGAGGGTATTTTTTGGACTACACATCTGAAACATTTCCATTTTTCTTCTTCTTCTTCTTTTGTTTCTCATTTTCTCTCCTATGACTTTTCTCTCTCAGACATCAAGCTCCCATTTCATGATTTCTCATTCTATTTTCCAGACACAGTGAAGAAACCCCCTGGTGTCTCAGCCCCTGATTCTGGAAATTTCTTCAACATCAGCCTTCCTGTATACAGTTTGCTCCTACCATCTAAATACATCACAATCTCGTGGATGTGGTCCTTGTATGCCCATTGTCCTCCCCTTGAATGACACTGGGTAGATGCTTTACTCTGTAGGTATCTTATGGCAAAAGATGGATAATGGGCTTCTTTGTTTTGAAGACCAGTGAAGTCTCCATTGAAATGTAAGGGAATAGAAGGAGGATGTCAACAAAGTAAGAAACCAGTTTCCTCTAGGGTGTGAGTCTTATGGGGCACAAATAAAACAAAGATGGCAGCCTTCAGATGCCTCCATCTCCAGGGCTCTGCTGGAGATCCAGGAGTTTGTCAAGCCTCACACATTCTATCAAAAAGATGAAAGACAATGTCTGCCATAGCACTGAATATTGAAATTCTGGATTTAATTTTAAATTTCGTGTTTCAGGTACCACCTTTCTCATAATCAAAATGTACTCTACTTTGTTACCTACCTGGCCTATAGGTTTTGTGTGATGTTCTCCAACTTTGATCTAGAAGACATGTTGTGAGCAAAATCAAACCACTGTAACTATTTTTTTGTACCGGTCTATTTCTCTTATTATAACTCTGACAAAGCATAGAGAAGGAATACACACATTTAATAAATAGAAAATATTTATTATACAGCATTATCAAGATTATTTGACAAAAGGCAGTAACGAGCCAAAGGAAAACACTTTTACAAGAAGCTAAACAACTTGTATAAGCACATACATTAAGGTGAAGAGTATCTGCCCTTTTGGTACAGGGTATGTATGTGTACATTTCCAATTTTGAACAATTATGCTACAAGAGCTAATACTGTATTGTATTCAAGAAAACTTTTAATCATGATATTAGGCATTCAGAGAAATAATGTAACTGGTGTTGAATGTGTTCACCACATGTCTCAGACTAAAACCTCAGAACAAACTGACATAGTATTTGAATAGTAGAGCAGTTTTCCTGATCTATTCTTACTTAAAAAAAAAAATCTGAACGCACAAGTCCTGTGATATCAAGGACATATGTTAGTGGCATTAAGATAAAAAAAAACATGTTCCACGAATAACAGATAGTAGGCTTTCACTTGCTTGTTTGCCAATAAGCAGACCACCTATTCAGCACTGGAACCATCCACGCTCCTCATTCTGCTTCATTACCGTGAAAACATGGGACTGAAATTCCTGTTTCAGTCATGAGGTCTTTCTACCAAAGGTGTTACGAATAATTTTTTAAAGGAAAGGCAGTCCATTCTTGATATGGAACTGACTAAACTTGGCAGTAGAATATGGGAAGACGTAAGAAACATGAGCCTCAAATATTGGAGCTGATGTTAAATTCTGAACAAATGATGCGGTGGGTATTTAAAGATTCTAAGACGATTTTTGGCTGAGAAATTAGCTTCCACATGAAGGAAGCATATTAAAATATGACTGCACATAAGGCATAAACAGATATTTAAAGGGGTAAGCTTCATTCCACAAATAATAGGAGAAATCAAAACAGCAAGAAAAATTGCTTTTATCGGGTGTAAAAAGGAGGACAAAAATGAAACTGGATTACACGTACATGGATATTACATGCAGCAAATGACAAAAATATAAAGAAAAGTGAGGACAGTACAAACAGACAAATCAAAGTACATGGAAATAACAAATAAAAGAAAGTAAGAGGTGATGGATAGATAATTTGAAAAATTATGACCAGACATAAAGGTTAGTATATGCTTCAATCACTGAAAGCTCAAGTCGCTGTGGAAAATCTTTAAAAAAAAAAAAAAAATCTAAAGTGACCTGAAATAATCTCAATACTGTCATTCCAATCTCATGTTTTAATAATGATGTGTGAAAATTTATAAAATGTACCTCTTTATTGTTACCCACAGTTTTTTTAATGTGACAAATTTTCAAGCCACTTCATTAATAATGTGTTCCACATCATAAAATATCTGAAAAATAAGTTCCCTCTTAGAAGAGGAAGGACCATCTGAGCAGCGTGTGAAAACCACTCAATCACAGCACTCAAACCTTCAAAGAGCTTCTGTAAATATTGGTGACAATATATAAAACATTATTAGAACATAAAAATATCTATACTCTATTGGAAAGACAACCTTCCAGTTGCAGTTCCACTGACGTTACATTGCACAAATTTTACTATCACACGTATACAAGGACACAGGAACACATTTACGTACTAGTTACAGGGACTTGGATGACAGAAGGAAAGAATTATTTGTCACTGAACCAGTAATAGTTGCTATGAGTACACCATTAAGTTCGAGGATGGATTTGTTTCTGTAGTACATAGGAGAAACAATGGCACCAAATATACATACTGCATCTTAGGAGTTCAACTGGTAATAATATTTGCTACAGTAAATGTAAGGTAACAATTTTGCCACATGGTTTGTTCTCTTTAAGTGAAGGGCAGAGAAGAGCCCCCGTTGGCACAAACACAAGATAATCCACAAAACATCTTCTGCCACTCTCAAAACAATCTCTTGTCCCAGCGTTTTTTCCAAAATCACCAGTGAGTTGAGTATCAACTATGGGACGTTGTCTGTGCTGATTGCGTTCACCACCTCATGCTTGTGTACTGTCTTGCCTCTCATTCCATCCTCCCTTAGCACTCCTGATGAAGCACTTTTTGGTGATGCTTTTGCTCTGATTCCTGTTTTCCTAAGTAGAGAGAAATCACAGAGCAGCAGGGTGTCCATACACTTTTTTCCAAATGTGACAACAAGGCTGGCTCTGCATCAGGTGCAATGGGTGAAGAGAGGCCCCTGTCTGGGCCAATTCCCAAGGCTCCTGAACACCAGTAAGGAGACGGGGTAGAGAAAAATGAGCTGCCATGCCATGGGTGATTGCATGCCTGCCCCTCCTTCACCCACCCATCCGTCTGGCTCCACCACACTCACTATGACTACCATGAAAACCATGATGTCAACTAATGATCCACCTGGCCGGTCCACATGTGTTGTCTCTTTTCAAACTGGCCAAGTGTGTGTGGGCACGTATATCTATGCACAATTGTCCAGAAGAGGAGATTATTTCTGTTGATTTATTTATTTATGTACGTATGTATGTATTTATTTATGTATGCGGTGAACGTTGTACACTATATGGGATTGTGCTTTGTCAGAATTGCCTTTCTTCCCAGAGAAGGCTTTTGAATAATTCAAGAATCGGGATCCTCGCCGGGCTCCTTTTTTGACTGCAGAGCACAGTTCCCTCTGGCCTCCACTAAGGCAGCAGCCTCGGCTCCCTTTCCCTCTGACTTCACCCTCTTCCGAACCTCCGCCTCCCAGCTGTCCGCACATCTCCGGAGGTGCTGGTGCTCTCTGGTTTCTCTTGCTTTTCCACGTGGACACCTCCTCCCTACAGGGTGGAAGAGCTTTGCTTATAGTCCCTCAGGATGACCGAGGCGTAGGTCACGTTGGGAGGGGTGCAGAGCACCGACTCGGACACGGGGGAGCTGGGCACCGAGCTGCCCGAGGCCACCGAGTCGCGGAAAGGCGACGGAGGCGTCAGAGCGGGCGAATCCTCGGGGGCCGGCTTGCTGGCCGCCTGCAGGCCCTCGTCTTCCTCTTCCAGTTCATCTTCCTCCGTGTTCCCTTCCCGCTCATACAAGTACTCTTGGAGGAGCTGGAACCTCTCGCTGTCGTCCTCGTCCTCGTCTTCTGCTGGCGGGGAGGCGGGCTCCTCCCCGAAGGTGCTCAGCTGCAGTGGGAGCATTTGCAGGTGCTGCGGGGGCGCCGGGGGCGGGTGCAGCGAGCTCACCCCGTTCCCCGGGCCCCCGGGGACTGCGAGCACCGCATTGAAATCTGGGATCCCGGGGCTGAAATTGTTGACCACCCCCTGTAGCTGGTCCATCAGGGATTTCTGTGGCTGTGGTGGCTGCTGGAGGGGAAGGGGCAAGCCCTTGGGGATGGCCGGTTCTGCCAGGAAGAGGGGGGTCTCCTCTGTGGTCAAGTGGGGCGGCAGAGGCGGGGTGCTCACCGCGGGTGGCACGCGTCGGTGCACCACCATAGAAGGACTGCTGGGAGGGCTGAAGCCAACCGGCTGGGCATCCTCCTCCTCCACGTTGTAAAGGGTCTTGGTGCTGGTATCTGAAAAGGTCAGGCTCTTGCCGGAGCCCTGGTAACTTTTAGTGAGGGGCTTGATGACGGCTGTTTGGTTGCAGGCCGTCTCATTGGTCTTCACGTGCACAGAGAGGCGGTGCCACATGTGCTGTCCCTTGGGCACCTGTCTTCCACCTGGTTCAGACCATGACACAGACTTGCCATTAGAACTATGAATAAAATAGAGATGGATTTATTTGCCGATATTTCGTGCACACAGGAGAAAATACATATAAATTATATGCAATCCCAGCTCAATGCAATTTGATTCCCCCCCCCCCCCGTATGCCCGGCCTCCATACCTATCTTAATCTCCCCTTATCACAGGTCAAAAGCCAAAAGCTGCAGTGACCACAGCTTGCCTCTGTAGCTGGTCAGTGATTCCATCAACCCCAAGACAAGGCAGAACACATAGACCGGGAGAAAGTCCCAGGGGGAGAAACTCCCGGCTGCTGCGGAAGCAGCTATTTTCATTTCAGTCTGAGATTTCACAAAGTTATTACACACTCACGTACAAACACATACCCTTACGGTAACCACGACATTGCCACTCAGTGCAAGACTTTGAAAGGTTCCACAATTGATGGAGGAAACAAGAAATAACACTGTAGTTACACATGGACAACAGAACGTAATGCCCAGAGCTCTTGCTCTTCTTAAGTCCCTGGAACAAATTAAAACCCACATATTAAGCTACTCTCATTGTCCTGTGAGGTTATAAAATATATCCCCTCAGTCACCCTTTCTGATAGGTACCAGAGCAGCAAGGTCAGACATGGCACCTGTCCAGAAGAGAAAAAAGCGGGTGACAGAAAACCCAGACCCATGTTCCACTTATGTGTGTCATAACTTTGGCTTTTCTTTTTATTCCAGTGCATTATTCCTGACACATACAATGAATCACAATTCACATAAAGGCCCTGATTCATAGCAGCTAGTTTGGGATTTCCCGGCTGGGGACTTTTAACTAGGTGTGTTTGAAAAGAGACAGAACCAGGAAGCCCAGCAAAATACAGATGCTCAGACCCTGGTTTAGTCCTTCAACATAGTTTGTGATGAAAATGAGACAAAATTAAGATTCAGAGAAAGCAGACGTTATGGAGACAAAGGTCCCTCCCTGGCCTTTTCCTCATTGAGCTTCAGAGAAGAAAAATGTTAGGGTACCAGCAGCCCTCTTGCTTTATCAACTTTCATTTTTATGGGACCATCAAAAAACCAATCAAATAGAAGAAGGAGGAGAAGTGGGAGAAGGTGGAGGAGCAGAAGGAGGAAGAAAAGAGAGGTATGGTGTATATCATTCAAATTCTGTTCTGCGTGTTGTAATAACTCTGGTCTTACTTTGGGACTTTTAGCTTTTTTTTCTGTATAACTTTCAGCAGATGTTGGTAACTTACCATAGCACACTATTAATAACAGCAGTGTTAATACTTATGTCAGGAAATACTTTTTCTTGTGTGTGTGTGTTGTTCTTTTTTGTTGTTTTTTTGAGTTTGCTTTTTCACTGTATCCATGAAAACAACAGAGAAGGTAGCACAATGTTAACACATTTTTGACAGTAAAAGGAATAGGGATAAGGAACATTTTTTTCGTAGGTGGGTATGTGTAATAGACTATTCTGGATCATGGTCTTTGGTTTTGAAAAATGTAGGAAGTGATCAATAGTTAATATAATGGTTTATTTAATCATTTTGAAAATGCAAGAATGAATACTTCAAAAATCATATGTGTTGCATTTATGATGATGATAATATTTTGACATTTTACATATTATAATCTTAAAAAATGAAGTGAGCCAAATAAATACAGAGTTTTGCATAAATTCTGATACCTATTATAGAAAATTCTGGATATAAAAGTCCTAAAATAGATATAATAGTTAAAATTTTGAACTCATTATTTGGGAAAAGGTAGTTCCTCTATCTTATAATTTATATGCTATATGGATATTTATTTGAGAGAGAGCTGCAGGCAGGGGGAGGGGCAGAAGGAGAGGGAGAGATACTCTTGAGCAGACTCCCTGCTGAGCGTGGAGCCCAACAATGGGGTTGGTGGGGCTTGATCTCACAACCCTGAGATCACCACCTGAGTGGAAACCAAGACTTGGATGCTCAACCAACTGAGCCACCCAGGCACCCCATTTATGCTATATTTTTAATTGTCTAAGAAAAATCTCATCTCCAAAATACTATGTGAAAATTAATATTTTTCTGAAATATATGCTTAACATATTTGCTGAGAATGTAGAAGTACTTGTAAATGCAAAATTACTGGCTTTTCAGCTTCCACACTATTGTTAGAATACCTTTCTTCCGAGCTGAGTCAACTATAGAACAGACGGCTGGTGTTCCCAGCATGAACAGACAATCAACCAGTCAGTAACCAAGACCACAAGCCACAGTTCCTCTTCTGAGTTTGAAACTCTAGGTGAGCTCACCTCCCACCTCCTTCTTTCTCAATTTCCTCCAATCCTTACTCTACTCAGACCATCTCTCTCTTTATATGTTCATTACTACTCTTTCAGAAAGTATAAAACCATGGATTTGCCTCTTGCCTTGCCTCTTAAATATGTTTTAGTGTACCATCCAACCTCAATGATTTGCATTTTTTTTGCACCACTTTTTAAAAAAGAGATTTTATTTATTTATTTGAGAGAGAGAGAGAGAGAGTATGAGTGAGGAGAGGGGCAGAGGGGGAGGGAGAGAGACAAGCAGACTCCTCCCTGAGCATGGACTCCACCCTGAGCATGGAGCCCAATGCAGGGCTCAATCCCAGGACCCTGAGATCATGACCTAAGCAGAAATCAAGAGTCAGATGCTTAGCGGACTGAGCCACCCAGGGGCCCCTGATTTGCATCACTTTCAATTGCAATGGAAACATCTTTTCTTTCTTCCAATGCCTGCCTCTCAATGCTTATTTTTTTTAAAAAAATCATTAAACTAAAAGGATGCTTTGTGTCTTTATTTAGCTGTGTGTGTGTGTGTGTGTATGTGTGTGTACGTGTGGGTGTTTAAGAAACAAGTCCCTTGAGAGCTAGTCTACACCTTACTCAACCACCAGGTTTACATACCCCAACAAACCATTGCTCCAGTCTCCATAGATGCTGGCAAAAAGGCATCCTTGTATTCTTGGGACTTAACTTCACTCACTCACTCACATGGGCTGTTTTCCTCACTTCCCAGGGCCCTACATGGGCCTCTATTTAAATCATGCGCTTCCCTATTTTAATGGTATTATTAATCATCTTGCATATAGATAAAATCACATCTTAGTTCTGTTTTAATCCAATACCATTCTTATTCTTGTAATGGGAGATTTTCACCCTGGCTGTCAAAATTAGCAGCGCTTCCCCTCAGAGTCTTGCTCTAGATTTGCTGTAAAGAACTGTTTAATTAGGAAACAGTTCTGAATGTCCCAGGACACTTATCAGATTAAGAAAATTAGATTAACCTTTTTTTTCCAAGGACAAAATAAATTGCTTCCTAAAAACCAGAGATAGTGAAGGAAATGTGTCATCTCATAGAAACTTCAGGACAGTGTATAAACTTCAGTCCTTCTGAATTAGGTGTTTCTGACATGTTGTCCGTATACAGCTTGAATGGTCCATGAATCTACACATGCGATAAGCTTTGTTTTTACACTGGATCAATATTATGTCTTGATAGATTGTACACTGCTATTTTCAAATGCATGTAAGTAAGTGCTAGCATGATAAAATGTGCTGCTAGATACAAGTGTAGCTAAATTCGAGAAGCTTTTTTGTGTTTTATGTTCAAGTGGCTACTAAAAAAATGTACAATTATTATTGATTCGAATGAAGTTTTAAGAAGCATTTTGGTGTGAAAAGGGATTTCCCTATTTGAAAAGGTTGGGACCCCATTGCTATGATATTAAGAAGAGAAAAATGTATAAAATATGGGGCAGCCAAAAAGGAGTAAATGCATTATCAAAATGCAGTATTACTATGAAATAAGTCTTCTATTTAATCCCAGATAATTTTAATACCTTCCGTTTCAGCCACCAACTTTTCCTTTTATTATTTAATTTTACTTGGTTTCCTAAATAGAAGTCTTAGGAAAAGCAACCTGATCTAGAAACACCAGGTAATTGTCACAAAACACCCCACCCTTCCTGCTCTCACTTCAGAAGGCCGACATCAGGCCTAAAACAATCTCATATTTGAAGATCAAATGCAGTAGCATTTGGCGTGAATACCTCAGGTGGCTAAATATATTTATTGATACAGAAGTTATTGGAGGAAATGGCTGTTAGGCTGGAGAGGAACCAGGATGTAGAGGGTGATCTACACTGGGAGTGTGCAGAGCCAAGCAGGCCTGGGACTGCCGAGCCAGCTATGACAGGCTTGGAATCTTGCTTTGGTTTTTCTCTCATTAGATTAGTCTAACAATCCCCCCCCCCAACAGAAAACCCGATATTTACAGCACTTTAGAGAATGGTTAGAAGTGGGTGGTGTAAACAGATTAGTATATCTTTGGCATTCGGAGTGATCTTGTCTGTTTTATTTGTTTCAGTAAGTACTAGTTACATCTGCAGGGTACACTGCTCTCTGCTCCAGAGAGGTCTAAAATGGGAATAACAGTGGGTGGGTGTTTGAGATCAGGAGGGAAGCATCCTGCACAAGCTGCCTGAGGGGGAAGCTTACACAGCACCTGTCTCCCTTATGTCCAATTCAAGTCTTTGCCATGTGGCTTAATAGCTTCACGACAGACATAAGGATGGCATCCAGAGAGCCCACAGACAAGGCAAGACCTTCGCAGAAGGAGGGGAGACGCAGTCCTTGGAACCTGAAAAGGTTAGCATGTGTTTTCTCTGAAAATGAAAGTGGAAACAGGAAATGCCATTGAGTCACGGCATGGAGAGAATGGCTTACCAAGTCCAGAGAAGAAACCAAAGCTACAGGCTTATGGGCAGTTTTGCTGGGGCCCTGCAGCCATGGTGGAGACACGAGGCCTTTCCAAAAAGGCTGGTGCTGCCCTAACTGAGATACTCGGAAAGGGATGCCAGACATGTGTTGTCCAAATGCCTCGCCTCTTCCTGCTTCAGGGCGCTGGTACCAGAAGGATGTGTGAGTAGTGATTCTTGTAGAATCGCAGGCATTGGAACTATTTGAAGCCATATGAGTCAGACTCTTGTTTTCCCAGGCAACGCCAAGTTAGTCTTCAGTACAAAGGACTTCCACTGATGCCAGTTACACTTTTGAAGGCTTTCCAAAAAAATCTGCATATTCAGTATATAATCTCTGGAAGCCTATGTGAACATAATTAAAATTTCTCACCTTTTGGATTCACCACTAGTAAGGTAGAAAATCTCTGGATGTGTTATTGGAGACAAATGCTTTTTGACTACATGGGAGCTTCGTAGTTTCTGCAGATATCCATCTTAAATAGCATTGTGGATTTATCCCTCTCCTCTAATCCTAACGTCATAAGCTAGTCAGAGAACCACTTGGCTTGCCGAAATTTACAATACCTCAAAGTCTAAATATACAGTCCTCTTTTTAAATCTTTAGATGAATCACATTTTATATGTTAAAGTTATATGATACAGGATACACAAGAGCACAAGGGAAATCAGTTTGCCTTTATCAAGCTTTGTGCCCTCTTCAGTGAATCACTTAAGAAAAAGACACCTACAAACAAAATGAGCTCACCAAAGTATGGGAGGCTCCATAAACTTTGTCTGGGTATAGGGTCTACTGTCTTGAGAAAACAGACAAATCTGTTTCAGACTAATGAGTAGAATTCTGATGGTTATTAAATTTTTTCTAAGTACATTTTAAATGGCTGTTGGTTCAACCTAATCATGATTACTGGCTGAGGAAAGAAATTCTCATGCCAAAGTTTACTGAAGACATCATGTTGTTACAGGAGTATTGTTTTAGCAGAGGTACACCAGCTGTAATTATATTGCTCCAGGAAGTATAGATGAGTCTAGATTCCATTCCCTTTGAAGGAACTTCAAGTCAAGCATTATTGTATTTCTATGCCCCATGCTACCAGACCTGTAATTTTAATAGCAAGTCATTTGATGTTCCTCAGCTCTAACCTGGAGTCCTCATGGTTTGCTCTGGAAACATAAGGCAATTGCATTGCTCTGCTGGGATTATTCCTCAGAAACAGGATAGATCTAGGCAGACCACAATGGTCCAGGAGGCAGCTTTATCTCCATCACTAGTCCCTTTGCCTGGATTGTTCACAAAAGCTGTGGGAACTGAAGGTCACAGAGAGAACATATCTTTTTTGTTGTTGTTTGTTGAGGAACAGCCAAGGCTAAAAATTGCCAGTCTCTTCTCAATCTTTTCCTGATCCTTTATAGTCTCCCGAAAGAAAGCTTGAACAGATCCTATTCAAGAATTCTTAACAACCAATCTATCAGCTTTGCTGATTGTGGCTTTTTTTTTTTGGTCACCTACCAAGAATGTACCCACTTTCAGCCTTTGCTTTTGCTTTTTTAGGCACTCACCTTTAAGTCATGAAATGTTAGGTGACTCTTCTCTCTCTCTGGCCCTGCTGTCACAGCAAGACAAGCACATCTACTATTCCCATCAGTCCCTTTTGACAGGCAGCCAGGAGCTGTCATAATCAGGATCTCCTTGCTGTGCCCTTGGTCAGACTCAGCCCAGGCTGCAAGAAATGCTCAATGCCTTTTGACTTGGTAAAATTACAGAGAGTGCATCCAAGCAGACGAGTGGCTTTGATCTCGATGAGCAGGGGCCTCCTGACCACCACCTGAAACACACTGGCATGGCTACCATATTTTTCCCTTAAAGAATCAGTATGATTTGAATGAGACCACACTCTTTCTATCTGGGCTTTTTAAGGGAATATCAGAACACAGACTTCCCAATGCACTCCACTGAGTGAAGAAAAGAGACGCCGCGGCCTCATACACTGGCCTCCATAGCCAAGTTCAGTAGCAAACATTTGAACAAATTGGGCTCTTCTCATCTGAAGAGCTATGCAAGCCACAGACACCTTATCAGTGGACTCCCTCCTGCTGCAGGAATGTGTACCTTTGACTCTCCCAGGAGTTTGAAGGGCTGTAAAGGAACAGCTGAAAAATGACCACAGACTCCGTGCACAATGAATTGAACATGGTCTACGTTCTTTTGTTAACTTAAAGAGACACTGTCAAGACCTAAAGGTCAAAAATTGGACCAAACATGCACCATTTTTATCAGATGGCGAAAATCTGATAAAAACACTCAGAATTCTGGGGGGAATAACTACATTTCCTTTTTGTAAAACTCTCTTTTCGTAGGACTCACAAAACTTTTGTTTTGTGCTCCCCAAGGTGTGGGAGGCACCCAGCAGAGGCTCGTATCAGTGCCCACCCCCTCGAGCTGACATTATGGAACTCTCCATAAGTTCAAGTTATAGCATTTACTTTAATGCAGACAGCATCATTTCAAACATTTGTGAAAAAAAAAAAAGAAAAAAAAAAAAAAAAAAAAAAGAAAAGAAAAGAAAGAAAACAAAGAAAGAGCTCTGTTCGCCAAGGAAAAGCTGACGAATTTATGAAGGGGGGAAATTCACTTTCGAGCTTGTGAGTAGGAGTCACAAACAAAAGTGAATATCCAGAATCGGAAAAAGTGTTGTGTCTTGCGTTGAAACTTAAAAAAGCAAAAAGACTAACAACTTGACAGTGCCCTTTTAAGAACGATGGACAATCAAATTAAGGCAGTCGTGCAAACCATGGCACGTAAATGGTTCCTCATTCTTGATGGCATGCACCACATCTGTTTCCATGTTAGAAAGTGGAAAAACCCAGGAGAGAGAAAGCAAGGGGCAGACCACTACATTGTCCATGCAGCTTTTCTTACACATTCACTGCAGTGTGGGGGTTTTCAAAGCTGCACATGTGCCGACGGACATTGGCTGGTGGGCGAGAATTCTGGCTGCCTCTTCCTAAAGATTGAAAAGAAAAAGACACCCAGTGAGTGAGTGGTTATACACGTGTACAGATAGAGTGATCACACCACTCAGGTGGTGCCTGGGCCTGGGCCAGGGCCTAGCCTGGCTCCTGAGCCTCTCTCCATGTCATCTCCTCCCCCAAGTGTCTCCCCTGCACTGGCTGGCTATTTCTTACTGCCAGGCTCATTTCTGAAAGGCACATCAGTGGAGTGCATTCTTTCTTTTACCTTATGGGACCATCTCCTTCCAAGTGGCAGATGTTTTTTCTGCTGTGTGTCTGTCTGTCCAAAATTCGCTCTTTCCCTCCACTCTTGACACCCCCTTTCCTCCTGGTGGCAGTGGGTTCCACCTCCACTCACACCGATGCAGGCTGAATCTTCCTGCCCATCACCCCCTTAAAGGACGTTTGTGGATTTATGTCTTACGTTGTGAATTTTAATTGCATTGCTAATTTTCCTTCATCTTACGTTATCACAAATGCATTGTTGTCACTTCCTATAACGTCACATTTATCTCTTGGCCCTCACAGGACAAAATGTATCTGATGGTGGAGAGAGGGGGAGTGGTGAGAGATTGGAGGAATCTGCCACTTGGGGAGAATGTCATCTCATTCCTTGGCTAGAGGTCTCCTTATACAGCACACAGGATGATCTGGTAAGAGGAGAAGAGCATTGACTGGTCATGGCAAGGCTAACGGGACAGCCATGGGCAGTTGGCCTTTTACCATCATTTGTTGGAGTGAACATAAGTGGGTTTCGCATGCGTTAAGCAGCACTTCAGAAGATAATGGGATAAAGCCATCTTGTTATCACACCACCTAAGACGGCTGCCAATCACAGAAAAGAATTTCAGGAACAAGATGCTAAAGGTGAACCATCAGCAGGTGGGCTGTGGGTGGATGGGTGAGGTTGGTTGAATTGGGGGGAATCTCAATATGAACGCTCAGTGATGAAGTCCCCTCTAGAGGGTCCCTGAGAACTCACAAATATTCTCTATGTATCAGTGTTGGGCCGCCTACCCCAAGACCCTGGTGACAACTATCCATGGTTAATCAGAAGAGGACCACAGCAGCTGCAGGCAAGTCAAAAATTTTGGCTATATTTCCTATCTTTTTTCCCATTAAAGCAGACAGAGGAGGGGAAACAAGAGGGAGGAGCCAGAGATATTGCAGGAGCAGACCACGCCCCTTCCCGTTCCACGTATTCCAGACTGAGGTCTGGCACGTGCTAGAGAGGAGAGATGTGAATTTGAAGTTTGAAACAAGAATACACTGGAATAGCTTTTCAATTCCTGAAATCAAGGAATATGATCTGAATGTAGAAGGTGGGAAAAAAGTCTTCCATAGCACAGTTGAAGGTAAAAGAGAAAAATAAAATTAATCAGTATGTGTATTCCCTCCAAGTTTGGGCCATTCAATAAAACATTTCAAAGTACATGATCTACCCAGAATAATTTGAAATCCTCGCCCAGAGATAAAAACTTGAAACACCTCGGTGTAACTTTGTTACTACTGCAATAATCCATTTATTTAAAAAAAAATAGACAGAGATAATGTTTGCTGTTAAGCTTGCTGAAGTAATATGTCCCTGACATTCAATATGCCCACCTGAAATCACAAAAATGATGACAACAATGAAAACATCAGCAAGTAGATGACCAGGGATAAAAGTATGATGTTTGACTATATAAATGAAGCTATCAGTAAGAAAGAACATTTAACCTACAAAATAATAAAACAACTTAATTTCTCAGGAAGGAAGGCAGAAATACACTCAAGGCATTTGGCTTTCCCTTGCCAAACTTCCTGCATCCCTTGAATCCCCTAGTTAATTCCACCTGTAGATAATGTCTACATGTGGCCTGATCCAATGGTGCTGGGAAGCCAGGATCCCACCCGGGCTGGCTCAGGACCCTGTGTCCAATACAAATGCACCGCATGTCCTTCATCAGAAGGTCCCTGCACTTGGGATTTAGTGGTCTATAGTCATCATTTTGAAATCTGCACTGGGGGCTTGAAACCTCAGCTTACCCACAGGTCCTGCCTCCCTGACTTCCCTGGTGCCCCCTGGGACCCTCCGAGGCTTCACCATCTGGCCCTGCCCAGGGATCACTGCCACTCTCCACCACTGGCAGGGGTGCAGGAAGATCAAATCAGGGTCAAGTGCACATGCTGCCTAGCAACTCCAGTGATTGGCTGTCCCTTCCATGGGCTAGCAGGGCCATAGTGCATTTGATAGGCAACAGCCCAGGGGTGAGCTTCTCACCCACCCTCCATGGTACCTTCTAGTCCACCTGCTGTTGTTGTAATACCCTTGGAGATCACCGGTCTACCAGGGGCTAGGGTAGGAGGGAAGGGAAAGGGGAGATGCTTGGTTCAATTTCCCTGGAGTGTCTGCCCAGTGACTGGATGGGTAGGAGGGGGATCTGGCAGCCTGAAGGCTGCACCTGCATGGAGTCACAGAGTGGAGGCCGCGGCACATGGCAGAGTATGCACTTGTCCCCCAAGTCTCCTCTCCCCACCCTGCATGGCAGTGCAGCATTAAATGGCAAATAAAAAAATCACTAAGACAGGTTGAGAGAGAGACCATAGGAGAAAAGGCTTTATATCATAGTCTCTTTAACATTACCCTCTGTGTGTTCAACCAGGGGCCTCATGTTTTCTTTTTGCACCGGGCCGTGCAAATGATGTAGCTTGTCTTGTCTGCTGGGCGTATGTATGATGATAACCACAGGGAAACGACTTGACAGCTCAGAGACTTGATGTGCTGACATTAGCATAGGTGCACAGAGTGTGGCATGCCTGGACAACAGCCCTTCTGTCTCCCAGGGACTGGGGTGGGAGCTCTGTGGCCTCTGGCACTGACTTGGAATTAACAGCTGCAGTTAGTGGAGAGTTCTGTGGTTCCTTCAGAGGCGGCAGTCATACTGACAGCCAAACTCCATACAGTAACTCCCAGCAATCCCAAAGCCACCTTAATTCACTATTGATTGAAGTAGTTGAAAAAATTATAGCATTTCCTTCATAGTGCCATTTTCTTCAGTCTCTGACTCACTTTGCGTTGAAGTGAAATGTAAATGACCTATGCCTACAGAGCTTACTTTTATGAAAGGGGTGGCTGATTAAAGGTTACAGGCCAAAGCCTTGAAAAATCTGATGCCAGAGTGTCTGTTTTATCACTGCACAAAAACTGAGAGGAGCTTGACTTCAGGGTATTTTTAGCAACTGTAAAACCACATATTCAACCAACCACAGATTCAGCAAGCCAAAGTAAAAGCTTGGAGGGAAAATGCAGCATATGGAGACTTGACAAATATAAGTCCCAAATCTGTGCTTGAATCTTTTGGCAGAAACCGTGGATTTAAAGAAACCCCAGAAATTTAGTAAGAAAGATTCCTCTTCAATTTCTTCTGAAAGTGCAGTTTTTTTCTTTTCTTTTGCTCTTTTTTTCTTTCTCTTCTTCCCTTCTATTATCCTTTCTTCCTCTTTTTCTTTTCTTTTTTTCCTTTCTTCCTTCCTTCTTTTCTTTACTTCTCTCTTTTCTTTCTATAGAGTCACTGCTTGTTACAGTTCCTCTCATCTATTCTCATTGTCCAAATCTCCCTTTGTAGAAAAGACCATCTCTCTTTGGGTGTACTTAGTCCCATATGACTTTGTTTTAATGTGTTATTTTCTTTACAGTAGTTCATTCACACGTCAGTTTCTGTGCTAGAAATTATTCTTCACATGAACTTGAGAAGTTGTTACAAGCAGGTTTCATTCATTGTAGTGTAACAGTAAGACAGCTGGGTAAGGGGCCAGGAAACCAGGCACTCTCCAACTGTGTATTTGCCCCTTTCAGATTCAGTTTTTTCATCCATAAAGGATTGTTGAAAGAATAAATGTGAAAATGTTTCCAAATAGTAAAATGCTCTCCCAGTTGAAGACATCACCATTACAACCCTCCCTCTGAAGGATGGAGGGACAGAAGCACAGACAAAACACCCAGGTATTTTAAATCTCAGTGTGATTTAGCATAGACTAATTCTGAGTATCTCAAACTTTACTTCATTTTACTTATGAATGTTAACCACTTTCCTTATTCAAGAATTTCAATAACTTCTACTAGAAAATAAACTCTTTTCTCTCCAGATTGTGGGGGATGGTGTTGGGGGTGGGGTGGGTTACGACGTTAGTGACATTGAATGGATGTGGCAGGAGCAGGTAAAAGCTAGGTAGAGAGCAGGTTAGCTGTCTGTGTCTGAAGTTGCATATCTGTGAGAGGTTTGGAGGTAAGTCTACTTTTAGCAGAGAGAAATGGTCTATACAATTCCAGATGGTCAGTTTACCATGGAAATAATAATGGGGCAGCTGTCTGAAGTAATCATAAAATTGGCAGCAAACAACTCAAGACCATTTTAGCAGAGTGTGGTCTATCTTTTTTGTTGTTGTTGTTATAGATAAATATAGGATAATTTCTGCCTCTGATTGCTTTCCAAAGCCAAATGCATTTTTTTCTATTATCTGAATTTAAATATTTATTTCTAAATATTCGTTCATCAGAGTGGAGAGTGGAGCTCTGATTGTATATGTAAGCCCTCTGTAAATGGTAATTTCTTCCACTCTTCATTTTACTGCATGGATATCTAATACAGTACATTAATGTTCTTTATATAAACACACAGTGCAGTTTCTCCACTGAGGTGTAAATACTGCTCTTTAAAGAAAATTTTAATTATAAAGATTTCTAAGCTAATAAGAGCTTATAGAAAATGACCTAATAAAATTCAATTTAATTGTCATAGATTTGTGAAATATAAACATTTTGCCTTATATAAAGTTTCCTTTCTTTTGAAAACATTAAGAATATATGTGAAGCCCTCTGTGTATATATATATTTAAATATTTTATTTATTTATTTGACAGAGAGAGACAGAGAGAGAGAGACAGAGAGAGAGAGAGAGGGAACACAAGCAGGGGGAGTGGAAGAGGGAGAAGCAGGCTTCCTGCTGAGCAGGGAGCCCTATGCAGGGCTCGATCCCAGGACCCTGGGATCATGGCCTGAGCTGAAGGCAGACACTTAACAACTGAGCCACTCAGGCACCCAAGCCCTCTGTATATTATTCTTAATACTAATCCTATCCTTTCCAAGGGAAAATTTGGTATGGATGGATCATCACTTGGGATATTTGAATACTTTTACAACATATATATTCATATGTGTTCATAAATAATATACAGTAGTGTTTACCATGTTATTAAATTTTATTGACATAGCATTGCACTCTATTTCCATTCAGCAATTTGCCCATTTTGTCCATTTTGTATTACATTAACAGGTACAGTTCTAGTTCATTCACTTAAACTAAATTGAATACATACCACACTACCAAAAATATAATCAATTCTCCTACTGATGGCCACTTAGGTTGTTTCCTACATTTTGCTATTTTAAGCAATGCTGCAGTAAACATTCTAGATTAAGTCTCCTTGCACACAAAAATGGGAGAGTTTTTCTAAGCTATGGACCTAGAAATAGAGTTGGTGGATTGTTGTGAGTGTACATTCATCTTTCTTATACATGGCAAAATTGCTCTATGAAGTGCTTGCCCAATTTACATTAGTATGTGAGAATTCATATTATTCTTTCTGTTTATCAGATCTTTAAAAAAATGGCTTTTTATTATGAAAAATTTCAAAAATATAGAAACATGGAGAAAATGCTAAAATGAACCCCCACATCCCTATCATTCAGCTTCAATAATAATATATATGTGAATCTTGTTTCATCTATACCACCATTTATTTACTTTAAAGAAAAGCTAAATCATTATGTTTTCATCCATAAGGAATTCAGTGTAAAGGCCTATAATATAGGTGTACATTTTTATAATAAAAGGAAAAATAATATTATCACATCTAAAATACATTAATTGTAATTCTTTAATATTTGATATTAAATGTTTAATATTAAAGTCATTATTTAGATTTCCCTGATTTCCCTGATAGTCTCATATATTTTTATTTTACTTTTGATTTTCAAATCAGCATCCAAACTAGATCTGCATATTGCATTTTGTTGATGACTCTCTTAAGCCTTTTTTAATCTATAGATGTTCCCTTCTTCTTTTTTGATGGCTATTTGTTGAAAACATACTGATTGTTTCCCAGATTATGGATTTTACTGGTTGAGTCCCTATGGTGTCATTTAATACGTTCCTCTGTCACCTATATTGCCTATGAATTGATAGTTAGATCTGAGGGCTTGATCAGATTCATGGTTGTTTGTACAAGGAGTATAATTTATAGGAGATAGTGTTTACTCCTTATTATACCAGACCAAAAAGCACATAAATTGGGTTGTCTATTAATCACATTAAGATTGATCAGTGGGTTCAGGTGTGGTCAGCCTAATGCACACGTTACAAAACTTCCCATCAGCCTTTCACCTAATGGTTTTAGCAGTCACTGATGATCATTATGAAGATCAACTATTTTATTACAAAACTACAAAATGGTAATATTGTAATTCTATCATCCTTTCTATATTTGTCAACTAGATTTCTTTTCGAAAGTAGAATTTTCCCCTCATCAGCCATTTAGTTCCTCTGATATAGAGTTCAAACAGAAAACACAAGCCAAATGGATGATTCTTTTCTTTTCTTTAGAAATGTTCAGAATAAAGATTTAGGGGGTGCCAGGGTGGCTCAGTCATTAAGTGTCTGCCTCCTTCTGCTCAGGCCCTGATCCAAGGTCCTGGGATCGAGCCCCACATCAGGTTCCCTGCTCAGTGGGAGACCTGCTTCTCCCTCTTCCACTCCCCCTGCTTGTGTTCCCTCTCTCGCTGTCTCTCTCTCTGTCAAATAAATAAAACCTTAAAAAAAAAAAAAGAATAGTGATTTAGTTTTCTAACAGTGATCTAACCCTCCAACAGTGATCAATGTATCACCTATGGGTCTGCTTTTATTGTCTAATTGTTTCCCTTGATTTTTTGGTAATATTGTCCTAACTCTTCCACACCTAAACATATAAGACACTTCCACACCTAAACATATAAAACACACACGCACACAACACATATAGAAACAAAAACACATATACACATATAAAATAAGATTCCGTAGAGGCTGTAAACGATAGATGGTATTATATGTGCTAGAGGTGCTTTATCACTTTACCTGTTTAGTAGAGGGGACAGATTATCTTAATCTAATCGAGAACTGAGCTGAGTCAAAGTTATTTTATAATTGGGATAGGAATTGGTCTACTGTAGGGCATATCCCTTCAGGACTTTTAACAGAACATCTGGCTGTGCACTAGTACACCTCATCTGGTGGGTCTTTAGCACCTCAGCATTAAGAGGCTATGGGAGATCCTGGCTAGCTTTTCAAAGATTTTCAGTTTAGATTTTTGGCTTCCTGACCCACACAACTTCAGAATTAGGCAAATGATGGGTAATCCTGACCACATGATTGAGTGCCTCTGAGTCTCCAATTTTGTCAGTCCATGTGGTTGCTAAAGGCATTTTCTGTTTTTGTTTTATTCCCCCCACCCCCACAGGTGGGTCTGTCTCCTCATTATTGAAAGACTCCATGAAAATAATGCTCTATGTCAGAAGTGTTTAGTTCATCTTTTAACCTTTCTGATCCACTCAATTTCAGGCAATTGCAAATGTTTTGAGAGAGAAGCTGGACATACGTTGAAGCCTCTCTGCCTTTCCTTTTATTACTCAGACTGATGGCCACAGCATTTCTTCTGCTTTCTCTCCTCCCTCTGCTGACTCTGCTTGGGCCACGCCTGGATACTCAACTTGTGTCATGCCTGGATACTCAGTCCCCAGCCAGGGCCTGGAGTTGACAGGTACTTCCTGAGAAAAGCAGTTGCAGATCATCAGTTCACTTCTTGTTCTCCTCTCTCTGGTATTCGAGTCTCACTCTCCTATCACTTCAGTAACTCCCTGATCAAAAGTATTTGTCTTTTATATATGTTCCCCAAACCTTCTTTACTCTTCACAAAATTTTGCACATATTTCCTTCAACATTCAAACATGTTTATCAAGTTTTTTTACCACACTGCAATGTATATTTTATCTTTGCATCTCTCCTGTGATCCTTTTCACTTCTTATTATATAAGTTATTGATGTTAATTCTTATCCCCTACATTTGATAGGTCATAGTTTCTGAAGGGCAGGCTCCATGTCGAGTTACCATTGTGTACCTCTTATCCCCCTCTTTTCCTACCCCAACTTTTGGAAATAAAAGGAAACCATATAATCTCTCATGCAAAGAATGATCACTTTTAAGAATGAAAGGAGTGCTTTAAAAGTCATGTTATGACAAAATGCATAACCAGGGACTTTGGGGGAGCATGAAAAAACATATGATCACCTATTTAGAGTAAATGAATGAATGACTGAAAAAATGAAAACAGAATGGAGATCTGTCGTTTCCTGAACCCTCCTACACTGTTGGTGGGAATGCAAGCTGGTGCAACTACTCTGGAAAACAGTATGGAGGTTCCTCAAAAAGTTGAAAATAGAGCTACCATTCGATCCAGCAATTGCACCACTGGGTATTTATCCCAAAGATACAAATGTAGGGATCCAAAGGGGTATGTGCACCCTGATGTTTATAGCAGCAATGTCCACAATAGTCAGACTGTGGAAAGAGCCAAGATGTCCATCAACAGATGAATGGATAAAGAAGATATGGTATATATATATATATATATATATATATATATATAATATACACACATATATATATATACACACACACACACACACACACAATGGAATACTATGCAGCCATCAAAAGGAATGAGATCTTGCCATTTGCAACGACGTGGAGGGAACTGGAGGGTGTTATGCTGAGTGAAATAAGTCAATCAGAGAAAGACATGTATCATATGACCTCACTGATATGAGGAATTCTTAATCTCAGGAAACAAACTGAGGGTTGCTGGAGTGGGGGTGGGGTGGGAGGGATGGGGTGGCTGGGTGATAGACACTGGGGAGGGTATGTGCTATGGTGAGCGCTGTGAATTGTGCAAGACTGTTGAATCACAGATCTGTACCTCTGAAACAAATAATGCAATATATGTTAAGACAAAAAAGAAGATAGCAGGAGGGGAAGAATGAAGGGAGGGAAATCGGAGGGGGAGACGAACCATGAGAGACTATGGACTCTGAAAAACAAACTGAGGGTTCTAGAGGGGAGGGGGGTGGGGGGATGGGTTAGCCCAGTGATGGGTATTAAAGAGGGCATGTTCTGTGTGGAGCACTGGGTGTTATGCACAAACAATGAATCATGGAACAGTACATCAAAAACTAATGATGTAATTTATGGTGATTAACATAACAGTAAAAAATTAAAAAAAAAACAGAATGGAGAAATCTTCCTAATAGAAAAATAAACAGAAATATTTCTGAGCTTTTTCAACACTTTGGTAGTTTCAGGAATATCAAAAACACTTATTGTTAAATATCTAACTAAATTATGCCAAAATCATGTTTGCCTAACATGTTATATATGGCATAGAAACTAAATGATCATTGCAAATTAATGCAGGTGTTTGGAAAACAGAAAATAGCTGTTGATAACTCATCATAACTTGTGATTCATGGGGGTGCCTGGGTGGCTCAGTCAGTTGAGCATCTGACTCTTGATTTCAGTTCAGGTCATGCTATTGAGCCCCATGAGGGGCTCCACACTCAGTGAGGAATCTGCTTGAAATTCTCTCTCTCCCTCTCCTTCTCCCATTGTCCCTCCTGCTCATGCTCTCTCTCACTCTCTCAAATAATAAATAAATCTTTAAAAAATAACTTGTGATTCATTAATCATAATTTCAAATTTAGTTTAATTTTCATCAATTAAAAATGATGACTCCTTGGGGCACCAGCTTGGCACAGTCAGTTAAGCAACTGACTCTTGGTTTTGGCTCAGGTCGTGATCTCAGGGTTGTGAGATTGAGCCCTGCATCAGGCTCAGTGCTCAGCACAGAGTCTGCTTAAGATTCTCTCTCCCTTTGCCTTTCCCCACTCTCTAAAATAAATAAATACATCTTTTTAAAAAATGATGAATCCTTGTTATATATTTGATTTGCTATAAAGATCAGGACTGTCAATCAACTATTTTCCTATCCCCTGACAAAACAGAAAAAATTGAAGAAAAAGGAAAAAGAAAAAAGAAGTAATTACTTTAGTAAGAAGCTTAAAATTGAAGTAATGATAATAAAAAGGACTTTAGGTCACTTAAATCTAGAATTGTCTGAGGCTTCTGATATTCTTGGCTATGACATTCACAATATTAGATAAGTTTCTACTAAAGTTTATTTTACGCTACCATTTCTCTTTAAGCAGAGGCATTAATATCTTCATGTCACCACCCATCAAACCTGAAAAAGAACCAAATAGCAATTATCACATAATTTCCTTCATAGTATTAGCTGTATAGTCCCCATAGCCCTAAAAGAATTCATAGTGATATCGTAGCTTACTGAAAAAGGAGAGGGGGAGATACTAAAATTGGTATAAGAGGACATCTGCTTCCAGCTAAGATGTAATACCCTGGGGTAAAACAACTCTCCCACTGAGAACAACTAGAAAAAACAGATTCAATATTTTTAAAAACCATTTACAGACATTGAAAACTGCCATGGCAACCAGAATCCAAGGTACCAAGTCAGAAAGAATCCAAGTCAGAAGATCCAAGTCAGAAAGAAGAGAACTTCAGAAAGGTAACTGGATAATCTTCAAGCTATTTTGCCCTTGGAACACTTGATTCTTTGTCCAGGAAAAACAGACTGAGCATGCGGGTAGAGGGTCTTAACTACGAGGTAAAGAAGCAAGAAAAACTTTACAAATGCATAGGCCTGTAGACATAAAAATTGATTTCAAGTCTTCCAAGGCAATGAGGACTTGAGGAGCCAAGATTCTGGAGAGAAGTCACAGATGTGCGCGTGCGCGCACACACACACACACACACACACACACACACACACACACACACAAAAGGACTAGTGCTTAGTAGGTTCCCTCATGAAAAATTTGCAAATTTTAGGCTGCACAAAGCACAGGATACAAAGTTAAGTAGAAAACTGCAGGAAATCAGAATGAAGTTTTTGGAAATCTCACAGCACTGAGGAATCACAATTGAAGTTAAAGGCATTTAAAGAATGTGGAGCCTAAGGAAACAGTGGGGACACACAGGACCCCCGGAGAGCTGTACCCTAGTAAGGATGCACCAGGTGAAGCAGAATAAAACTACAATACACACTCAAATCATCTCAGTCAATCATCAGAGGGTTTACGTATCAGGAATATATAAGCATGTATTGATTGTGCAAAACAAAAATACTCATGTAATATAAGATGTAAAATGTGTACAGAATTAAAATGCACAACAGAAAAGCACAAAAGCTGACACAAAGCAAATGCAATTAAAGTGTTTTAAGATCCTTGCTTTGTTTGGAAAGTGATAAAACTACTAATTGATTTAAGATTACAAAAGTCAGGAAATCCTTATTATAATCTCTAGGGTAACCATAAAAAGAATAATAAAAGAATGTTAAGCTAACAAATTAATAGATGGGAAAATTGAATATTAAAATGCTATATTAATCCAAAGAAGGCAAGAAGGAAGAGATAAACAAAAGGAGAGTAAACACAAATGGAAGTAATCATTCCACCGAGACAAGCAAAAATTAGTTAAAAAGTAGATATAAATATGATTATGCCAGCAATTAGATCAATTGTAAATGAACTAAATATTCTAATTCAAATATAAGTATTATCAAACTGATTAAGAAACAAAATCTAAATCTAATCATTGCAGCTTATGAGAGACACTCTTTAAACATAAGGACACAAAAAAGCTGAAAAGCAAAGGATGGAAAAGGCATAACATGCAAACACTCACCAAAACTAAAAGCTATTAGCTACACCACTGTCAGACAAGGTAGACTCTATTTCAGCTAAACAATATAGAAGAGAACCAGGGAGAATTTATATCAGGAAATCCAGGAATGTATTAATATTTGATAATTATTCAATATATTCCCCCATGTTAACAGAGTAAAATAGAAAAAAATAGGATATTTCAAGCGTGCAGAAAAAAAGATTTTGACAAAATTCAATGCCAATTTATGATAAATTTCTCAGCAAACTGGGAGTATAAAGGAGTATCTTCAACCCAATAAAGGTAAATTATGAAAACCCTAAGAGGGAATGTCATGCATAATGATGAAATTTTGAGTAATGGCAATGATGTCCTAGACCCAGAATGGCCAAAACATAGCTAGAGTAGTTATACTACTTGATTTTAATAGCTAGAGTAGTTATACTACTTGATTTTAAGACAATATAAGATTCAGAAATAGAAGACAGCGTGGCATTTTCATAAAGATAGACAAAGATATCAATAGAACAGAATAGAGAGTCCATAACTGGGACTATACACGTGTATGTTCAGTTGAATTTTGACAAAAGCACCAATGTCATTCAATGAGGGAAGGAAAGTCTTTTCAAAAATTAAGCTGGGAAAACTGGATTTCTTTCAAAAAAATTAAAAGAACCTTGATCCATTCCTTACAGCATATATTAAAAAAGTTTTAAGTACTAAATGTAAAAGTCAAAATTATAAAATTATAAAGAAGAAAATACAGGAGAATATTTTTGGGACCTAGAGTAGGCAAAAATTTTTTAAACTGAACACAAAAAGCACTAACCATAAAAGAAATGATAAATTGAACTTCGTCAAAATTAAAAACTTCCACTCAACAAAAGATACCACTAAGAAAATGAGAAGTCAAGTCACAGACTGAGAAAATATTACAATACATGTATCTCACAAAATCTCATATCCAAATTGTAAAAAGAAGCCCTAAAAATCAATAATAAAATACAAATGACCCAGTAAAAAATAGGAAAGGGGAGGAGCAAGATGGCGGAGGAGTAGGAGACCTAAATTTCGTCTGGTCCCAGGAATTCAGCTGGATAGGGATCAAACCATTCTGAATACCTACGAACTCAACAGGAGATCAAAGAAAACAATAGCAGCAACTCTCTGAACAGAAAACCGACCACTTTCTGGAAGGTAGGACGTGCGGAGAAGTGAAGCTGAGCCTATATTCGGGAGGATAGACGGCGGGGGAGGGGGCCTCCATCGGCCGCTTTTGGCAAGTGATAGAGCTGCGGAGCACAAAATCGGAACTTGTTAGAAGTTGGCTCCGTGGAGGGATGGCGCTCCAGTGGCTAAGCGGTGGGTGGAACCCTCGTTGGGACAGTGTGGTCTCAGGAACCTCGGGGTCACAGAAGACAGGGGGTGCCTGAGTGCGGCAGAGCTCCCAGGTATTGGAGTGGAGAAACTGGCTGCAGAGATGGAGCCGAGGTGTGGGCTCCAGCTCAGGGTCACCATAAACCGTGATCCGCAGCACAGTCGGGCCACTGCTCCTCCAGCAGGGACCCAACAGGCGGCAGATCCGGGGATACTCCCCTTCCTCCCCTGGGAGGAGCAGCACAGGAACGCACCGCAGGGATCTGCTGGGTTTGGAGTCTCCACGTGGGGTCGGGTGCCAGAGATAGAAACCACTCGGTCACAGGCTGGGTGAGCACGGAGTGCAGCCGGAGACCAGGGAGACGGGAGTGATTGACTGCTTTTCTCTGGGGGTGAACTGAGGAGTGGGGCCCCGAGTTCTCAGCTCCTCCAGGGTGGAGATTGGGAGGCTGTTATTTCACTCTCGTCCTCCAAAGCTGTACGGAAAGCTTGCAGGGAACAAAAGCTCTCGAGAGCAAACCCCAGCAGATTACTTAGCTGACCCAGTAAGGGTGGGGCAATTCCGCCTCCGGCAAAGACATCTGGGAACCACGGCAACAGGCCACTCCCCCAGAAGATTAGCAAGAACAGCCCGCAAGACCAAGTTTACCGATCAATGAGAACTGCAGAACGCCAGCGCTAGGGGAATACTGCACATAGAATTCATGGCTTTTTCTCACCAGATTCTTTAGTCTTTCAAAGTTAATTTTTTTAATTCTCTTCTTTTGAATTTTTCTTTTTCCCTTTTTTAACCAACATCTTATCAATCTCTTTTTTAAAAAATCTTTTTTATTTTTCATTTTTAGAGACATATTCTATCCCTTCATAGTAGTTAACCTTATTTTTGGTATATATATATATATATATATATATATATATATA
>NW_027397068.1:61118754-61212706 GCF_003265705.2 Callorhinus ursinus | reverse complement strand
CACACTATATATATATACACACACTGTATATATATATATATACACACATATAAATATACACACACACAAATATATTTTGTTCTCTCTTTAAAATTTTGGGATACACTTTCTTCTGAAAGACCAAAATATACCCTAAATCTCTAGAATATGGCTTTGTTCTAGTCTCCTGCCTGGTCACATTCTCTCCCTTTTTTTTTTAAATTCCTCTTCTTTCTTTTTTCAACCAATTTCTTATCTTACCAATTCCATTTATAAAATCTTTTATGATTTTCATCTGTACAGTCATATTCCATCCCTTCATCATATTTATGCTTATTTTTGTACATATATAAGTTTTTCATTCTTTAAAACTTTGGGAGGCAGTTTCTTCTAACAGACCAAAATAAGTCCAAAATCTAGTGTGTGGCACTGATCTATGCACAGCCTGATCATATTTGATCCTATTCTGGTGTTTTTTTTTTTTAATCTTTTTCTTTCTTTTTTTTTTTTTTCTTTCTTTCCCTTTCTTTTCCCCCAGTTTCAAGTGTCTTCTGATTTGTTTAGTGTATATATTTCTGGGGTTGCTGTTACCCTATTAGCATTTTGTTCTCTCATTCATCTAGTCTCCTTTTGACAAAATGACAAGATGGAAAAAATCACCTCAAAGAAAAGAACAAGAGGCAGTACCGACTGCCAGGGACCTAATCAATACGGACGTTAGTAAGATGTCAGAATTGGAGTTCAGAATGAAGATTTTAAAAGATACTAGTTGGGCTTGAAAAAAGCATGGAAGATATTAGAGAAATGCTTTCTGGAGAAATAAAAGAACTAAAATCTAACCAAGTCGAAATCAAAAAGGCTATTAATGAGGTCCAATAAAAAATGGAGTCTCTAACTGCTAGGATAAATGAGGCAGAAGAGCGAATTAGTGATATAGAAGACCAAATGATGGAAAATAAAGAAGCTGAGAAAAAGAGAGCTAAACAACTACTGGATCACAAGGGCAGAATTCGAGACATAAGTGATACCATAAGACAAAATAATATTAGAAGAATTGGGATCCCAGAAGAAGAAGAAAGAGAGAAGGGGGCAGAAGTATATTGGAGCAACTTATAGCAGAGAAATTCCCTAATTTGGGGAAGGAAACAGGCATCAAAATCCAGGAGGCACAGAGAACCCCCCTCAAAATCAATAAAAATAGGTCAACACTCCAACATCTAATAGTAAAACTTACAAGTCTCAGAGACAAAGAGAAAATCCTGAAAGCAGCTTGGGACAAGAGGTCTGTAACCTACAATGGTAGGAACATTAGATTGGCAACAGACCTATCCACACAGACCTGGCAGGCCAGAAAGGACTGGCATGATATAGTCAGAGCACTAAATGAGAAAAATATGCAGCCAAGAATACTATATCCATCTAGGCGGTTACTGAAAATAGAAGGAGAGATAAAAAGCCAAACCAGCCCTACAAGAAATACTGAGAGGGGTCCTCTAAGCAAGGAGAGAGCCTAAAACTAACATAGACCAGAAAGGAACAGAGAAAATATACAGTAACAGTCATCTTACAGGCAATACAATGGCACTAAATTCATATCTTTCAATAGTTACCCTGAATGTAAATGGGCTAAATGCCCCAATCAAAAGGCACAGGGTATCGATAGATTTGATAAAAAACAAGACCCATCGATATGCTGTCTACCAGAGGCTCATTTTAGACCCAAAGACACCCCCGGATTGAAAGTGAGGGGGTGGAAAACCATTTATCATGCTAATGGACACCAAAAAAGCTGGGGTGGCAATAATTATATGAGACAAATTAGATTTTAAACCAAAGACTATAATAAGAGATGAAGAAGGACACTATATCCTACTTAGAGGGTCTATCCAACAAGAAGATCTAACAATTGTAAATATCTAAGCCCCTAACATGGGAGCAGCCAATAAGCCAATTAATAACAAAATTAGGAGAAACACATCAACAACCATACAATAACAGTGGGGGGCTTTAACACCCCCCTCACTGAAATGGAGAGATCATCTAAGCAAAAGGAAATAAAGACTTTAAATGACACATTGGACCAAATGGACTTCACAGATATAATCAGAACATTCCATCCCAAAGCAACAGAGTACACATTCTTCTCTAGTGCCCATGGAATATTCTCCAGAATAGATCACATGCTAGGTCACAAATCAGCTCTGAATCCATACCAAAAGATTGGGATCATTCCCTGCATTTTTTCAGACCACAGTGCTTTGAAACTAGAACTCAATCGCAAGAGGAAAGTTGGATAGAACTCAAATACATGGAGGCTAAAGAGCATCCTACTAAAGAATGAGTGGGTCAACCACGAAATTAAGGAAGAATTTAAAAAATTCATGGAAACAAAAGAAAATGAAAACACAACTGTTCAAAATCTTTGGGATACAGCAAAGGCAGTCCCAAGAGCAAAGTATATAGCAATACAAGCCTTTCTCAAGAAACAAGAAAGGTCTCCAATACACAACCTAACCCTACACCTAAAGGAGCTGGAGAAAAAACAGCAACTAAAGCCTAAACCCAGCAGGAGAAGAGAAATAATAAAGATCAGAGCAGAAATCAATGAAATAGAAACCAAAAGAACAGTAGAACAGATCAACGAAACTAGG
Source organism: Callorhinus ursinus (assembly GCF_003265705.2). NCBI lineage: Eukaryota > Metazoa > Chordata > Mammalia > Carnivora > Otariidae > Callorhinus > Callorhinus ursinus. The sequence continues at coordinate 61,210,076 of NW_027397068.1, read as the reverse complement.
AGCTGGTTCTTTGAAAGATTTAACAAGATTGATAAACCCCTGACCAGACTTATCAAAAAGAAAAGAGAAATGACCCAAATCAATAAAATCATGAATGAAAGAGGAGAGATCACAACCAACACGAAAGAAATACAAACAATTATAAGAACATATTATAAGCAACTATATGCCAGCAAATTAGATAACCTAGAGGAAGTGGATGCATTCCTAGAGATGTATCAACTACCAAAACTGAACCAGGAAGAAATAGAAAACCTGAACAGACCCATAACCACTAAGGAAATTGAAGCAGTTATCAAAAATCTCCCAACTAACAAAAGCCCAGGGCCAGATGGCTTCCCAGGGGAATTCTACCAAACATTTAAAGAAGAATTAATACCTATTCTTCTTAAACTGTTCCAAAAATTAGAAATGGGAGGAAAACTTCCAAACTCGTTTTATGAGGCCACCATTACCTTGATCCCCAAACCAGACAAAGACCCCATCAAAAAGAAGTACAGACCAATATCCTTGATGAACATGGATGCAAAAATTCTCACCAAAATACTAGCCAATAGGATCCAACAGTACATTAAAAGGATTATTCACCACGACCAAGTGGGATTTATCCCTGGGCTGCAAGTTTGGTTCAACATCCACAAATCAATCAATGTGATACAAGAGATTAATAAAAGAAAGAACAAGAACCATATGATCCTCTCAATAGATGCAGAAAAAGCATTTGACAAAGTACAGCATCCTTTCTTGATTAAAATTCTTCAGAGTATAGGGATAGAGGGTACATACCTCCATATCATAAAAGCCATCTATGAAAAACCCACAGCAAATATCATTCTCAACGGGGAAAAGCTGAGAGCTTTCCCCCTAAGGTCAGGAACGCGGCAGGGATGTCCACTACCACCACTGCTATTCAACATAGAACTAGAAGTCCTAGCCACAGCAATCAGACAACAAAAAGAAATAAAAGGCATCCAAATTGGCAAAGAAGTCAAACTCTCACTGTTTGCAGATGATATGATACTTTATGTGGAAAACCCAAAAGACTCCACCCCAAAACTGCTTGAACTCGTACAGGAATTCAGCAAAGTGGCAGGATATAAAATCAATGCACAGAAATCAGTGGCATTCCTATACACCAACAACAAGACAGAAGAGAGAGAAATTAAGGAGTCGATTCCATTTACAATTGCACCCAAAACCATAAGATACCTAGGAATGAATCTAACCAAAGAGGCAAAGAATCTGTACTCAGAAAACTATAAAATACTCATGAAAGAAACTGAGGAAGACACAAAGAAATGGAAAAACGTTCCATGACCATGGATTGGAAGAACAAATATTGTGAAGATGTCAATGCTTCCTAGAGCAATCTACACATTTAATGCAATCCTTACCAAAATACCATCCACTTTTTTCAAAGAAATGGAACAAATCATCCTAAAATTTGCATGGAACCAGAAAAGACCCCGAATAGCCAGAGGAATGTTGAAAAAGAAAAGCAAAGCTGGCGGCATCACAATTCCAGACTTCCAGCTCTATTACACAGCTGTCATCATCAAGACAGTATGGTACTGGCACAACAACAGACACATAGATCAATGGAACAGAATAGAGAGCCCAGAAATGGACCCTCAACTCTATGGTCAACTAATCTTCGACAAAGAAGGAAAGAATGTCCAATGAAAAAAAGACAGTTTCTTCAACAAATGGTGTTGGGAAAACTGGACAGCCACATGCAGAAGAATGAAACTGGATCATTTCCTTACACCACACATAAAAATAGACTCAAAATGGTTGGAAGACCTAAATGTGAGGCAGGAGTCCATCAAAATCCTAGAGGAGAACACAGGCAGCAACCTCTTCGACCTTAGCCACAGCAACTTCTTCCTAGAAACATCACCAAAGGCAAGGGAAGCAAGGGCAAAAATGAACTACTGGGACTTCATCAAGATTAAAAGCTTTTGCACAGCAAAAGAAACACTCTTCAAAACCAAAAGACAACCAACAGAACTGGAGAAGATACTTGCAAATGACATATCAGATAAAGGGCTAGTATCCAAAATCTATAAAGAACTTATCAAAGTCAACACCCAAAGAACAAATGATCCAATCAAGAAGTGGGCAGAAGAGATGAACAGATATTTTTCCAAGGAAGACATCCAAATGGCCAACAGACACATGAAAAAGTGCTCAACATCGCTCGGCATCAGGGAAATCCAAATCAAAACCTCAATGAGATACCACCTCACACCAGTCAGAACGGCTAAAATTAACAAGTCAGGAAATGACAGATGTTGGCGGGGATGCGGAGAAAGGGGAACCCTCCTACACTGTTGGTGGGAATGCAAGCTGGTGCAGCCACTCTGGAAAACAGTATGGAGGTTCCTCAAAAAGTTGAAAATAGAGCTACCATATGACCCAGCAACTGCACTACTGGGTATTTACCCCAAAGATACAAATGTAGGGATCTGAAGGGGTACGTGCACCCTGATGTTTATAGCAGCAATGTCGACAATAGCAAAACTATGAAAGAGCCAAGATGTCAATCGGCAGATGAATGGATAAAGAAGAGGTGGCATATATATACAATGGAATATTATGCAGCCATCAAAAGGAATGAAATCTTGCCATTTGCAACGACGTGGATGGAACTAGAGGGTATTATGCTGAGCAAAATAAGTCGATCAGAGAAAGACAAGTATCATATGATCTTACTGATATGAGAAATTCTTTTTTTTTAAGATTTTATCTATTTATTTGACAGAGACACAGCGAGAGAGGGAACACAAGCAGGTGGAATGGAGAGAGAGAAGTAGGTTTCCCGTGGAACAGGGAGCCCGATGCGGGGCTTGATCCCAGGATGCTGGGATCATGACCTGAGCCGGAGGCAGACGCTTAATGACTGAGCCACCCAGGCACCGCTGATATGAGAAATTCTTAATCTCAGGAAACAAACTGAGGGTTGCTGGAGTGGGAGTGGGTGGGAGGGATGGGGTGGCTGGGTGATAGACATTGGGGAGGGTATGTGCTATGGTGACGCTGTGAACTGTGTAAGACTGTTGAATTACAGACCTGTACCTCTGATACAAATAATACATTATATGTTAAAAAAAAAAAGATAGTAGGAAGGGAAGAATAAAGGGGGGGAATCGGAGGGGGAGATGAACCATGAGAGACTATGGACTCAGAAACAAACTGAGGGTTCTAGAGGGGAGGGGGGGTGGGGGATGTGTTAGCCTGGTGATGGGTATTAAAGAGGGCATGTACTGAATGGAGCACTGGGTGTTATATGCAAACAATGAATCATGGAATACTAATTAAAAACTAATGATGTAATGTATGGTGATTAACATAACAATAAAAATTAATTAATTAAAAAATTTTACAAAATTGGGCAAGAATTTGGATAGATATTTCATAAAATAGGACATATAAATGACCAAAAAAGTATATGAAAAGAATTTTGAGGTCATTATTCATCAGTAAAATGCAATTTGAAACTATAATTAAAAACTACTACATACCCATTAGAATGACTAAAATGTGAAAAATTATCAACACCAAATGGATCTCATACATTGTTAGTAGGAGTATAAAATGGCAAAATCTCTTTGGCAGTTTCTTATAAGTTAAATATACACCTGCCTTATCATCCAGCAATTCCATTTCTAGGCATATACCTACAAAAGATGAAAATATATGTTCATAAGTACTAGTATATGTATGTTGATTGTAGCTTTATGTGTAATAGCGACAGTTGGAAACAAACTAAATGACCATTAGCCCATTAGATTAAACAAATTTTAGTATATTCATGCAATATAACATTAATCAGCAATTAAAAGGAATAAACTGTTGATCCATTCAAAACACCGACCAATCTCATGTTGGGTGAAAGAATGGAGACATAAAAGAAACCTACTGTATGATTTCATTTTTATGAAATTCAAGAACAGGCAAGTTAATCTATGAGGATTGAAATTACAGTAGTGGCTGCCTATGAATGGAAAGTGGAACAGATTAGAAAAGAATGGGAGAATTTCTAGGGTGAAGACAATGCTCTATATCTTGATTGCATGTGGGTTACAGGGGTATATCATGCAATTTTCTAATATGTATCAAATTGCCATTAAAATTTATGCATATTGATGTAATTATGTAACTATGCTCAATAAAAAGAATATGAAATGAAAGGATAAAAAGGATTAGAGAGAAAAATGTAAATATTGAAGTTAGCTGAAAAAGTTTCAATATACAGATATTAGAAATGCTTGAAGGAAAAAAAAAGAGGAAATGAATACTGAAGATTATATATAGCTCAAGAAAATTTTCCTGAAATTGAAAAAGATTTGTAGCTACACACCGAAAATACTGACAGAGGAAAACCAATATGAAGACACATTCTAGCAAAACAACTAGACTTTATAGGAAATGGAAATATTTTCTTTTGGATGTCTAGGAAAAAAACAGCAGGTGTTTTATAAGGGAAACTAGATAATCATCAGAATTTTGGGCAGCAAAGCTTTATGTTAACTGTAACTAGAAAGGCATATTGACCAGTCCAGTTTCTTCTCATCATTCTTTTCCTTCTTTCTTGCCTCTACGCATCCTGGAATTACCTCATTTCCTTCAGCTGTGAGTATTTTTCCTGCTCAGCGCCTTTACATTCGGATTGCTTGACTCTTCTACTCCATTAGTCCCCCTCTGTCCCTAGCTAACCCTTTCTCTGTTTCAGAAGTCTTACTTAAATAATACTTCTTCCGGGAACATGGCCAGCCTCCATGCACTGGGACTGATGAGACCCCTCTAATGACACTCCATAACACCCTGTATTCATCCTTACAAACACTCACTACACTTGTAATTATTTGTTCCATGTCTGGTTTCCTGGCTAGATTTTCACCTCCGCAAAGGCAGGGGCTGGATCTGTTTTGCTCACCACTGTATTCCCTGTACTGTCCCAGTGCCGAGCACATACTAGGCACTTGAAAATCATTTGTTGGTGAATGAATCATCAGTGGTTCTCTTCCCAATCTCAAAAGGTATGTGTCAGGTCTTGAAACAATACTAACTACCAGAACAAAAGTGATTTTATACTAGGATCAGCCCTGGAGTAACTTTTGACTTTAAACATTCAGAGCTAAATATTTTTTTGTAAGAAATTACCATCAGCCCTATTGGAAACATCCCCTCCCCGCCCCCCCTCACCCCCCGCAATATGCTGCGGTATCTCTTGCCTCCACATCTTCTCACATAGTGGTTCCTCTGCCTTAAACATTTTCCCTGTACCTTCCCCAACCTTAACCCACTGCTTGGTCTAGCTAACGGCAGCCATTATTCTTAGCTATCTTAGATCCCTACCTGACTCCATCCATGGTCTACACTGGAGGCCCCTTCTATTATGTCTCTTGAACATGCTATCCTTCCTCCGTCCTAGGACTACACTGCCACATTGTCATTGTCAGGGTTCTTGCTGGTGTCCTCTGCTCCATTCAAAATTCTGTGGGGTCATAGACCATTCAATATGTCTTCACCGGTAAATTGTCCACAGTTTATAAAGTAGTAAGCCCTCCATATTTTTTTTTAAGCAAAGGACTGAATTATGAAAACTTTACTAAAATGGCTTGAAATACTAAAGCTTGCAATAAGGCACTGACAGAATCAATGGCTAAAGTCATAGAGCTGGCTAGTGACATAGATCCATCCCTTCTGCTTCCTCACTGTTACCCCTGCCCTATGGTCATAAATCCTTCTATTTTACTTTGATCACGTATGTATTTTTTTCTTTGTTAACACTTTCCCACTCTCCATCCCATAGCCGTCTAAGCCAAGTAACATAAGCAGTGCAAAATGGAAAATGATATTAATTCCCACAGTGTTTGAGAGAATTTACTAGGAGCAAAGTAACTATATATTTTTATAGCTGGGAAATCAGGAAAAGGAAAATATTTCTTTTTTTAAGACTTTATTTATTTATTTGTCAGAGGGAGCACAGCAGGGCAAGCAGCAGAGGGAGAGGGAGAAGCTCCCCACTGAGCAACGAGGCCGATGGGGGACTCAATCCCAGGACCCTAGGATCATGACCTGAGCCGAAGGCAGACGCTTAACCAACTGAGCCACCCAGGCATCCCAGGAAAATATTTCTTACTGATTTCTTTTAAGCAGTTGATTTTCAATATATTTAGCAGAATTGCTAGGGAGTTGGCTTAATTTCATTTGCAGTGGACTCCTCATTTATCTTGAAGAAAATTTGCATAGAGGATATTGTTAAGTTGCCTTAAATTATAGGAGGTTTCATTTACCCTCTTGAAACAAAATTCAATTATAGTCATATCATTTTCTTCTATTCTGTTAACCAATGTTAATAATAAGGAATATTTTATTGTTGGACTGTAATTTATATGTATTTTAATTCATTCAGAAGACAATGTCCTAACGATCTATTTTCCTTTAACAAAACAAAACACCTTTCCCCCTCCTCTTTGCTCATCTTGAGGCAACTGAGAAGCATTTTATAGCCAGGATTCTTTATAAAGGTAGTAAAGACAGGTCTTTTTTTTTAAATTTGTTTGATTCTATACTGCATACCTTTATAATAAATGCTGTGTCAGAGCTATGACGTTTTCTTTCCCCTCCATTGGCATACCTACTAGAATTTGGAATAATCACTCATGCTTTGTATAGATAAATGATTGTCCTTCACATCTTTAAACTGAGATAGACATATGATCCAGGCTTAGCCCATCAGTTTCTCTGTTATGTAGAGCCACATGGGTAGTGAGAATGAAAGAAATCTCTTTGGGTAGCTGGATCTATAACAACATGTAAACTCAGGAGCACTGGGATGGTTGTCCTTGGATGGACTGTGAGGGCCCATGACATGGAGAAAGCAGATCTATAAGGAGAAGATGAAGGAGGCAAGCAGGGAGGAGACAGGAGGTGACACTGAGACCTTTCTCCTCAGGAGCCCAATCCCCCATATGGCGCAGAAGCATTCCAAATCTTGTTACTACCTGAAAGTAGTCCTTATATTCTTTGTTAAATAACCCACTCCTTTTTGCTCAGACTAGCTTAAGTTGGCTCCTATAATTTGCAGCCAGAGAGTTCTAATTAAGGAGCCTAAGGCTCTCTTCTCATGATCTGAAGCTTACAAATCCACTGGTACGTTCTTCTTCTTATGTTCTTCATTCTGCAAGCTGTTAATGTTTTTGCTCTTGAACTAGCTTTACAAACACGTTGCTCACATGATCTGCTTCCCTTTAGAGTAGGTAACACTTTACACTGGGCACTAACAGATGGAATGCAAATGACCTCATCTTTCTTTAGCTGTGGCCAAGTATGGACAGGTTGCCAAGCCATGTCAAACAGGGTGTCCTTCCCCCCACACATCTCACACTAAGACAAACTTGCATGTCTCCACTTTCAGCAGATACATGCCCCTCCATTCTACACAGCATAGATATCATGAACTAATGATAATGATGATGCACACCACTAGTTTTCAGAACTCTCTTTACAGGATGGTGTAATGCAAAGTTTTATGCTAGTATATAAACTTCCATACATCGTCCCCTATTTTCAAAATTTCAGTGTCACTAGCTAACAGCTATTGAGATTTTACTATGTGCTATATTTTCCCATTTATTTTATACAAATGGAAAATAAATTTGCTTAGGCTAGCTTAAGTTGCTTTCTATAACTTGCAGCTTAAAGGTTCTAATTAGTGAGTCTATAGGCTCTGTTCTCATGATCTGAGAATATCCATGGTTAGGTTCAGCCTGAGGGTCTCCAGTGGGTCTTCCAATAATTTCTTTCATTTAACAGGTGACTGTTACATAGAGTGGGGCATATATTCAATAAACTTCTGACTCTAAATTTACACATCCACCTGAATCACCACACTATATCATTTCCTATCATTCCCACTCACCCAATTTTATTGTAATGGTGTGTTATACCAATAAATCATGAACTTCTTCAGGGCAGTCTACATGTCTTCCTCATTTTATTGAATGCATGAATGAATATATACATTATTGATGTAGCAGACATAAACAGCTATCAGAGTGATGGTTTTATCAAAAAAAAAAAAACCCACGATTTTAGTCCCATCTCTTTCTCTTATAAAAATGGCTTGAGCTTTTCAAGTCTTAGTTTTTTGCACAATTCTGTTATATGGACCTCTCTTGGGCGATTATGGATATTCATATAGAATATTCTGAATTCAGGGGCCCCTGGGTGGCACAGTCGGTTAAGTGTGCAACTCTTGGTTTCGGCTCAGGTTGTGATCTCAAGGTCATGATCTCAGGATCATGAGATCGAACCCTGGGTCGGGCTCCCCATTTAGCACGGTCTGCTCAAGTTTCTCTCTCTCCCTCTGCCCCTCATCTCTCTCTGTAAAATAAATAAATAAATCTTTTAAAAAAGTATTCTGAATTAAGTTTAAAAACTATGTACTGTTAACATATGAGGATAAAATATTACATTTAGGAACTTAATATGGATCAGTCATGCAAGTTTATTTGAATTTGAAAGAAATATAAAAGGTGACCTATATTCAAAAGGAACTATGTTCTCTTTGAAGCTGTAACATAATCTGCACCTTATGATCTCAGTATAGTACTTGAAAACAAAATATGAGTATTAAAGGAGCTATTTCTGTGTTATTTGCAGAACGAGCATATTATTAACAAGAGAAAAAAAACAAGAAAACAATGGTGACTGCAAATTTGCTGCACTTGATGGGGGACAAGTTGTGTCCATCCTTCTTTGTCCCGTTGTGCACCCCTTCCCCACATGTAAGCCCATGGCCTCTGCAGCTGGTCCCTCACAGCAGCAACTTCTCCACATGTGACAGACATACTGATTTACTATTTTCATTCTAAATTACAGCTAATGTGCTTCCAGGTGACAGAATGTTACATCTTTTAGGAAGTGAAGGCATTTTGGCTTGGTTTTTCAGGGGGCATAAGTCTTTACACCAAATAAAATGTCCTCATGTTGGCAGGCTCAAGCACTATGACTGGCTGTCAGGGAGAGATCCAAGGATTTCCAGCTCCTTTCAATCACTGCTGAATAAAGTTACCTGCTTTAGCCCCAGCCGAGTCTGTCTCTGGATCCACAACATCCTTCTTTCTTCCACAAACAACTGCTACTTATTAGCCATGAATCCTCTAGCTCCGCCAGTCGTTCCAGGAAAGCACATGTTACTTTCCAGACTTTCCTTCATATGTCCCTTCTCAAATCCTACACTCAATATTGGTAAGTCCAGAGGTCTGATAAAATCATTAACAAGGGCTGTATTTTTGGATATTAACTAAAATTCCTATAAATTTCCAGCCTGATTTTTTTCATCTTTTTTTTTTTTAATGCCAAGCAACGCACATGTAGCTAAGTGAGAACCAGTATCGAACATAACCAACATGTTCTTCAGAGTTGATGCTTCATTGGTCACAGAGTTGTCAATAAATGGTGAATGACTGTATTGTAATGGCACAGGTCTGGGTCAGGTGGCTCAGCATAAACCACATGGTCTGTTTTATTTTTTATTTTATTTTATTTTTTTAAAGATTTTATTTACTTATTTGACAGAGAGAGAGCCCAAGCAGGGGGAGCCACAGGCAGAGGGAGAAGCAGGCTCCCTTCCGAGCAAGGAGCCCAATACAGGACTCGATCCCACAACCCTGGGATCATGACCTGAGCTGAAAGCAGACGCTTAACTGACTCAGCCACCCAGGTGCCCCTGATCTGTTTTATTTTTAATTTTTCTTTCTCTGTTGGCTCCTTTCTTAGATTCAAACAAGCTTAAATATCTCCTCTCTTATGTCACTCCTCCCTCCTTAAATACTATCTAGAATCTTAAGTTCCTTTAATGCCAAACTCAACTTATTGCAATAGAAATTCTACCCACATCACACCACTGAAGCCACTCAAGGATAACCATAGTCTCCATGCTTGAGGAGCCCAGGGATCCCAAGCTCGATCTTCTTGGAACAGTCTGTTATACACTGAATGGTTGTGTTCCCCTCAAATTCCTAAATTGAAGTTCCAACCCCCAGTGTGATGTCATTAGGATGTGGAGCCTTTGGGAAGTAATTAGGGTTACAAGAGGCCCTGAGAGTGGGGCCCTCATCTGGGTTTGGTGCTCTTACAAAAAGCGAGACCAGATAGTTCTTTCTCCCCCCTCTTCCCCTCATGCTTGCACAGAGACGGAGTTATGTGAGCACACAGCTAGAAGGCAGCCATCTGCAACCCAGGAGGAGAGATCTCACCAGAAATCAACCACGCTGGCATTCTGATCTTGGAATTCTGGCCTCCAGAAGTGTGAGAAAATAAATGTCTGTTGTTTAAGCACCCAGTCTGTGGGATTTTACTATGGCAACCCAAGCTGACTGAGACAGTCTCCTCCTTGGTTTCCAGGACACTGCAGTCCTCCTGTTTGCCTCATTCTTTTTGATTCCCTTGTGTTTATTGCCTTCAGGTTTTCCTTATTTATCTTCTCTCTCAAGTGCAAGTGTTCCTAATGTTCTTCCTCCTACTTTCTTCTTTTCTTATGTCATAACCACTCTTTTGGCCACTTTAAACATTCTGACAATTAAGCCTCAAATCTAGAGCTCTGGCTCAGACCTCTCTTTTGAGCTCCTGACTTAAATTTCTAAACAACTTATGGCTGCCTCTATTCAGCATGCCTTTACTGCATCTTCAATTGATAAGTCTGAAACCCAGCTCATCAACATCTCCCCACTTCTACATCTGTATTCTACCTTCATGCTCGCTGTAGTATTTTTCCAGTCACACAGGCTCAGATCATGAGAGCTGTATTCTAGTTTTTATTTCTTCCTTCCTCTCTGCAAACCAATAATCCAGCTCTAATGAATCAAGCTCAAAAAACTTTTTCATATTCATACCTGGGGTTTGATTTTCTATTTTAAAACTCTTATTTTTAAACTGTCATTTCAGTTACTGTAGCACTCTATTAACTAGTCTTTCGGTAGTCAGTCTCTTCCCATAAAGCTTACACATGACCATAAAACATCACAAAAATCTTTAACACACATTGCAGTTTATATAAAAAATACCTAAGCTGCTTCTTAGAACATTGATTATTATCAATTATGATCAATAATCTGCCCTCTTTCTGTAGGACAAATTTGACCACCACTACACCTCTCCATGTACTTCATTCATACCAGATTCCAAAGTGTGGCCAGAAAATGCATTCACATTTCTAAAGTTTCATTTACATGATATGCAAAATGGTCTCATCATAGCAGTTTCTCCTGCTGAAAAACATCCTTTCAGGCCAAGTTCAAATGCCACTTTTATTAAGAAATTTTGTCCTATCCTTCAGCAGATACTGTTCCATTAGCTGGACCTAATCTCTTTCTTCCCTGACACTCAAAATATTATATTGTGGTATTATGGCACCTAACCCAGTATAGTTCTATTTTGTGTGTCTCCCTTACTATATCACAAGATTAGTACAGTCAGTGCCTGCTTCTTATATCTTTTTTTTATCCTGAATATTACCTAGCACCACATCAAGTACCTATGTGCTTTTAAGCTTACTGTTGAAACATGACTGATTGAATAAATGAATGATCAAACAGTTGATCATCCATAAATGTTACTATCAAGTAGTAAAATTCTATGACAAGTACTTAGATAAAATCTTCTGATATTTACTTTAAAAACAAGGGAATAGTTACAATACTTTCATTTTTTTACAATACTTTAAAGCCATTTATTGTGTGATTACAGGAAAAATAATTTCAAAATGACAGATTTTCTCATTTACAAGCTTATTACAATAATGACTGAGTTCTTTCTATGAAAGAAAACATGTTATTTCTATTTGATTGTCATGTCTGTTGGCTCCTTATCATATTTCCTTTCATAATCAAAGAAAGAAAGACAAATTAAAAGGCATACCCAGGGCATAATCATGAATGCTGCAGGCTTAGTGACCTCTACTTGTGGACAAAAAATGTTTCTCTAGCAGACCAAGAGGAAAATTTCCTCAGAGCATCATTCCATTTAGTATGTCACTTAGCTTTTGCAGTCAGTAGAAACACATTCAAATGCTTAAGAAACAATTGCAAGAACATAAAAATATTTTATTTATTTAGGAACCTAGGCTCTTTTTTTTTAAGATTTTATTTATTTGAAAGAGAGAGACTGCAAGTGGTAGGGAGGGCAGAGGGGGATGGAGAGGAAGGGGGAAAGAATCTCAGGCAGACTCCAGGTTGAGCTTGGAGCACAGGGGCAGGGCTCGATCTCAGGCCCCTGGGATCATGATCTGAGCCAAAACCAAGAGTTGGTGGCTTAACCTATTGAGCCACCCATGTGTCCCTAGGAACCCAGGTTTTAAAATTACTTCCTTGCATCAATCTAATGCCTTTTTGTGATTGCAATTGTTTTTAGTTTTGCATGCCAAAGGCCATAGCGGTGAACCATCACATTTCAGCTCCATGTGCCATTAGATTGGCACTTGTTATTTACCCAGAAAATAACTAGAAGTGTTAGCTTGACATTTTGTCATTAATATATCTATTTTTTAAAAGAAGCATGTCATGTACATATTTTAATTTTTCAGTTGCATAGTGTTAACTCATTTTACTTAAAAGGAAGTGATAAGTAATTTGGATCTAAATGATTTACTTAATTATGAATGCCTAGGAATTTCTATATTTCTTCCATTGCCAAGAAAGAGAATTTTACCACTGTCTTTGTGTTAGGTTAAGCTTAAGTATTTTCCTATCAGAATACATTAAGTTACTTCAGCTAAAGAAATTAGAGATGTCAAAGGCAATTATGCTCTTCAATTGATCTTCTAGGGTAGGATTATGTTTAACTGGGCATCTAACTGTAGGTAACCCAAACACCATATTTATTGGTTAAACTCCTCCTAAATTACATTTCAGAAAATGTAAAGCAAGTGCCCAGACCTTTGAATTAAATTAAAAAACTGCAGAAAACTTTGCAAAAACAGACCCACAACGTCATCCCTCCTAAGTATCTCAGAAACAGCCTCTTACAAGGATGTAGTCAGCTTGCAACTCCTCACGATAATATTCAAGCTGATAGATCAGTTGGAAGCTCTTCATTACGGCAGCTGTTGTGTGTTTATAGCTACATATGCAGACTGCCGAACACCCTCAGTGCACCATAAACGTAGGAATTACACATCCAGAATGGTAATAAACTCATTGGGTGATGTGCTCTCCAGAGTTTTCAGCCCCTTTGCTCCAGTTGGCAAAACTCTGCTAGATTTTAGTTGCTGTAGAAAAATATTAGATTGTTGTGGTTTTTGTAAGTTTGGAGACAAACCAGAAACATATAAAACAGCAATAAAAAAGGTAAAAACATAGGCACTGAGATTATTATTATTTTAAAATTACAGTCTCATAGAGAGTTATAAGAGAAGCCACAGAAGAATAAATGAGAAAAATAAGTAAATAAGTGGCTGTGTTCCATAGAAGGTTAGCCTCAAATGCTCTCTGTGGGTCAGCTCAGCTGTGTGGGACATCCTGCAGAAGCTACAGATCATACTAAGAAAGCTGCAGGCTATTAATTAGAAGTATATTTCCTACCATAATAATCTGAGAGTACTGATAAATTATAGCTAATAGATGAGCAATTTATTGTTAAACAGTACTTCCTAGAAAACCAATCCAATTTAGAACAAGCTGATTTCTCTCTTAAAAGCAGGATCTCAAATAAAATTGATTTCTAAATTCATAATAGCGAAAAGGATATTCTCAGGCTTATAAGGAAATAAGTTCCATGTACAAGAAGATGATCAGAATGTACAATGATGCCTGGCTGCAAGAGGGTTGTTAAGCATTGGTAAAGTCACACCCGCTTATCCCAGCAGCAAGCACTGTGTACTATATTCATCAGTCACTGCTCTTGGACAGATACTTATGGAGTTCTATGCACAAGTGTATATAAAATCATTGGGAGAGCTTCCATAAATGCATATCCCTGGGTACCAACACAAGATATCCAATCACATAGGTCTCTTCTTTCATTAAATGTTTAGAACAGCTTTCAGAAATAACCATGACCAAAAATCACGTGAAAGTTTCTGAAGAACCATAATAAAGGCAGAAAAATCAGAAACATGGAGGTGCATAATGGTAGGTGGTGTAATGGAACCCTCATAAAGCCATATGACATGGGACAAAGGAAATCTCTTAGTGTCTACAAACATTCCAGCTTAAAGAGTGTTTTCTCCTTTCTCACTGTTTCTTCCCACTCCCTCCCTCTTAATGAAAATTGTTATTATGCCATTTTACATCTGGACTCTGTGGCTATGGTCTATTATTTTTTTCTCATTTCATGGCACTGTTCATTTGCCTTCATGCTTACTGATGAGTCTCTGCCAGGGGGCTGCTCCTGATGGCATGCTGGCTAGCATGAAAAGCCTGGCAAGGGAAAAAAATGACCAAGCAAATTTTACTATCAGTGTTTTATTTAGAACTTGAAATGGATACAGCAATGCGTAAGCCTGCATTATGATCTTAATCCTTAACACTGAAAAAATTATGTATTATTTGAAATAATAATAATTCCATGGATTAAAAAATATATTTTCCCATAGACTCCTTCATCTGATCCTCAAACCAATTATATGATTTCTGTAAAAGATGCCCATGGTACTGCTTGGCAAGAAAAGATATGAAACACAGAGGTTTAAGGCACGTACATTTTTTGACATAAGGTAAGATGAGAAATTTCATGCCAGTTAAGACCTAGGCAAAGACTATCTAACTAAATAGAATTACACTTACAAGTCATAGAATTTCACAGTGACTGAGTTTCCTCACTTATAAAATGGGGGAAAATAACACCTATTCCCCTTGTCTTGCTGGCTTGTTCAGGTGGGTGAAAAACATATACAACAATGTATATGTTACAATTATTTGTACTAAAATTCCTCATTTTTAAAGGACTGTTTAAAAAAATTAACGCTGCTAATGGGGAAAATTGAGGAATTTTTGGATGGTTCAGTTACCTTTAGAACTTCAAGGATCCGTGTCAGTGTGGCGCTCCTCACCTTTATTTAGCTTCTTATTTCTTTTGGTGCTTTATGGCTCAGAAGCAAACCATTCTGGTTGTGACCTTGCAGTAGAAGTAGCACAACTCATGTGTAGCATTATGGAACATCTTTATTACAATATCCATTAATGCTCAATAAATAAGAGGGGCATGGTAGGACAGTTGCTTAAGGGAACTTATTCCAGGACAGACTTACTGCTAGTTGCACTCAAATTATGAAATAGTCAAATTTCCCCAGGTGCCTAATTTCCTTCCTTCCAACCCATGATTAGTAATGCTGAGACTCCAGAGTGATAAAAATAACTCAGAACTTTATTCAAGCACAGTTTAAACTAGAAATTAGAACTAGAGTTTGCATCTCAAACCCAGACCTCAGAGAAGTGTTGATGTTCCATAAAGGTGAGGACCCATGTAAAAGGAAAAAATTATTAGCAGAAAAGAAGCTGAAGATTCTAGGTAAAAATAAGGATATGCTCAGCTGGTTGTCACTTCATGCTCCTTGCTTTTTCAAAGGAACGAAAACAAAGAAGATCTTTAGTATTCCTACTGCAAGAGAATGTGAAATTTGGAAAAAAGGAGAAAAGATTAAGAAAGGAAATGAAAACTGTTGTGGAAATGGAAGAATATGATTTAGTCAAATAGAGAAGCAAAGAGAAAAGAGAGAGGGGGAGGTAAAGCTGGGTCAGATAACTCACTTGGCATTCCCTGCCCCTGGCTTCTTTCTTCGGAAAATGTTGAGGAAAGTGTTGGAGCGGCAGGGCAGCTTGCCATCGCCAACATGCATGCGGACTACGTCAGAGGTGGTGAAGGCACTGCGGACATTCCTCTCAGGCTTGGCAATAATGATGTACATCTTGGGAGTGAACATGCACCCCAGGGCCACCGTTACGCTGAGGCTCACTGCAAAGCAGGTGGTGATGATCTTGTAGTTGCTCCCAAAGTAAATGGGCACAAAAGCTAGCCAGATGATGCAGGTGGTGTACATGGTGAAGGCAATATATTTGGCCTCATTGAAGTTGGCGGGCACATTGCGGGTCTTGAAGGCATAATAGGTACAGCTCATGATGAGGAGTCCATTGTAGCCCAGAGGGGCCACCACACCCAGGTTGCTGGTATTGCAGATAAGGTAGACTTCCTTGATACTTGGGTAGGACAGGATGGGCATGGGGGGCTCCATGATGATCAAGGTTACCACCAGGGTTAGCTGCACACTAATCAGAATTGAGGCAATGATCACCTGGGCCCAGGCACTCATGAACCTGGGCTTCCGGGTGCAGATCTTCTTCTTGCTGCCAGCTAGGATGCGTGCAATTCGGTTGGTTTTGGTCACTAAAGCAGAGTAGCACATGGCAGAGGAGAGGCCAACCAGAAGGCGCTGGAGGTAGCAGGATGTGGTGGTAGGTTTGGCAATGAGAGTAAAAGGGCACACATAACCAAGGAAGATGCCAGCTAGGATAATGTAGCAGAGCTCCCGACTGGAGGATTTGACCACTGGTGTGTCTCGGTACAGCACAAAGATGAGGGTAACAAACAAGGTGACAAGTATGCCCAGACAGGAAAAGGCGATGGCTATGATGGATTCTATGTTGCTCCACTCAAGATAGCGCACAGGAATAGGTTCACAGCCTGTAATGAGAAAAATAGTTTTAATTATTTTTTAATTTTTTCTTTCCAAGCAGGCTTCATACCCAGCATGGAGCCAAGTGTGGGTTTTGAACTCACCACCCTGAGATCAAGACCTGAGCTGAGATCAAGATTCAGATGCTTAACGTACTGAGCCACCCCACCATCCCAAGAAAAATAGTTTTAAAATCCAAGATTTCTGCTGATCAATAATAACACTGCTTACTAGTTATCAGAGACATAGCTATGTTCACATCTTCCACATTTTGTGTTATTTTATTTCTTTTTTTCAAAGATTTTATTTACTTGAGAGAAAGAGTGAGAGAGCACGAGATGGGGGGAGGGTTAGAGGGAGAAGCAGACTTCCTGCTGAGTACGGAGCCTGATGCTGGACTCGATCCTGGGACTCCGGGATCATGACCTGAGCCAAAGGCAGTTGCTCAACCAACTGAGCCACCCAGGCACCCAACATTTTGTGTTATTTTAATTATTTTTTTAAATGTCTCATTATTACACTAATATATATACACCATTGTCTTATCAAGACAATCGTATTCCCAAACCTGATCTCATCACAAGACTAATGTGACATACTTGAGCCTATAAAAATAATCTTTTCTCCCAACACCAGCTCCCCTCAACAAACATGATTTCTGCAAGCCAATCAGTCAGTGTCAACCTTTGCTTCTGATAATCACCCAAGTAGGAACAGACTCAAGGCAATAAACAAGATCCAGCCATTCACAAGCACACAGTCTTAATGATCACAGTGGTCCCTCTCTCTTGTGTGTCAGGGGTTTATCTATGTCAAAGTCTCAACCTCGTCCTGGGAGAACTTCCGCTTCCTCTAAAAAGTCACATTTTAATCCTAAATCTTCTCATTTCCTTGCAAATTTTAGGAAAATGATTAGATAGATAATTTAGAATAAGAAGAACTATTATGGGGGGCTTTTGATAGAACATATTCAATGAATTAAAATATTTAAGAGGGGCTGTAAACAAAGAAAGAGATAAAATACTGAATAGTCAATACTAAACTTTTTTAGTTGGCATCCTGACCTCCCTAAATAAAATTCAAATTCCAATGTAGTCTTTGTCAAGGCCTTTATAATCTTCTGAAAGCTAGCCCTCTTTTCATTCCTTTTTCTATGCAACTTTACCTGGTTTTGTAAATGAGCTAGTCTGTCCTTAGAGTTTTTATTAGAAAAGAATGCTACATTTTATATTTCTAGAACTCAAGTCAGATCTATGGAAGTCGAATTAAAACCCTGGTCTAGAGCCAAATTAAGAGCTATAATTAATGATTTTCCTGAACTTCAGGGATACAGGCAAAATATTTTCTGTAAAATTCAGGATTTTTATTAGATGCTTATTGTCATACACTGCAGATATGTACCAATTAACTCAATTGTTAGCCTCATGGAGTAAAATGTTTAAAAGCAGCAGATTAGAAAACAGAAGATTTAAATAACTTAGTGGTATAAAGTTTAAAAAATAGAAAATGCATTACATAAGGCAATTTTGAAAGCTTTTCTTTCAACAAAGATGCAAAATTATAAACTAAATAAAAAGATAGACTTTATGACATCTTCAAACAATTCTGAGGTAGACTCAACACCTGACAAGAAAAACTATACCTTCTCTTTTTGTAAATGGGCTCAGACCTGAATTAGGGGAACGAAACAGAAAAAAATGTTAAAATGTAAAATTACTAACTTAGAAAATATCCAATATGTGATTAGACATTTCTAAACATAGTTAAAAAGTAAATAAGCCAGAAATCAATATAGTTGTGGATCTTTAGGTAAAACAACCAAAAGAGCCTCTATTCTCTATGATCTGGGAACCTGTAGATAAGGAAACCTATAGATACTTCAAACAGAAGTGTCATTTAAAGAACCAATGTCCCACATTAGCTAAAATTCAGGACTACTACTTGAAGTCTGTCCAGTGACTTAACTCCATGGCAAACACTGGTACCCAAGAACTCCTTGTCCTTCCTCTGAACTCCCAAGGGAAGCAATACCTCTTTTTTATTGATATAGGTGTCTTTATGTCCACCAGTAATCTCACTATTAAGAGAACATCAGATAAATTGGTTTAATAAAACCATAGAAATGGTGAAAATCTTTAACAATCTTATGCCCCAACCGACAACTGGTACTTTGAGATTATTATTAGAAGGATACACTATTCTCTGTGACACAAAACCCACAATTTTAATAGGTAGGATTAACTTCTAGACAAAATGTACTATGGTTCCCTACAGATGATCAAATTATAGCTACTCTAGTCATGAAAATACCTACATTATGTATAATTAAAAAAATTATCTAAGGAATATGTTAGCCCCAGAATCCCTATGGATAAAAGACTTCACAGAAATAGGAAGATGGATTGGAACACAGCACATAAACATATTGATTATCTTTTTTTTTTTTTAAAGATTTTTATTTATTTATTTGAGAGAGCGAGAATGAGAGAGAGAGAGAGACCACATGAGGGGGGGAGGGTTGGAGGGAGAAGCAGACTCCCCACTGAGCGGGGAGCCCGATGTGGGACTCGATCCCGGGACTCCAGGATCATGACCTGAGCCGAAGGCAGTCGCTTAACCAACTGAGCCACCCAGGCGCCCTTGATTATCTTTTTAAAAAAATTTTTTATTGTTATGTTAATCACCATACATTACATCATCAGTTTTTGACATAGTGTTCCATGATTCATTGTTTGTGTATAACACCCAGTGCTCCACGCAGAATGTGCCCTCTTCAATACCCATCACCAGGCCAACCCATCCTCCCACCCCTCTCCCCTCTAGAACCCTCAGTTTGTTTCTCAGAGTCCATTGTCTCTCATGGTTCCTATGTACCTAGATTATCATAAATCTTGTTTTTTTGTGTAAATATGAAAATGATACACCATAATCTAGATGTATTAACTCAACAGCATAGCACATAACAAAGAACCATTGCTCATTGTGGTAGGCTCACTGTAAAAAAAAGGTACTGTAAAAGTTATAGATACTATAAAAATACTTAGAAATATAATAGAAATATTTTAGAGATTATCCTGCTAAGCAGACTGCTCTGACTAAAAATCCTAACAAAAGTATCTCATATAAAACAAATAATTTATGATAGTAACAAATCCATGAAGAAGTTCAAGTATTCAATTATAGATATACAAAATGTGGCCAGAAAAGAAGTTCTTAAAAGAAATTCCAGAAATTTCATGACTGTGTTGTAAGATTCATGAAGATAATGTCTGACAAAACCAGAATGGCTATCTGAGAGTACCAGATAAAATATCTACCAGGCATTGGCTAAAATCCTGATGGAACAAATGAAAGAATTCATTTCAGTAGGGACACACTGGCCACAAAATTAAACACTATTGGGGAAACATTTCCAGGATAGCAGATGTGGCCAGTTCATGCTTCATTTGTAATTAAATCAATTAGGACAAATTGTAAAGGTGGAGGCATTAACTGAAACAATTGCAAAAGAACCTCTGAGTTACTCCAAAGGGACTGTATACAGTTTTCTCCCTCTATGGTTTGTGAATATGTACTAGTTTAAACAGTGTGTTTATTTTGCAGATGGGTTGAAGCATTCTGTTGAAAAGCCACAATACTTACAAAGGCTAAAATATGATTAGATTTTGTGGTCTTAGCACATTCCAAGTGGTCAATCTAGTGATATGGGAACATTTTCAGTGGAACACTTATTCATGAATTTAAATTATGCAAGGCTGTCTTCATTCCCAGCCCTCTGGACAAATGAAAAGGAACCTTTATATTGGTGAAGTTTACACCCCTTAGTGATTTTAAACTGAGGTTCTGCAGAGAGCCTCCAGAAGCTGAAAGCACATGGAAGTTGACTGTTTACTGACGAAGTTTATAGCAAGCTGATGACTATACAATGGTCTTCTGTGCAAGATCATCTGAAGAAGAGTCCTACATATATCCTATTTCCTTTGTATACTCTTTCTTACTCATACTTCTTTACTGATTTAAAACTATATAAATTTGAGTTTGTCTTTAGTGATCTCCTTACTAGTAATAAGTATTTGCCTAAACCTATGTTTTACTAGACAATCATTAACTCAAAAGTCAATTATATCAAGCTATTGTTAGGTATATCTCACACTTCCAATAATGATATTTTTGTATATGCAAAGATCCCACAAGTTCAGATATTTGAAAGGACTCAGAAGATTCATAGAACATACTCATGTAATGTTTTTTACTTAAAGGCAAAAGGTATAATATAGTAAGAGAAAGACAGTGCAGGTAAGCACCAAGGGGCAAAGGGATATCCCAGTGCAAGCTCTCTAAGATCCTTACTCTCACAAGGGCACACTTCATCTTTGAACCAAGAGCTCAAGGCAGAAGTTCCCAGTGAAGTCTTTTAATGACTTTTGGCCAAATAAGCCTATCTAATATGCCAGCTGAAATCCATCAGTAAACAAACTGATTTGGGTTGTTACTAGTGGAGCTTCAAACTCGAAACTGCATATAATAAATATCAGTCCCCTTAATGTAGCCAAGAGCCAAAGAGAGGTAGGTACTCAGGCATCTCCACAGATAATCAGAGGCGTCCAAGCCTAGCTGTAAATTAAGCCTAGTCTACACAGTGTACTATACACAAATGAAGAAAAATATGCTTATGTTAGGAGATGTAAGTATTCTGTTCTGTAACAGTAGCATTATGTCAACAACACCCCAAAACAATATGCTTACAACTCTACTGTGATTGCTTTATTTCTTGTGAAGATCCTAGATTCTTTTCCTTATGGGGAAACCAGACTTTTCAATGACACTCCAGGACCACCCAAAACAGTCACCCGAGGATAGGGACTGATCATTTATTTTGAACCAGCTTTGTTTTCTCCTTCTTTTTCTTCTTTCCTTTCCTTCTTTTTTACTTTTTTTAGACATCCTAAATCTGAGAAGTGTTAGCTTTGATTCCTTGAGAGAATTTGCTGTAATATCCATATTGTCCACATATATAATATAATATGTAATGTACTTTTTTGTCCTGTATTTGAGGTTTAAAGAGTTGTCCAACCGCCAGATGTGTTTGGGTATCACAAGCCTGGAAGGAGTGGGAGTTACCGTCAAATAGTGGTAATGACTGTCCTGGCCCTACCTGACCCCCAGCAACCAAAAGCAAAAGCCTTTATGTGAGTTGTGCATACTATATCTAAAGCCTCGAAAACAGGGACCTGGCAGTATCTGTGGTTACAGTTTTCCCAGAGAATTCATAGCTATCAGACAAGTCCATTTCCCAGAGAATCCAGAGCTATCAGACTATAAATTCCTGAGCAAAATCTAAGAGAAGTAGTAATAACTCCGATCTGAGGTACAGGAAGTTACTCCTAATTTTTTAAACAAATATTGGTTCACTTGTAAGATCCAAATGCATTGGAGGAAGCGACAATTTAATACTGGGTTTTTTCCCAATTTCCCAAGACAAATTTAATATGAATCAGGAAATAAAGTCCACAGTTACTCTACCCAAAAGGTCTTTGGACATTTAATAGCAGTTACAATAATACTTCATAATCAATAAAGCATCATCAAAATGCTTTCTTTAATGTTATTACATTAATATCAATTATCTACAAGGAGAAATTCTGTTTCATGGTCAGTGTTCAACTTTAATGTCACCCCTGTCTATTTTTCATGTGAAGAGACTGAAAAAACAGGGTCGCCTGGGTGGCTCAGTCGTTAAGCGTCTGCCTTCGGCTCAGGTCGTGATCCCAGGGTCCTGGGATCGAGCCCCACATCAGGCTCCCTGCTCAGCAGGAAGCCTGCTTCTCCCTCTCCCACTCCCCCTGCTTGTGTTCCCTCTCTCGCTGTGTCTCTCTGTCAAATAAATAAATAAAATCTAAAAAAAAAAGTAGCATCAGATTACATATAATTGGTTCATAAATTGTTAAACTACTGTCAAGTTTTATATCGTGGCAGAAGAGATCCCTGTTTATGCATTGTAAGCAATAGAGTGAAATTTAAATGCTGAATTAAAATGTACATTTTCCCAAGAAGAAAATATGAGAATCTTATTAACAGCTTCAGAACGTGCTTCCTCTAAGTAGTATACCATTTTTTTCTTTATAGCCAACAAACGATATATTCTAATGAAAACAATATCACATTTATAAACATGTTTTTATTCATTAATATTAGAACCTTTGGAGCATGTATGGAAAGTAACTATCTCATAAAATAATTTTATGCATATTAACAAGCTTTACCTTCAGTAAAAAACACCATTTCCTAAAGAAGAATGATTTCTCATTTTAACTAAAATTCAGTAAAAAAAAAAAAAAACCACCTGTGAAAACAAAACACCTACTTAAAGGCTATGCACTTACTCCTCTGAGTATTTCTACTGGTTTTTGGTATTCTCTGCCTGTGGGTTTTCTCTTTTCTCAACTACTGCTACCATGACAACAACCAACAACAACACATTGCCATGTAGTGCACACTTGCTCTGAGCCTGACATGGCACCAAATGAGTGGCAAATGAGACCTCATTGTCCATTCATGTGTAAGACTGAAAGGAATCCAGAAATGACAGGTGTCATTGAAACTAAGTATAAACTAAATCAGAGATGTGTACTCCGAAAGACCCTAAACATAAGATTTGCACAATAATCAAATATATGTTCCAAAAGTAACCACTTGCCTATTGCTTTTAGAAAAGGGCAGTCTGAGTTGTTGCTTGGCTCAACTCATTTGAACGCTAACGTGACTTTTATGCATGTGAAGGATGACAGATTAAATACTTTAGAAAGATAATCACATTAAATATCTAAGTATAGTGAAAGAGGATTTTTTTTATGCTTTACTCACTCAAAGAGCCTTAAATCAATGGTGATCATCATTTGGCAGTGGGCAAAAAATATACCCACAATGGGAGATCTCTAGGGAATAAAATATATGACTTTGAGTTCCATTATTATAACATATTGGATCTTTTGAAAATGTTTTTTGTATTTTAATGTCTTAAAATAGGATAGAAGTTCTTTACCAGGTATGAGATAAGCCCCAATCAAAGTAAAAATGGAGCAGTAGGAAAAGTTTGGGGAAACCCAAAAAAATGTAGACAAGAGGAAAATTCTTACACCTCAAAGCCAGGACTTCTGATTTCTAAAATCAACCTGAGAAAGGCTAGCTTTGTCTTTGAGCCCTTTGCAGTCAGCTGTAGTCTCAGTCAAATAGCAGAGAGGACTGACTAGTAAGTCAACCCCCTATGTGATATAAAAAGGCCCAGCAGGAAGCACACAGTATGAAGGAGGATAAAGATATGAACAGAGGCATAGCATGAGTGGGAGAGAAGCCTTGTTGTCCAAAAGTGGCTGAAAAAGCTTTTCCAAGCCAGTCTATTGCATGCAACCAGGAGATAAGTTAGACCCAGGGATAAAAACCCTGGATTCTCATAGTGGCTTCTCTATTAACCAATTGCACTGACCCGGATGAACTCAGAAGTCCCTTCTTTCTATTTCTCTCAATAGAACATTTAATCGACAGCTATTATATTCAAGGCACTAGACTATGAGCCAGAGATTAATTTTTCTCACAGGATACGACAGGAACCAGGTGCCTCAGAATTTGCTGGGTCCCATCTCAGAACTAGTGAACAGGAATCTCTGCAAGTGGGTAATACCTGGGTAATTTTTAAGCATATTAAAGTTGAAAACCAGTTTTCTGCGACAGAATAAAAATATGAGTGAGATACAGTTTTTACCTTCAAATGTATTCTAATCTAACTTCCTTTTCTTTAAAAAAGGTCTTTGTACTAAATAATTTCTAAAAGCTTTCTGACACTCATTTTAGATTAACTTTTTCTAACAAGATTACCATTTTACAAGTACTTTCACTGAATAAGTAAAATTTTCATTATGTGACCTGGTTCTACTTACCCAGCCATTTTTGATGTGTTCTGAATAAGTCATACAATTTTTTAGTTGCTATTCTTATTTGGGAACAGGTGAAAAAGTAAAAAACAATCAGAAATGTTTCCTAATTATTTTCAACAACACCCAGGGAGGCAGAGGATCAGGAGTCAGTGAACTGGGCTTTGCTTCTGTTTGCATGACCTTGGGCACACAAGTACACCTCTTTGGGCCTCAGCTTCCCTTTCTAAAAGGAGGGATGAGATTACTCACATGACAAAGTCTCTATGTACTCAGATGACAGTTTCTATGGCTCTATTACTCTTAAAATTTGTGAAAAGTATTTGTGAAACACCTCTCATGTGTGAGCTCATATCAGGATCCATGGAAAACAAAATTCATATATTTGAACATTGCTCTTATGAAATTTACAAACTCTTATAATCCATCCATATGATACCCATTGATTTTACTAGTAAACCATCTCTTGCATTCATATACTCATCCATTCCTGCTGCAGCTGCCTTCATCCATGCCCTCTGAAATTACTCATTTGAACCAATGCAATAGTTCCTAGCTTCTATTTTTCTTCTGGTCTCACTACACTCTTCAGACTGCTAGTAGGAGCATCTTTCTGAGACACAAATATCATGGTATTATTTGCTAATTTAAATTCTTCAATGGTTCTCCTGTGCTTAAAGCCACAGTCCAAACCCTCAGGAAAACGTCATGCAGAAGCTTGTTACCAACTTTACCAGTCTCATTTCTGGTCTTTGCTAGCTCCTTGTGTCTACGAACCAACCCCATACACTTATTTTGTGGTTTTCCCCAAATGTGTTACAG
This sequence comes from Callorhinus ursinus, assembly GCF_003265705.2. NCBI lineage: Eukaryota > Metazoa > Chordata > Mammalia > Carnivora > Otariidae > Callorhinus > Callorhinus ursinus. Next base: position 61,184,645 of record NW_027397068.1, on the reverse strand, counting down.
GCTTTCATTTTCCCATCTTCTACTTTTTCTCTGGAATTTCATCTCTTTATCTGCCTAACAAATTTTATGCACTATAAATATCTCTTTTATATTAATAACAATTTTATATTATTTTTACATGTTTCTTCCCTGATAAGTTTTAAGCAAAATAAAGTAATAAAGCAATATAAATTTAAAGCAAAAAAAAATACTGCCTCACACATAGATGTTCGAGAAATGTTTTTAAATATAAATGCAGGTAACTAGAAATATCTTCAAATAAAATTTTAAAAAAGAAAAACAGAGAACAACTGGTACACCAGAATACCCCTTTAATACACTTTTATTTAGATTTAAAAAAAAATACATGTTCATAATAAAAAGAAATTCTTTTTAAATGAACTTGCCTTTCAATATGGATCATGGAAAACTTATAAGAGGGTTCTGTGTGCTCTTTGACATGAGCAATAAAAAGTGCTCACTGTAAATAAACATCAAAAAAGACATGAGCTGCTCGCTCACATTTTAAACAATGGGCATATTGAGAAGGCCCATAGTTAGGGACAAGGTCTGAAGTGAGGCACTTCCTACCTGTTAGATCTGCACTGGGCCACCACCCCAAGTCACAGGCTTTGCAGGTGAATTCATCTTGCACGTATTCATTCTCTTTGCAGGCCGTGCAAATCCAGCAGCAACTCACTTCTCCTTTCCGTATGACCTGTAACACAGGGATAGTCCATATGCCTTAAAGATGGTCTCCCCAGAAAGTCTTCTATTTCAATATGGAGTTGTTTTCATACTACAATAAAAAAAGAATAATTCTTCAAAATATCCTATATGCCGAGGAACCTTAAGTACATGCATTCGAATATACCTGATTATCTTTAGAGTTCAGATGTGAATTTCAATTCATTCCATGCTGGGTTTGGAGGTTTTTCAAAAATAATGTCTTTCATAAAGGGAATTGATGACATTATCTTTTTCAGAGTTAAAAAAAATGAAACCATTGAATTGTATTATTTATACTCATTTGTATTATCCCCAGAAAAATAAAAAGAAGTTTTTCTTCTCTGAAAGAGCAATGTTTAACCACAAAAGTTCTTATGTAATATTTTCTCATTAATTCGTAAAATCTGAGGAATTATGGAATTTTATAATTATGAAAGTCTGAGCAACTTTATATACATAAAAACAGAAGGATGGCTAAGAAAGTCAACCCTATTATTGGCCCTGTGACTTGCTCTGGTGAACTTAAAACATTATGTAACTTGTTGGAAGAAAAATTACTAGTCCAAAATTACTGAAGAATCATACATTATTGGAGTAGTTTAAACTTTCTCCCATTTTCAATCTGTTTGTTAAGCATATTTCGCTTGACCGGATACCAAAAAAAGTCAAAACATTTAAAGTGATTTTCTTGTAAGCAGCATGTATTAGATCTTGTGTTCATCTCCAGTCTGAGAACTTTTGCCTTTTATTGAAGTGTTTCATACATTTACATTTAGTATAATCATTGGTGTGGTTGGAAATGAAAATTTAACCAGATGCTGGACATTGTGTACATAAGGTATAGTGTGCTGGATGTTTCTCCTTGAAGAAGTATTGGCCTTTGTTCCGGCAGGCAGCTGACTGCTTGTGAGCATTGTTTTTAATCTTTTAGGACAAGTCTAGAAGAGTCTCTACTCTAGGAATAATTAAGCCTCATTATTAAGGTGTGACCACCTGGGGTTTCTACTTAATTCCTTGTGTATTCAACAAGGTATCTCCACTCCGGCTTGTGGAAAATGAGACCATTCTTGGATCTGCGTAAGTTCAGGGATTCCAGCTCCCCAGTAATTTTTTTTTTCACCTGAACTTTTTGAATTCTGCCCTATTCATGTGCAGACTTGTGTTCAGTCAAATGCTTAAGAGAACCTGTATGCTAACTTCTAGGACATTTTTTCTGAATCGTTCTATCCCTTACACTACACAACAAATTCTCACTGCCATGGCCTTCCTAAACTTTGATTTCTGTCTTCTTAAATTATCAAGATCACCAAGCTCTGTGTTCTCTTTCACTGAACAACAATAAGGAAATTGCCTCCAGGCAGAAAGCCTGAGTGATTTTAGGGTTCACCTTATTTATTTGCCTTCACTTCCCTGGAATCAAGGTCATGCACTGTTTTCCAATGTCTGAACACAGTAATTTCATATATTATGTCAAGTTTTGTAGTTGTTTACACCAAAAGGCAGTCTGGGCTCTGTTACGCTTTCATGGCTAGAAGCACAAGTTCTTCCCTAATACATTAAACATCATTAAATGTTTTCATATGCAAAATCAGAAATGAAATTTTAAACATTGCCATACCTTAAAATCATACAAACTTTAGACTTTGTGAAAATAAAAACTATCTTCTCACAGAGTAGGTCAAAATTTATACCCCTATCTTTGAATTACATATAAAATATCAAATGACAGTATATTTTCAGAAAATGTAAAAGGTTTTCTTTTTTTTCTTTTACTTTCAGATAACTTCAGAAAGTAAAATCAAATTAAGTCTTTTTTAAAAAACTCCCTGCAACCTCAAAATAAGCATGGGAAATTTACATTCCAGATAATAATTTTTTAAGTGATATGAGAAAAATTGAGTAAATGAATACGGCTTTCTTATTTTAATTGGCATAAAAGTACAGTAAAAGCCATCACAAAATACTGTATCTCCCATTAGTCAGCTTTGTCTCTTTCTCTTTACTATAAAAATAATGCTACTAATTCAACACATTTAAAAGGTGGTAATGCTGAACAAACTGATTTATGCAGGATGAATAGTGAGGGTAGATCCTGTGAGTAACTGGCACTTGGAAAGTATTTAAAATTAGGTTTTCTATGACTGAATAAATGATTAGCCTATCCCTTTAATAAATAATGAAAATGGAGCTGCTTAAATAGAGTTATATTTTATGACTCCTTCTTTATTCTGTCACCAAGTATGTGTACTTTTGGCATACACATCTACAATATCTGGTTTGTCTTTTTTTTTTTTTTTTTAGAGAGGGTGGGGAGGGTCAGAGGGAGAGAGAAAGAATCTTAAGCAGGCTCCATGCCCAGCGCAGAGCCCAATGGGGGGCTCTTTCCCACAATCCTGAGATCATGATCTGAGCCAAAATCAAGAGTCAGATGTTTAACTGACTGAGCCACCCAGGAGCCCCTGACTTGTCTTTTCCATCTCTCAGTCACCCCTCTAGACTGCAGTTTTATTATTTTACACCTGAATTCTGGTCCTTGTCTCCTAATCATATAACATGCTCTAATTTCTTCTTGCGCTAGAGTAACATGCATACAGCTGCCACGATCACCCAAATAGGCCATGGGCTCCTCAAGAGAAGGGACCAAGCTGACTTTCATCGTTTTCAGATCATAGTCATCAAAGGACAGATATGTACCAAAAACACACAGTAGGCAGCCAATGGATGGGTACTGAAAAAATCTTTTTTAAAAAACTACAATTAGGCCACTCAAAGAACTTTAGTGCCTCCCTGCTCCAATACCTTTGCAATATAAGCTCTTCAGTCAGGCATTCACTTAGTCCCTGGTCCTTGTTTCTGCACCTTACTTTGTCTGTTATTAATTTCTTACATAAGTCTTCCAAATGAGGACAGAGCCTCTGTGCCAGCCAGCCCCTCATTGTGTCTTCATTAATGTCCACATAACTGTTTGTTTTATTTGTTTTGGAGGGAGGTTTCAAGTACAGTAGAGACATCATTGAATTTGTGTTTCATCTGACTTGCTTTCTATAAGGAGTATTCTGGCTGCTATTGGAGAACAGAGTTTATTTTTATTTGTTTATTTATTTTTTTGGAGAATGGAGTTTAAAGAGAGAGAGAGAGAAAAGAAAGAATGTGTGCGTGTGCATTTTATATGTGTGTGTTTTAATCCATGGTCCTCACATGGAACCATACAGTAAACAAATAAATATGTTTTAATGAAAGAATGACTATTACCTTCCATTTAGAATGTCATCTTTTCTCCATCAGTCCATCTGTGTCACTACTTTCAAGGGCAGATACATCACAAGCTCCAGACAGTATTTCTGAAGCAGTAAATGCTTTCAAACATTGCCTTATTTATAATTCTCTAGTAGCTAAAATACAGTTGGTCTTTTATTACTACAAGCTAGATTTTGTCCTCTAATTTTTTCATATCCATATAATAGATATGTTTCTTTCAGATACAGTTTTTTTAAATTCTTGTTATTGTCTCTAATTTATATCCAAATCTTCCCAATAGCACATTATTGATTATTTTTATATTTTCTGTATTTTTATATGAGTCATGCTTACTGATATTTCTTTTGTATGTATAGCGGCCCCTCCTGATCTATGGTCAGTCTTTGTCCAGAAGCATATGATCCTCCTGACATATTATCAGGAGATCAATAGTAGCCTGACACTACATCACGGTGCCTACCTACATCATTCACCTCACTTTATCTCATCACATAGGCATTTTATCATCGCACATCATCACAGGAAGAAGGGTGAATACAGTATAATAAGATATTTTGAAAGAGAGAGAGAGACCACATTCACATAACTTTTATTACAGGATATTGTTATAATTATTACATGTCATTATTAGTTACTGCTGTTAATCTCGTACTGTACCTAATTTATAAATCGAACTTTATCATAGTTATGTTAATCTAGGAGAAAACATAGTATATATCAGGTTTGATACTATCTGTGGTTTTAGGAGGAGGGTGTCTTGGAACATATCCTCAAGTAAGAGGGGACTACTATTGTATATATTCAATAACTGAATAAAGGATTTTTTCACTTTTGTCACAAGCAAACACTTTTTATGATAGCTCTGAGTCACAATAACAGTTTTGATATTGTACTGAAACTGCCCTTGAAGGACAAGGCTTACTAAGGCCCAGAACCTGCTTTGATTCTTGTTATGTCCTGTGTACACGGTGCTGTTTATTGTTAGTGAGACCAGGTGAGCTGCTGGTACACACAATGCCATGATTCAATTACACAGACCCTGTAGGAATCTTAAAGTATTTATGCAAGGAAATCAAGTGTTCGTTTTGTGACTAAGTTTCTGAAGTAACTTGAAATGGATTTTTTAAATTAAGGTTTTATTTAGAAAAAGAATATGGGCACCCGGGTGGCTCAGTTGGTTAAGTGTCTGACTTGATTTCTGCTCAGGTCTTGATCTCAGGGTTGTGAGACAGAGCCCTTTGTCAGGCTCCAGACTCCATGGGGAGTCTTCTTGAGATTCTCTCCCGCTGCCCCTCCCTCTGCTTCTCCCCTAACATGCATGCATGCTCTCTCTCAAATAAATAAATCTTAAAAAAAAAGAATGAAAGAAAATAAATAGCACCAAGAGAATATAATGAAGGAAAGGTAACTGTGAATCAGAGGAAACAGAGAAAATTTTCTTCAGAAAAGAAACGTCTGAAAGACTAAACAGAATAAAGAAACAGAGTCTACTCTAATTAGGACTGTTGGAGAATCAGCTGCATGAGAGAAGAGTTAGCGCTGCCCTCCTCTGTTCCTACCATGTCCTGTAGGAGAGCTGGGGCAACAGTCAACTTGAATACGGATGTTTTTCTCCCACTGCACTAAGTTCCTCAAAGGAAGGGGCCATGTTTAAGTTTCCTTTGCATTCCCGGCACTAGTGAAGTACGGAAGCTGAAGGGACTCCATTTTAGAAAAACTCCATCTCTGCTGATTTTTTCTGGGCCTCTTTTACTCATGTTCCATATTTTTTTTTTTTTTTAAAGATTTTATTTATTTATTTGAGAGAGAGAATGAGATAGAGAGAGAGAGCATGAGATGGGGGAGGGTCCAAGGGAGAAGCAGACACCCTGCTGAGCAGGGAGCCCAATGCGGGACTCGATCCCGGGACTCCAGGATCATGACCTGAGCCGAAGGCAGTCGCTTAACCAACTGAGCCACCCAGGCGCCCTCATGTTCCATATTTTGCCTCTAAATAACTGAAGCTCTGTTCTCATTTCAAGGGGGAAATAAGAAAGTTAATCATTCTCTGAATTTTGTTCTAGGCCCCAAATCCCCAATAACAACTAAGAAAAGCCAGATCCCAAACATGTTCCAGGACATTCGCTTCAAACAAACCTCGGCTGATACTGGCATCAATAGTTTTAGCTTCGCTAATTTATGGAATAACACCTGTTGTTCACCTGACACTCACCTCGATTTGACCCTACCCTGGATTTCTGAAGAAACATGTACCCTAGATCCTTTTCTAATATAAACCCCTAGCCCCAAACAATGACAAGACTCATTCTCCCTTCCTTTCCGAGTCTCCCAGATACTCTGCTATTCTCTGTCACTCACGCTATTCAATAAACTCTTCTTCCACTTTCTCTGGCTCCTGGTTTGTTTTGTTTTGTTTTTTTTTCATGTTTGATTTCTATCCTGCGCCAAGCCAAGGGCCCTCTTAGCTGGTCTTGTGGGACCCTCCTCTGGATCCTCAGACCCAACCTGCCTATATCACTAGCCTGGTTCTTGGCACATATTAATTACTCAATAACATAGATGGAAGAAAAGAGGAAAATAATATAGACTATGACATAAACAGAAGCAATGGAAATGAATTCAAAGAGAATGAAAAATAAGAGTAAAATGGAGAAAACCTTACAAAAACTAAATAAAAAATACCAATGAAAAAAATCCCCACATTATAATTTATTATAAGGAAAATGTAATAAAAATGGTATAGGAATATAAAATCATCACAAGAGCAGACATATATTGAACCAGGCTATGTGCTAGGACCTCTGTACAGAATTACACTAACCCTTCACAACTGCTCCAGGGGATGGAGTTAATTATGTGTGTTCTGCAGATGAGGAAGTCACTGCAGAAGGGATCCATCTCTTGTGCAAATCTCAGTAATGTTATCTTCAGTTATTTCCAAAAGCTAGGCTCTTCCCAGTATCACAGTGGCTGCCAGGGTAATGACATATTTTTCTGAGAACCAAAATTATATCTCAGAGGTTGGTAGATATATACTCAATTAATCAACCTTTGTTTAGTGGCCCAGTGAGCTAGACATGGTGCTATGCATGGGATAAATTTTCGAAAAACCAGATTGTTAAGGCTAAAGAGCTCAAAATCTATTGTAATGTGTTAGTGTAGCACCTAGGGGCCACATTTAAAGAGACACTCTCCCTCAGGGTTGTGTAAGTATGCACCCTGCACTTACACAACCTTGAGAGTGAGTGCCTCCTTAAATTCTTATACTTCAATAAATGTTTACTTACAAAAACAAATGGGCCCTGTTTCTGCCACTGTCACTGTCCAATATCATGTGATTAGCCCTAGTACCTATCAGGACTCATCCCCAAAAACTGGCAGGCTGGGTCTGAAGCTAGGGTGTTCGCCAAGAACTTCAGTAAACATGTGATCAGCATAGACTCTGGTCAACGTATGAAAGGCAAAGATGTAGGTATTACTCAAAGTGGCCATGGATAAATTAATAATTCTAATGAATTTCTCATTATGACTAGGGCATGCAGAGTTTCCTCCTCAACCAGAGGGATTATAGTAATTTCATGTTTTCACATGTACAATAAGATACAAAAAAAAAGTATTTTATCTTCATTTTTTTTTAAAAATTGTAGCCAATATGTTTTTAGTCACTGGAGCAGATCATATCATTGGTATGTAATCACAGCCTTCTCAGATAGAATTTTTATATATATATATTCCTGTGGGCAATTTATATTCAGATCTTGCCATCCTGCAGTGGAATTTAGAAAGTATTATATAATGGACAAACCGTATCATCATTTCACTGGTTGCCAAAATGGCTACATTAACTATGAACAGTTTAAGTGGGTAGTTTGCTTTGATTCACAAGAGAAAGAGAAAGCAGAGGTGGATGGGACAGTTGTGGTTGATGATGTTATTGCTAACTTCTTAGCTCGGCTCACGGTTGTATGAGAAAAATCTTATTCTGAGAAAACACAAGCTGACGTATTAAGGTATGGAGTTTCATATTTGTACCTCACTTTCAAATGCCTCAGGGAGAACATAGCGGAAAGAAAAAGAGAGATGAGGGTAAAGAAATTAAGAGAAGGGTGAGGGGAGAGAAAATACAGTGAAGGATTCATAGTTACTGAATGTAGCTGATGGCTGTATGAGTGGTCAATTTAATGTGTTTTTTCATGTTTGAAAGTGAGGAAAAAATGAGGGAAGTATTAACTAGATCAAAATTATGAGCAAATAGGGAGAAAGTTGAACAAAAATAAAAATACTCATTAGAGATATGGGAAGTATCCAAAGAAAATTCACAGTTAGTAGGCATGAGATAACTTCAAAAAAATCTCTGAAAGCTCCAGGCAGATATACAGAATTACATCCAGAGTGGGTGGTGGGGTTAGGCCATGACACACCCGTGCAAGCCGCGTAGTGACCAGAGAGTAATGACTGTTTGCACCGTGGGAACATTTGCTCGAGGTAGATGTCAGTCTCAAATGATTCTCTTGCCACAAAATTCAAGACAAAATTCCTCTTCCTACTGCCATGGAGGGAAGACAGCATATCCAAGCAATTTCAAAGCACATGCACAGGAGGAGAATGAAACTATTCCAAATGCTATGGCCTAGGATATAAAAACAAAAATAGCTACAAGTATGAAGAGGTACAGCTACAATATGACACACTTTGACCTCTGAATTTTGAAGCAAATGCAGATGGAAAAACTGAACATAAAATAATTTGTCCTGCAAGATCCATAACGTAACCCAGAAGAAAAGCAGCAGGTGAGCTGATTCAATGTGAGGGAGGGAAGAGTGCAAGAGGGTGCATCCTATGAGCTCTTCCCACCCCACTGCCTGAACCTCTGAATCCCAGGTACTGGGATCAAAGGGACAGTAGTATCTCATCAGGTGGTGAATTACAAGGAAATGGTGTTATAGCCTCTCTTTGGTTATTTTACATTTTGATGAAAGTTTTGCAGTGTTTTCATCATTTCAAAATAAATGGAATGATAACACTTTTCAAAGTTCATCTATCTGATTTCACATAAAACAATGTTTCATATTCTATCACATTATCAAAGTTGTTTTTCTCCCTGAGGATATTTATTTTTTTCCCTTTAAATTTGTTTATTGTTATGTTAATCACCATACACTACATCATTAGTTTTTGATGCGGTGTTCCATGATTCATTGTTTGTGCATAACACCCAGTGCCCCATGCAGAACGTGCCCTCTTTAATACCCATCACTGGGCTAACCCATCCCCCCACCCCCCTCCCCTCTAGAACCCTCAGTTTGTTTTTCAGAGTCCATCGTCTCTCATGGTTCATCTCCCCCTCTGATTTCTCCCCCTTCATTCTTCCCCTCCTGCTATCTTCTTTTTTTTCTTAACATATATTGCATTATTTGTTTCAGAGGTACAGATCTGTGATTCAACAATCTTGCACAATTCACAGCGCTCACCATAGCACATACCCTCCCCAGTGTCTATCACCCAGCCACCCATCCCTCCCACCCCACCCCCACTCCAGCAAACCTCAGTTTGTTTCCTGAGATTAAGAATTCCTCATATCAGTGAGGTCATATGATACATGTCTTTCTCTGATTGGCTTATTTCGCTCAGCATAACACCCTCCAGTTCCATCCACGTCGTTGCAAATGGCAAGATCTCATTCCTTTTGATGGCTGCATAATATTCCATTGTGTATATATACCACCTCTTCTTTATCCATTCATCTGTCGATGGACATCTTGGCTCTTTCCACAGTTTGGCTATTGTGGACATTGCTGCTATAAACATCGGGGTGCACGTACCCCTTCGGATCCCTACATTTGTATCTTTGGGGTAAATACCCCATAGTGCAATTGCTGGATTGTATGGTAGCTCTATTTTCAACGTTTTGAGCAACCTCCATACTGTTTTCCAGAGGGGTTGCACCAGCTTGCATTCCCACCAACAGTGTGGAAGCGTTCCCCTTTCTCCGTATCCCCACCAACATCTGTCGTTTCCTGACTTGTTCATTTTAGCCATTCTGACTGGTGTGAGGTGGTATCTCATTGAGGTTTTGATTTGGATTTCCCTGATGCCGAGCGATGTTGAGCACTTTTTCACGTGTCTGTTGGCCATTTGGATGTCTTCCTTGGAAAAATATCTGTTCATGTCTTCTCATTTCTTGATTGGATTATTTGTTCTTTGGGTGTTGAGTTTGATAAGTTCTTTATAGATTTTGGATACAAGTCCTTTATCTGATATGTCATTTGCAAATATCTTCTCCTATTATGTCGGTTGTCTTTTGGTTTTGTGGACTGTTTCTTTTGCTGTGCAAAAGCTTTTTATCTTGATGAAATCCCAATAGTTCATTTTTGCCCTTGCTTCCCTTGCCTTTGGCGATGTTTCTAGGAACAAGTTGCTGCAGCTGAGGTCGAAGAGGTTGCTGCCTGTGTTCTCCTTTAGGATTTTGATGGACTCCTGTCTCACGTTTAGGTCTTTCAACCATTTGGAGTCTATTTTTGTGTGTGGTGTAAGGAAATGGTCCAGTTTCATTCTTCCGCATGTGGCTGTCCAATATTCCCAACACCATTTGTTGAAGAGACGGTCTTTTTTCCATTGGACATTCTTTCCTGCTTTGTCGAAGATTAGTTGACCATAGAGTTGAGGGTCCATTTCTGGGCTCTCTATTCTGTTCCATTGATCTATGTGTCTGTTTTTGTGCCAGTATCATACTGTCTTGATGATGACAGCTTTGTAATAGAGCTGGAAGTCCGGAATTGTGATCCCGCCAGCTTTGCTTTTCTTTTTCAACATTCCTCTGGCTATTCGGGATCTCTTCTGGTTCCACACAAATTTTAGGATTATTTGCTCCATTCCTTTGAAAAAAGTGGATGGTATTTTGATAGGGATTGCATTGAATGTGTAGATTGCTCTAGGTAGCATTGACATCTTCACAATGTTGGTTCTCCCAATCCATGAGCATGGAACGTTTTTCCATTTCTTTGTGTCTTCTTCAATTTCTTTCATGAGTATTTTATAGTTTTCTGAGTACAGATCCTTTGCCTCTTTGGTTAGACTTATTCCTAGGTATCTTATGGTTTTGGGTGCAATTGTAAATGGGATCGACTCCTTAATTTCCCTCTCTTCTGTCTTGTTGTTGGTGTATAGGAATGCCACTGATTTCTGTGCATTGATTTTATATCCTGCCACTTTACTGAATTCCTGTACGAGTTTTAGCAGTTTTGGGGTGGAGTCTTTTGGGTTTTCCACATAAAGTATCATATCATCTGCAAACAGTGAGAGTTTGACTTCTTCCTTGCCGATCTGGATGCCTTTGATTTCTTTTTGTTGTCTGATTGCTGTGGCTAGGACTTCTAATACTATGTTGAATAGCAGTGGTGATAGTGGACATCCCTGCCACATTCCTGACCTCAGGGGGAAAGCTCTCAGTTTTTCCCCATTGAGAAGGATATTCGCTGTAGGTTTTTCATAGATGGCTTTTATGATATTGAGGTATATACCCTCTATCCCTATACTCTGAAGAGTTTTGATCAAGAAAGGATGCTGTACTTTGTCCAATGGTTTTTTCTGCATCCATTGAGAGGATCATATGATTCTTGTTCTTTCTTTTGTTAATGTATTGTATCATGTTGATTGATTTGCAGATGTTGAACCATTCTTGCAGCCCAGGGATAAATCCCACTTGGTCGTGGTGAATAATCCTTTTAATGTACTCTTGGATACTATTGGCTAGTATTTTGGTGAGAATTTTTGCATCCATGTTCATCAAGGATATTGGTCTGTAATTCTCCTTTTTGATGGGGTCTTTGTCTGGTTTGGGGATCAAGGTAATGGTGGCCTCATAAAACGAGTTTGGAAGTTTTCCTTCCATTTCTATTTTCTGGAACAGTTTCGGGAGAATAGGTATTAATTCTTCTTTAAATGTCTGGTAGAATTCTCCTGGGAAGCCATCTGGCCCTGGGCTTTTGTTTGTTGGGAGATTTTTGATGACTGCTTCAATTTCCTTAGTGGTTATAGGTCTGTTCAGGTTTTCTATTTCTTCCTGGTTCAGTTTTGGTAGTTGATACATCTCTAGGAATGCATCCACTTCCTCCAGGTTATCTAAGTTGCTGGCATATAGTTGCTTATAAAATGTTTTTATAATTGTATTTCTTTGGTGGTGGTTGTGATCGCTTCTCTTTCATTCATGATTTTGTTGATTTGGGTCATTTGTCTTTTCTTTTTGATAAGTCTGGCCAGGGGTTTATCAATCTTGTTAATTCTTTCAAAGAACCAGCGCCTAGTTTCGTTGATCTGTTCTACTGTTCTTTTGGTTTCTATTTCATTGATTTCTGCTCTGATCTTTATTATTTCTCTTCTCCTGCTGGGTTTAGGCTTTAGTTGCTGTTTTTTCTCCAGCTCCTTTAGGTGTAGGGTTAGGTTGTGTATTTGAGACCTTTCTCGTTTCTTGAGAAAGGCTTGTTTTGTTATATACTTTGCTCTTAGGACTGCTTTTGCTGCATCCCAAAGATTTTGAACAGTTGTGTTTTCATTTTCATTGGCTTCCATGAATTTTTTAAATTTTTCTTTAATGTCCTGGTTGACCCATTCATTCTTTAGTAGGATGCTCTTTAGCCTCCATGTATTTGAGTTCTTTCCGACTTTCCTCTTGTGATTGAGTTCTAGTTTCAAAGCATTGTGGTCTGAAAATATGCAGGGAATAATCCCAATCTTTTGGTACCGGTTGAGACCTGATTTGTGATCTAGGATGTGATCTATTCTGGAGAATGTTCCATGGGCACTAGAGAAGAATGTGTATTCCGTTGCTTTGGGAGGGAATGTTCTGAATATGTCTGTGAAGTCTATTTGGTCCAGTGTGTCATTTAAAGTCTTTATTTCCTTGTTGATCTTTTGCTTAGATGATCTGTCCATTTCAGTCGGGGGGGTGTTAAAGTCCCCCACTATTATTGTATTGTTGTCAATGTGTTTCTTTGCTTTTGTTATTAATTGCCTTATATAACTGGCTGCTCTCATGTTAGGGGCCAGATATTTACAATTGTTAGATCTTCTTGTTGGATAGACCCTTTACATAGGATATAGTGTTCTTCCTCATCTCTTATTACAGTCTTTGTTTTAAAATCTAATTTGTCTGATATAAGGATTGCCACCCCAGCTTTCTTTTGGTGTCCAGTAGCATGGTAAATGGTTTTCTACCCCCTCACTTTCAATATGGGGGTGTCTTTGGGTCTAAAATGAGTCTCTTGCACACAGCATATCGATGGGTCTTATTATTTTATCCAATCTGATAGCCTGTGTCTTTTGATTGGGGCATTTAGCCCATTTACTTTCAGGGTAACTATTGAAAGATATGAATTTATTGCCTGTAAGGTGACTGTTACTGTATATTGTCTGTGTTCCTTTCTGGCCTATGCTGCTTTTAGGCTCTCTCTTTGCTTAGAGGACCCTTTTCAATATTTCCTGGAGGGCTGGTTTCGTGTTTGCAAATTCCTTTAGTTTTTGTTTGTCCTGGAAGCTTTTGATCTCTCCTTCTATTTTCGATGACAGCCTAGCTGGATATAGTATTCTTGGCTGCATATTTTTCTCATTTAGTGCTCTGACTGTATCATGCCAGTCCTTTCTGGCCTGCCAGGTCTCTGTGGATAGGTCTGTTTCCAATCTAATGTTTCTACCTTTATAGGCTACATATCTCTTCTCCCAAGCTGCTTTCAGGATTTTCTCTTTGTCTCTGAGACTCGTACGTTTTACTATTAGATGCCGGGGTGTTGACCTATTTTTATTGATTTTCAGAGGCGTTCTCTGTGCCTCTTGGATTTTGATGCCTGTTTCCTTCCCCACAATAGGGAAGTTCTCTGCTATAATTTGCTCCAATATACCTTCTGCCCCTCTCTCTCTTTCTTCTTCTTCTGGGATCCCAATTATTCTAATGTTGTTTCATTTTATCGTATCACTTATCTCTCGAATTCTGCCCTCGTGATCCAGTAGTTGTTTATCTCTCTTTTTCTCAGCTTCTTTATTTTCCATCATTTGGTCTTCTATATTGTTAATTCTCTCTTCTGCCTCATTTATCCTAGCAGTTAGTGCCCCCATTTTTGATTGCACCTCATTAATAGCCTTTGTGATTTCGACTTGGTTAGATTTTAGTTCTTTTATTTCTCCAGAAAGGGTTTCTTTAATAACTTCCATGCTTTTTTCAAGCCCAGCTAGTATCTTTAAAATCATGATTCTGAACGCTAGGTCTGACATTGTACTAATGTCCATATTGAGTAGGTCCCTGGCAGACGGTACTACCTCTTGTTCTTTTTTTTGTGGTGATTTTTTTCCATCTTGTCATTTTGTCCAGAGGAGAATAGATAGATGAATGAGAGAACAAAATGCTAACAGGGTAACAATGTCCCCAGAAAATATACTCTAAACAAATCAGAAAAGACCTGAAACCAGGGGAAAAGAAAGGGAAAGAAAGAAAAAAGAAAGAGAGAAAAAAAAGAAAAAGATAAAAACAAACAAAAACAGAACAAAACAAAAAAAAAACAGAATATGATCAAATATGATCAGGCTGGTGCATAGATCAGTACCACACACTAGATTTTGGGTGTATTTTGGTCTGTTAGAAGAAGGTGCCTCCCAAAATTTTAAAGAAAGAAAGACTTATATATGTACAAAATAAGCGTTGATACGATGAAGGGATGGAATATGACTGTAAAGATGAAAATTATAAAAAATTTTATAAAAGGAATTGATAGGGTAAGAAGTTGTTTGAAAAAAGAAAGAGGAGGATTTAAAAAAAAGAAAGAAAGAAAAAAAAAGGGGGAGAGAATGTGATCAGGCAGGAGACTAGAACAAAGTCATAGATTAGATCTTAGGGTATATTTTGATGTGTTAGAAGAAACTGTATCTCAAAATTTTAAAGAGAGAACAACTTATATGTATATGACAAAAATAAGGGTAACTACTATGAAGGGATAGAGTATGACTCTAAATATGAAAAATAAAAATGTTTTTTTAAAAAGGGGATTGATAAGATGTTGGATGAAAAAGGGAAAAAGAAAAATTAAAAAAAAAAGACAGTTAAAAAAAATTAACTTTGAAAGACTAAAGAATCATGGTAAAAAAAGCCATGAATTCTATGTTCGGTATTCCCCTAGCCCTGGAGTTCTGCCGTTCTTATTGATTGGTAAACTTGGTCTTGGCGGGCTGTGCTTGCTGATCTTCTGGGGGAGGGGCCTGTTTCCGTGGTTCCCAAATGTCTTTGCTGGAGGGGGAATTGTCCCGCCCTTGCCAGGGGCGGGCTAAGTAATCTGCTGGGGTTTGCTCTCGGGAGCTTTTGTTCCCTGCAAGCTTTCCGTACAGCTTTGGAGGACGAGAGTGAAAATGGTGGCCTCCCAATCTCCGCCCTGGAGGAGCCGAGAACTCAGGGCCCTGCTCCTCAGTTCACCTCCAGAGAAAAGCAGTCAATCACTCCTGTCTCCCCGGCCTCTGTTCACACTCCATGCTCACCCATCCTGTGACCAAGCATTTCTATCTCTGGCCCCTGACCCCGTGCAGAGTCTCCAAACCCAGCAGATCCCTGCGGTGCGCTCCCACGCCGCTCCTCCCGGGGGAGGAAGGGGAGTCTCCCTGGATCTGCCGCTTGTTGGCTCCCTGCTGGAGGAGCAGTGGCCCAAGTGTATCGCCGATCACAGTTTATGGGAACCCCGAGCTCAGAGCCTGCGCCTCGGCTCCGTCTCTGCAGCCGGCTTCCCTGCTCTGATACCCAGGAACACTGCCACACCCCCAGTCTTTCTGTGACCCTTTCAGGGTCCTGAGACCACACTGTCCCGCGAGGGTTCCACCCCCACTTAGCCACTGGAGCGACATCCCTCCGCGGAGCTGACTTCGAAACGTTCCAATTTTGTGCTCCACAGCTCTATCACTTGCCAGAAGCAGCCGACGGAGGCCCCCTCCCCCACCGTCTATCCTCCCAAATATCGCCTCAGATTCACTTCTCCGCATGTCCTACCTTCCAGAAAGTGGTCGCTTTTCTCTTCAGAGAGTTGTTGCTATTCTTTTCTTCGATCTTCTGTTGAGTTAGTAGGTGTTCAGAATGGTTTGATCCCTAACCAGCTGAATTCCTGAGACCAGACAAAATCCAGGTCTCCTACACCTCCGCCATCTTGCTCTGCACCCCTCTCCCTGAGGATATTTAACTGTGATATTGGCAGGTATGTTATAACCTCAAGTACAAACATTATGATGTGCCTGCATTTTCTTTTCAACTTTGATACTGAATAGCATGGACTCAAGACACATCTATTTCCTGTAGTTATTTCTGCATAAAGTAATAGGAAGGATTGTTGGCAAATAATATATGTTCTATCATATAAAATTCATCCTTATCACATTTATTTTCTTATCATTTGGAAAGGTAGGGTAGTACTAACTGCTTGATGATTTGGGCCAAAATCGGTATCCAGTCTTTCAGAGAGACAGCATCCCTTGCAGAATAATGCTGGGATTGGGCTAAGTAAGCAACTGTAAATATAGAGAGCAGGAAAATCTACAGAGGAAGAGGAAAATGATGCTAAAGAGGCTACGGAAAGAATGATTTAACAGCAGGCATTAAAGGGATGATATCAGGTTGCTAAAAATGACAAATATTCTGGAATGTGAGGCTCTCATCCCTAATCCCTGCAGAGTCTTGAAGTAAAAGATCGACAACAAAGTGGTTGCTTTTTAATCACTGGCCTATGCTGAAAGGTGATAGTGTCAATGTGAAAATTTATATTAGCAATCATATTTTTAAAGAAGGATATTATTAGAAACTATAAGTTTTCTACATTGGCAACTTCTCTCAAGTAGCTATACTTAGCTACAGAAAAACCGAAGAGACAAACGCCTCTAGCAGCATTATCTAATCATGCTTATGGCATTATTAAATCTAAGGACACATAATTCCAATTAAAGGTCAATGTAAATGGTTTCTTTTTTTTTTTTTAAGATTTTATTTATTTGAGAGAGAGAGACACAGTGAGAGAGGGAACACAAGCAGGGGGAGTGGGAGAGGGAGAAGCAGGCTTCCCGCGGAGCAGGGAGCCCGATATGGGGCTCGATCCCAGGACCCTGGGATCATGACCTGAGCCAAAGGCAGATGCTTAATGACTGAGCCACCCAGGTGCCCCATAAATGGTTTCTTAATAGACTGTCCTAGCATCCTTTCATCTTTGAAGACATCTTGGATAACAGTGAAAATGAACATGTCCCTTTTAGTTTGATACTCAACAAATCCGTGGTTTGGCCTCTTTGCTGATCTAACTGGAATGGGAAACAGAGGGACATGGAAGCTGAAGCTGAGCAAGGGGCTTTAGCAGTTTTAAGTTAAGCAATCTTCTGAGGTTCACACTGCTAACACTTTTGAAACTAAACTTTTATCTCTCCAATAGAAAATGCCAACAAATGGAAAAGAATCAGACTTATCCCTTGAAAGGAAATTAGCTAACCTAATTCCAAAGCCTGTAGTTTGTAAGATAAGTGTACCTGGGCTTTTCTGTACGTATGTAAGGTGTATTTTACTATATGACAATATGGCATGTGTAAATGAGGACACACTTGTGATGTATTCTATTACGTTCATGTAATTTCTCCAGAATTCTGTTTTGACTGGCTGGGCAAGAACAGGAGGAATCAGGGCTTTCCATTCCTCATGCCCAACCCCTTAGCCCCAAAGACATCCTCTCAAAGTAAAGAACCCAAACTTAAGGGGAGGAAAAAAGAAAGGAGAGGAAAAGAAAGAATAGGAGCCACTGAAAATAATCTGCAGGATTCTTTCCCTCGACTCTGTCTCCAGTTTCCCTGCTTCTATTAAACTCTCCCAAGCTCCTTTGCTAATATTGCTTCTTCAATTCTAGATTCTATTCCCTGTTAAAGTAGAACTCTATTTATAATTTTATTGTCAACTACTGAGAAAATAAGGCTTAGCAACTGAGACTTGCATTTGTAAGAGATACACTGGGTCCTCTAATGACAGGTAGCTAAACCACCTGAGGCGGTGGGATGATGAGAGCTCTGGGCTGGCTCCGAGCACAGCTTTGGCACTTTCTAGCTTGAGAAAGCTTGGGCCAAGTGACTCAGCCTCTCTGGGCCTCAGATTGAGGAATCTGCAAAATGCGGGGGGGAGTATCAGCTTTAAAAGGGTTGTTTTAAGGAATAATTAAAATGGTGACTGTAATGCACCTATTATTGTACCTGCACAAGAATATGCTTGATAAACCTTTGTCTCTGATCTCTATTGTCTCCCTTCTTCCTTTTACTGCCCCCCTTCACCTTCCTGCCCCTTCTCGGCTCTTTCCTGCCCTTCACCACACCAAGAAAAACCGCTGCACGCTTGGTACAGGAGACCACCACACATGCCAGGCCCTTGGTGTTTGCTTGCAGATCCATTGTCCACACGTTGTATGCTGCCTCAGATCCTCTTCCTCAAGCCTGTCTCTTAGGCCCTTGGCGACTGGCTCTTGGAAAGTCCTGGAATCTTCTGCAACCCCTACCTCAGCCTCTATCACTCTTGCCTCATTTCTGGCACCTCCGCCTGTCTGTCTCTCCCGTGACTCCATCACTGGGTTTCAGAATGGCTCCATTGTACTCAGCACAACAGAAGGCCAGACCAGATTGCAGGGGATCTACAGAGGCTTTGGTCCTCTGACCACTTCTAATCTGAAAAAGGACCATGGAATGGGACAGAGATTCTGGCTTCCCCAGTAGCTGCCTAAAGGGATCAGATGGTGTCACTTCCTGTGAACAAACTTTGACCACAGTAAGCAGAAACTGCCATGGCACAGGTGCACACACCCTTCTCCCCTCCTTGCTTCAGGAGGCAGTGCGAGCGGCCTGTCCAGAGATCTCTGTGAGGCTGAACGACTAGCTGTACTCAGTGGAGTAGCGTCCGGCTCAGTAGAGCATTACCTCAGGGATGATGGTGGTGCTGGCATTTTTCCACGCTTCCGTGGCTCCTTTCCCCTTCCCCTTCACTCTTGCATCTCTGAGATCCTATTTCCCAGTAATGCACTAGCCCTTAAGCCTTGCTTAGTTTAAAGGTTTCCAGGAAACCTGTGAACTACATCGTCCAGGCTTTCTTGCCAATGTCTTCGGATGGTGTTGGCAAAATGCAAGGACCTAATGGGAAACCGAAGAGAAGGAAAGAAGAGAAGCCACGGTATCCTCTCGGGTCATCTCAGGAGTGGCTGTGACTCCTCCTTGTGTCCCTCTGGCCCGGGGTGAGCATGATTCCTGCTGTTGGTCAACTCTGAGGTGCCCTGGGCACCCTCGTTCACTTACATAACCAATTTCTTATATTAAATTCCCTCTATCAAACAACCTGGCCAGGGTTCTTTTTTTCCTGTCTGAACCCTGATTAATATAACACACAACCATAAAAAGTTTGATTTTATTTAACTATGTTTATGGAATGGTTAAAATAAATGTTTCTGTAAGATATTATATGTGTAAGATATTATATTTATATTTCTAAAAATCAGTAACATAAGAAAACTGGACTTTTAACTACTTTGAGGGAAATTACCATAAAAGAGTTCTATGGGTTATCACAAAAAGAGTCAAATCATTTATTTTAGCACTTTAAATGGCATTTGATATTTAAAATGAGTACTCCTTTTCTAAACAGTGTATTTCCCAGTTAACGCAAGTGCAAGTCCTACAATCACCTTGCTCGTTGTTGCCTCTCTCCTGTTTTTGTAGTGGCTACTGAGGGATCTGGCTCTCTGCATCCTGGGCCTGGTAGGTGGCAAATTGGTGGTGTAAGAATATAAGTGCTATCATTTGGTAAATGGGATTCAGATTTCATTTGTTTCCATACCTCCCTTGGTACTTAAGGGAAACAAACAAACATTCCACCACCACCCCAACCTCCACTCCAGGTGCCATTGAGAACAGGCATATTTTCCTCTTGCAGGGTACAAAACAGTTCTAAAATTAGACCCCAAGAGATTTGCATTTATAGTGAGTGCTCTATAATGGCTCTGAGATGATTTCTGGGATCTCCTTCAATAACAAACACTGCATGGGTGTAATGCAAACGTGTTGCCAGAAATACTTTAGTATCCAGGTATAGAGATGTATGCAGACAGCCTTTCTTCTGAACTCAGGGAGGAAAGGCCTTTCTTCTGGAATGTACAAAGCAGAATCCACATGGTATGTGAGGCCCCATCCATGGCCTGCCAGCAATCACAGGGATAGCAGGGAATTGTGAAAGGCGGCTGGAGTGAAGAGAATCTTTTAGAACAATTTGTTTTCTCTTGTCAGGTTGGTTGGTTTGTTTTTCTTATACTCTGAAAAACCCAACTCTGTAGTTCTATAAACTGTTTTACAGTGGTTGTGTGAGGCATAGACAATGCTAACACACAAGCTGGAAAGGCTTGAGCCAGACATGTGATACTCTTTGAGTCACAGAAGTCCATGAGCTCAGGGTTTCTCTCTTGTCCCGATGGTATGACCTCCGTCTCAGATGTCCTATTTCCCCACCATCCAGAAAGGATGACAAACATAGAATCCAGTGGTCTGGCATCTCGTAGAAATAGTCAAGAAGTTATGGGCCTCTGGATTTTAAACCACCAGACAGCCTCATGTGAAAGAATTTCATCAGGACAAGAATCAGAAATGGGATTCCTGGGGAGGAGCCCATACACACTGGTGTGGTTGCAGCCATGCTTACACTGCTGAAACACTTCTGTGCAGAGAAACTCATGGTCTCTTCGAGCCTCCTGAATGCCCCATGCTACTCCAGCCTTACAGGACTCCTCGCCCATATCTTCCCAAGATCCAAGGACTAACCCTGGGCTTGGCAGGAGGCCTCCAGGACCCTGTCACAGCACCAGGAAGGAGTCCAATCTGATTGGTTAGTTGTCATGACAATTATTACGTACTTTTAATATCACATCTCCATAGAAGTCACAAGATATTTAAAACTAGGGTGAATAAAACGAATGTAACCTTGTGTGTCAACTATACTCTAATAAAAAAAATAAAATGCAATCAACCCTTCAATCAAACAAACTGGGGTGAATTGTCTCAGAAGTCTCTTGCTTCCTCAAAGTGGCCTGTATCACTGAGAGTTTGAGTCCATCATGACAGCTCTTCAAAAAGATGTTGCAATTTCCAAATCCTCTGCCTTCACTGACCAGTGGAGGTGAGGCTCTTCCAGTTTCTGCAGCAGTACTTCTGCACACTCCCAGACCCCTCAGTGTACCTGTCAGGGCTTCTCCCTGCAGGGGCGGTGCGCAGCTCCCAGGAAGGGCAGGTGGTGGGGCGGCATGGCCGGAGGGGCCAGGCCTCCTACAGCGTCTACTCCAGCCCAGCTGTGCCATGTGACATTTACGTGACAGCCTGTCTGCTCCCAGAGCTGAATCACAGCAAATTAGAGAGGGGAGAGACCTAGCAGTTCATTTAATCCATCCTCCTGCCAGTTGGCCATCACTGCCCCATGCTCGATTTCCTAGTGCACCATAGTGTTTGGTTTTAAATAGCATGGATGCAGGGAGGGCTATTTCCATGCTTTCTTCACTGAGAATTCTCTCTAGCTCACCCAGCCAAAGGCTCAATATTTGATGTTTATTTACTCTACTGTTATGCATACAGCAATACTGTGGTTACTCACTTGCCCCAGGCTGATAAAAAAAAGCTTCTAAGAATAATTAGGAAGTGAGGACTCTCTCTTGGCTACAAAATGCCTATTTCAGGAAAATCAAAGAATGTGGTGGTCAAAAGAGAAACAATAAGCAGCTTCTGTGTTAGCACATTTCAACTTCTTTTATGTTCATTACATGCTTATTTTGTACTGTTCAGCTTCTGCTTTCTTTAACAATAGCTACAACTCTGACTAAGCAGTATCATTGGTTTTGGTTTCCACATTTACTTCTGTTTCAATTTTTAATTCAAGTATTTGTCCCCGTGCTTTCTATATTGGGTTGAAGATTCCGGCTCATCATTGCGATTCAAATAAGGACTATTCTTAAATATTCGAATGGTTTGCCTATTTCATTTCCTAATCTTTCTTTGTTTTTCCAATTTTAGCTAAAGGCTTGGCACACCCTTTCTGGACAGTCTTGTCTAAGAAAAATGTCTGTTTTTCTTTACATAGGCCCATGCAGGTGGCCTCCTCCTGTCCAAGAATGCGTCTGTGGCTGGCTTACCTTAATTTGACCCTTTAAGCAAGGCTCACTGCACACAGACCGTACCACTCCACTCTTGTTCATTTGGATTTTGTAATCATCGATGTTCAACACGCCTTCGTGCCAGGTTCCAACATGTACGTAGTCATAGCGATTAGCTTCTGTGTACTGCAGATTCATGATATCATACCTACAAAGAAAACAACACATGTGTCTTGGAGAGTATGGACATGATGCAGAAAACAAAGAAATTTGGTAAACAGATAATAGAAGGGAGATAAGAGCAAGAATCATCCCACGTCCTAAGGCCTGTCAATATTTTATTCCGTTTCTAATGTTTCCTCTGATTTTCCAAAATGTGTGTTTCACTCTGTAGTCTCTGTGTATTGTCCATATCTGCTAAAGAATGTATTACTCTTGTACTTTTCTCTTTGCTTATTCTCCCCCCAAATAATCTTATGTGTGCTGAGTTGAATACCATCTCCTTCAAATCATTATTCACTAAGTCATGATTCTTGAGAACATTAATTTCTTAACTTGATTAATTTCATTCTAATGTCCTTTTTCACAATCAGTTGTCATTTTCATCATGCTGGATTAAAAGAAGTGAGTTTTACCAAGTCTGGAAACTATTTTAGGTGCTAATAAAGCAAGAAATCTGAGAAACACAGCTTTAATTAACAAGGATGTTGAGGATTTAACATCTTGAGCACTGACATTTAAACTGGTCTCTTCCTTGATTAGGACAAACATTTCTGAATCTAAATAATCGGTGTCAGATATTCCAGTAATTTCAAATGCTGCAATACTACACTATGGAAAAATCTACATTTTGAAATCCTCACTGCAGCTTGAGTGTGCTCTGGGGGACAGACCTCATCATTTTTCAATGTTGGCAATGGAGAACATTCTCCAAAGCGATGAAAAGAGCACAGGACTTGACATTAGAATGCATAAGCTAGAATCTCTTTTCTAACATTTTAGCAGTAGATTATACTACTTAGGAATGTCACTAAACTCTTAAAGGTTCCGGGGTTCTTGTGGGGATTAATTAATATAAGTCATGTAAAAAAACGATTTCACAACTGGGACAAATGCATATGTAAGGCAATATCACTATATCATTCATATTTGTATTACTATGAATGCCCTAAAATACTCTGGTTATTTTCACTACCAGAAGAAAACTGGAGAACAAAAGCTGTCTCTCTCACAGTCTTTGGAAATCCTCTGGCATTCTTCAATCTTTTCTCCATGTTGCTATTAACTCCAAGTAAGCTACAACTCATGTGGCAGTTTCCCAAAAATGTATTCCTGATTCCCCCTTACTGGCTCTGCAAAATGGGATTCTTTTTGCTGCAGTACCTGTGCAGTTCTCACTGTCCTGCACTAGAATATAAGAGGCATGGTCTCTTGCTCTTTGTGCTTGACCTGAAGAAATAGATGGCAATTACCTAACATGTATTCCTCTTCCTCCCCTCTCAACCCCCAACACTCTTACCTAATTCATTTTGCAATTCTTTCTCTCTAAACCTGATTCACACTCAGAGTCCTCCTCAGCCCAGCACTCCAGGAAGCTATTGTCAACCTTAGTTGGCATCCAAAACCTATTGGCTATATCTGACTTAGTTCTTTATCTAGACAACTAATATCCTTTGTTGGCTTTTCTGTCTGTTCTTAATGTGCAAATTAATCCTGCCATCCACAGGGTAGCTAGTGGCTTCTCCATATCCACATTCTGGCAATTTCTCTAAAGGGAAAGGGGACTCTGGGAGAAGAAAGGAAGTTTTTCCCCTACTTTTCCAGGAAAAAGGAACCTACCAGATGAGAAGAGAAAATGGCACGCCTAGAGCACATTATTCATCTCTTTGCTGTTCTGACTTTTGGCTAATAAATAAAGGTCCTCATTCTTCTTGTTGTGGAGCCATCCCAGCATGTTCTTCAGAGTAGCTCTCTGAGGGAAATCCAAGTAGCTATTAAGTGTGGGCTGATGGCTCCTACTCATCTTGCTGACCAATGATGCTAATCTACACCTCCAATATTTTTCCATTTTAAACTCATGGTTATAGAACCTGTTGTGAATGTTTGGTGAATAGTTCCTTTTTCACTTCCTTTAATTTTTATGTTTTACCCCATATTGTTACTGACTCTCCTTACATACTTTCAATGAAGACTTTGGGACAATGTTAGCTTTAGGGTATCTTTTTCCTATAAAACAGTTTGATGAGGAAACAGAAGGCAAGCTGAGGACAAAGCAGAAGCTGACACCCTACAAACCACCCCCCTCAGATGGGATATATGTGACATTCCTCATGCACTCCTGGATACCCTAAAGCTAAGGAAAAACAAATAGTTAACTTGTAGAGATCACAATCCTGCAAGACATGAGTCTCCCTCAATTTACAAATGTCTTAGCAATCTATAAGAACAAAGCATTTCTATCAATAACCTAGCTTCCAGAAGGAAATGTACATACAATTAAATGTCCTTATAACTTGCAGCCCATTGACAGATACTTGAAGTGGGCAGAGTATAAGGTTCTTCCAGGAAGCTCCCAACTATCTTAATGTTAATGCCTTGCTAGAGGGAAAAATAACCTTAACTTGACAATGGCAAGGGCTCTGGTATCCTGTGAGTCCTCTTTAACATATGAAAATCCTTTTGAAACCTCCCTTTCCCTTACCTCCCCCAACTCCATAGTATATAATCAGCCACCCCTCACAACCCTGCTGTAGCAGCTCTTTCTGCCCCCGGGTCCTATCCCTGTGCTTTAATAAACCACCATTTTGCACCAAAGATGTCTCAAGAATTCTTTCTTGGTCATTGGCTCAGGATTCCACCCCACTGAACCTCACTTATATTCCAAAACCACATCAAGTTTCCTAAGACTTATTTCAATCCTCGCTTGCTCTTCAATAGGAGAAATCAGTTCACACTTCATTAGCATTTAGA
Source organism: Callorhinus ursinus (assembly GCF_003265705.2). Lineage (NCBI taxonomy): Eukaryota > Metazoa > Chordata > Mammalia > Carnivora > Otariidae > Callorhinus > Callorhinus ursinus. Next base: position 61,159,554 of record NW_027397068.1, on the reverse strand, counting down.
AACTGAAAAATTCATAATATTTTGGCATGAAAACACATTTTTCAAAAAGTTCCAAAAGCCAGAGGACAAAAATACTGAAAGATACCAAGGGAAAACAACTGAGATGCTAAACAGAGGCCTTCCCCTGTGCTATGTGTGTTAATGAACACGGCTCTTTTCTCTTGATCCGAGTCCCTTCTCGGCATGTTGGCATTCATTTGGAATATCCTCATGCTGTAAATTACAATTTTATAGCATCCTCTGGATGCACTCAGTTTATGTTGCATGATGATTAACTAAAATAATTACAAGAGGGACCAAGAGCATGAATGGTGGTATGAGAGGGGATGGAAGCAGAGGGAGGTGGTTAAAACAAACTGAACACAGATTAAGCTGACCAGTTTCAAGCATGAGGAAGTGATCCTTGAAAAGGAACCCAGGGGAAAGCTCATGACTGGAACATGTAATTACACATGGAGGAAAAACAAGCTAAAACTGCGTGCCTATATTTTGGATAACTTACAAATAAAGAGAGCAGGAGGAAACTCGTACACAGGGAGTGTCTAAAAGGCATCTCGTCCTGTACTGGGCACACTGTGTATGTCGTCTTAGAGAATCATGAAGGTAGGTTTCCATTCCAAATCTAACAGTTTATGGAGCCTAGTTTCCAGTGGAACCCAGGATGACAACCATGGGCTTGAAGGAGAGAGTGCTCAGTGTTCTGAGCACTCAGGTCCATTTGTTCCTTCTGGTACTATTTCCCAGAGTGCCCGGCACCTGGAAGCTTTCCACATCCCTAGGCCCTAAATCATTCCATCCACTCCACTCACATTTGGATCTACATCTCCTCCTACCTAACTGGCAGCCTGGAAGGAATCTGATAAATTCATCATTATTTGAATATTGTCTGAGCACTGTCTGAACACAGAATTTTAAGCTTACATGAAAGGAAGAGATATGTTGGGAATTACTTAGGGTCAGCTAGTCTCTAACAGTACCTTTGAAATGACATTAAGCAGGCTGCCAGCATCTTTGCCTAATTTTAGGATTAGCTAAAAGGCAACATGATGTGGCAAAAAAATTTAAGTGTCAGACTCAGACAGCACTGCCTCTACCAGCTACTCACTGCATGAATTTAGGTGAGTTTCTTAGTTTCTCTGACACTCAGTTTATCATCTGTAAAAGAGGATAATGATATGCCTATAGCAATGAGGATTAAATGATTTGATGTTCCATTTTAACACAACATATGCTTTCCTAAAATTTCTCATTCTGTAAAATCATATACTGAAAGATAACAGGGCTTAAGAGAGGGAAAAAAAAAAAAAAACAAGATTGTGGGCATACTGAATAGCAGCCAAGCTGAGGGCCTTTTTCTTTCCTGCAGCAGACTTTAATCTTTTCCCACGATTCTGATTATCCTTGCCTAGAAAATTTCATATGAATGAAGACAACTGCTCCTTAAACTGACATCATTCTCTACCAATCACATGTGAGCTAACTGATATTATAAAAGCAGCGGTTGCAGAACAGACTGTATATAAAATGACTTGGGGAAAAACATATATATTTGTTAGGTTTAATTTTTCTTTGCTTCCTGATTAATTCTTTGGAAGCCATAGAGACTTGATACCAGAAAGAAAATTCTTTGCTTTTTTGTTTCAAGAGACATGTTAGTAGGAACATAAGTTAGCCCAAGGAAAGGGGATATACAAGGAGGACTTGGTTCTCTTCATATATTAAGCTCTTTTTTTTTTAAAAAGATTTATTTATTTATTTATTTGACAGAGAGAGAGAGAGAGCACGAGCAGGGAGGGCAGGGGCAGAGGAAGAGGGAGAAGCAGACTGCCCGCTGAGCAGGGAGCCTGATGCCGGACTGGATCCCAGGACCCCGGGATCATGACCTGAGCTGAGACAGACATGTAATGAATGGACTGAGCCACCCAGGTGCCCCATATATTTAAGCACTTATTAAAACTTTACACAACCAGGATGGCCTTGGGAGCAATTGATCAGAAAGATGCTGGTCTGGTGCTGGAACTGCCAGGGAGGAGCCTGCTGCTCAGGTGTAATCTTATCCTTTTCTTGGGCTTGTAGGAGGTCCCATGCATTCTGAGAGAAGGGCCAGGGTAATAGCTGGGTAGGGGGTTGGCACCGGAGAATACAGAATTGTGAATGCTTACCAAGAAGTTTTCAATGTTTTACAACATAATTTCCGTCTAAGATTAGCCCTGTCTTTTGAACTTTCAGTTGTATCTATATCCTTATGACCCCTGGAAACCAGGGAACCAAAGGGGCCAGAGTTGCCATCTGTCTAGCTAAGAGGATCACAAGGTTATTCGAACCATTACAGAAAAGACTGCTTTACCTTCCAGGAGCATCCCCTTTCTCATCAAACCACACCTCCTCTCCAGACACACCGATGAACGTGGACTTGATAAGGAAGTCCAGGAGTTTGCTGCCGTCGATGGGCTTCATGGCATCACAGAGGCCCACATGGCCTGGGCAGAGGGCGTGGTGCATGTTCTGCAGCCCGTGAGCCATGGCATAGATGGCATTGATGACAAACCCCATCTTACTGTCCTGGACATAGTTTTCTTCTAAGCTTTCATTGCCTGCAACACAAAAACAGACTGCTTTCAGGGTGGTGATAATGAGGTCTAGGAATGCATGTTTAATTCTCAAATGCTTTTCAGGGGTCTCAGAGGAAGGAAAAGCCAAGTCCACTTGTTCAAGCCTTACACATGTCACTAGTTCTAATTCTATCTGCAAATAGTTTATTCGGTTTTATTTTCTGAATTCAATAATGGTTTCATAACATATGAAACAAACTCCATAGAGGTGAAAATAAAGAACTTTCAAATATTGCAAGGAAATCCTTAAGGAGCAGTGAAAATAACTCATTCCCTCTTGGTTCACAGAGACTTATATTAAAAGTCTCCCTATATCACAGTACTCAAAAGGTGTTTTTTATATCCTCTATGATAATTCGCAGTCTAGAATAACTCAGTTTGTGTATTACCTAAACCCTGCTATTTTCTTTTGATGATTTCACTAATTTCATCATCTCTAGGGCCACAAAAACCCAGATTAGAAAGAACTAGTTTGTAAGAATCTCTCCTTACATATGGTTGACAGTATAGAAATACTGGAATCAGATTTGCTGATTATTAGAAACTCAGGTAAATTGTTACTTGATGGAAAAGTCATACTACACATTTAAACTTTACCTATGAATTTCAAAAACCCTGCAATTATTTCTACCTATGTCACAGTGATCAAAAGTTCCCCAATTGCCAACCAAGTTTCCCAAGAAGAGTATCAAGTTAGATATGAGCTCCATATCAGAAGTCTAAACTTTAAGACTTATGTATGGCTAAGAAATTCAGAACCCAATTGGATTTGTTGAAAACAGATAATAGGTTTGAAAAACAAAATACATTTGGGACACATCACTGGCATAATTCAGAGATTTTGTACTTTTTCCAGAAATTTGCTTCTCTCTATGGTAGGCTTTCCCTCCCCTCTCCCCAAACGTCCACCCCTGACCAATAGTGAGGAATCTATGCTATGTATGCTCCAGGTGCTAGAAGCTGGGAAAGGTCATGAATTCATCCGTTGATGGGGCTGAGAACAGCAAGGGGCTCCTTGCACCCCCAGCCAGTTGACCTCTTCCTTCCATCCTAGAGAGTCCACAGGACACTAAGTTTCCTGCTACCAAGTAGCAGAGAAGTGAGAGAAGGTTGGAGTGTTTGGAAGAAATGGTAAAGAGCTTTGACTTTGATGTTGAGCTTGAGATGAAATGGGACATTTCTAAAAAGTTATTTTTTTAAGGATTTATTTATTTATTTGAGAGAGAGAGAGCATGAGTGGGAGAGGCAGAGAGATAGGGAAAGAGAATCCCAAGCAGACTCCGAGTTGAGTATGGAGCCAGAGGTGGGGCTTAATCTTACAAGCCTGAGATCATGACCTGAGCCCAAACCAAGAGACAGATGTTTAACTGACTACAACACCCAGTCATCCCTAAAAAGTTATTTTTAAAAGCTTAACTATTTAAATATATTTTTTAAAGATTTTATTTATTTATTTATTTGTGTGTGTGAGAGAGAGAGAGCACAAGCAGAGGGAGAAGCAGGCTCCCCCTGAACAAGGAGCCCGATGTGGGACTTGATCCCAGGACCCTGGGATCATGGCTTGAGCTGAAGGCAGATGCTTAACCGACTGAGCCAACCAGGTGTCCTCACTTGTCTTTTTTTACATTATAAATTTTATATCATGCATAACCAACCCTTATATGTTATAGGTATGTTGTTTTCCTAAAATTTCAATTTTATCTTAGATTAAAAAAATCTTTTTTCTGTTTCCCTCTCTTACCCACATCTTAGCACTACCTTGTCATTCCGATATTATTCCCACTCTATAATTATTTTATTTTACAATGCTGCTTTATTTAAAATTTCTTGATGTTTTGATCAGAAAAAACAGGGCTTAATACATATATTCTGTAACAAGGCAGGTTCCATCACCTATTTGGGGTTAAATATAAGTAAATCTATCAGATATTTATTCTGTGCTATCATATCCCTAACACTGTGTGAATGCATAATGGCATGCCATGGGGTACAAAAAGTTAATAAACTGATATTAGTACTCAAAGAAGTTTATAGTCTAGATGAGGTGATGGGACATACTCACACGATTCAATTAGGTAACATGGCCTGAGAGTATATAATATAACAACAAGATAGGCTTAAATAATGATATGCTCAATTGTGAGACACAGAAAGTGACAGGAAAGGGAAGTCCATGCTATAAAAAAATGTGAATGTGCTAATTGTGAACTTCAGATTCACACAGGAAGAGAGTGCAGAGGGCCCTGCAGTCTTGCCTCTGAGTGGAGGGATTTTCAGAAAAGGACCTGATCCTGGCAGAATATAGACACCTACATGACTGGATTTCAAGGAGTTGCCAGGAATTTTCCAACAGCTATCTTGGAATATTTGGTAGAAAGTTCTCATCCCAGAGCCCACTTAGAACCATGTCCCACCCTGCCTGTAGGGGTTGTACCAGCCCAGAGAGAACCCACCAGCGGAGGAAGAATCAACCTCTGTAGAATAAGACAATATTGTGTTTTAATACTTAATATTTTTTTCTAGCTGGGAACAAATGGATAGTGAACAAGAAACAATGGGAAAGATATTGTATAAATGAAGAGAGACTAGTTTACTCTTTTGCATGTGTATGTGTCTGTATAGTTTAAAATCCTATTAATAAATTCAGAAACCTGGGGCACCTGGGTGGCTCAGTCGGTTAAGCATCTGCGTTCAGCCCAGGTCATGATCCCAGGGTCCTGGGATTGAGCCCCACATCGGGCTCCCTGCTCAGTGGGAAGTCTGCTTCTCCCTCTTCTACTCCCCCTGCTTGTGTTCCCTCTCTCACTGTGTCTCTCTCTGTCAAATAAAGAAATAAAATCTTTAAAAATAAATAAATAAATTCAGAAACCTGTCAGAAGCAGGAGATGTAATTAACTATTACCTGGAAAAGTCCTTTAAATTCCCCATGCTTAGGAGACAGACAGCATGAATTTCCATCTCTAGTGTGTTGCTTACTGGTTACGGAGCTGGGAGCAAGGTCAGTTTCTTAATACCCTTTTCATAAGATTTGAAGGGAGGTAAACAGAGTATAAGTACATAGATTTCAGTTTGTCCCATTTTCTCTTAAAAGAAAGCTTTCTAACCTCAAACATGTTTAGTTTTGAAAATGATTTTGAACTTGTGGTAAGTGGCAGTAAAAAAATATAATCTGGGCAACAACTGCCCTTGAAGGATGGCCGTAAAGTCAGCTGGTTGGTTGAAAAGTAGGCCTTCAGCATCTGTGATGACTTGGAAATCAGAAAAGATCATAGAAGTAGAGTGGAGACAGCACACTGTCCAGTTAACATTTCAGAGAAATAAACATTTCTTCACTTCTTAAATATTCCTTAGATCACTACAGTATTGATTGTGACGGTAGATTTTATGAGAGCTAGTTGTCTTCTCCATGGGGGTCTCTTATCTACTTTCTGTAGTTGCGTATCAGCCTTGACAAATGATCACAGTTATCAGCTTAAAATAATACTCACTTATTATCACACAGTTCTGTAGGTCAGAGGGCTCAGTATAGCATGGCTCAGTGGGGCCTTGTGTAGCATCTCATAAGAATCTGAGGATGAATCCTTACCAAGCTCATTTAGGTTGCTGGCTGAATTCTGTTCTTTGTAGCTGTAGGACTGGGGTCCTTGTTTCTTTGCTACCTGTCAGCAGTTATTCCTATAAGTTTTCTACATACTTTTTCACACAGTCCATATGGCCACTCTGACAAAGATGGGTAGAGTCTCTCTCATGCTTTAAATCTCTCCAACTTATCCTTTTGCCACATTTTTCTGTTTTTAAGGCTCATGTGGTTTAATTGGGTCCACCTGGATAATCCAGAAAAAAATCCCCTTATTTTTAAGGCCCTTTAACCTTAATTATCTCTGCAAAGTATCTTTGCCATGCAACATAACGATTCAAAGGTTGCAGAGATTTGGACATTTGCAGGGGGCCATTCTGCCTACCACAAAAAATTAAAAGCTATTATTCCTTATCTATTTTCAGAGCATATTGTCTTCCTAAAAAAACACTTTCTTATTTCAGCTAAATGATCTTGTTACCCCTGCCATCCTATAGGCTTGGAATGTAATCTCTCAGAGAGTAGTTCCTGGCATTTAACAGGCACTGATTTGCCTCAGATATGTGCTTATTTATTTTGGATTCTCACCTAACACAAGTGACAAGTATTTCTCCCCATCCCTGTTATGGTTCTCAGTTGTAGGATCTATTTTCTAGATTACCAAATAGGAAAAAAAAAAGGTGTTTCTTATTGATAAACATGCATTAAACCTAAATATTTTTCTGTACATATTATTTGGGACAATGATCAGGAAAGGAATTAGAAATAGATTGTACTACATTTCCTGATAAACATAGATGCTACATCTTCTGGTGTCATCGGTAGGACCACCTGGTAGGAGAGACTCTGGTTTCCTGATGAGGGACTGGTCCTGTCATTGAGGATGTGTGGCTCCCAGGAAGGAGTTAATCTTCTCCACATATGGGTGCAAATAATAGCTGCAATGGCTGTGAATGAATCCAAAGAACCCAGAGACAAAAGCCTAAATCCTGAGGAGCTGATTCTTGTACCCATGTTTTATTACTGGTCATATTTTTTTTAACCAGTTCAAGAAAATAATCACTGATTCATTCTTTATCTTTCCAATATTTATTCCCTTTAAGTCTGGAAAGACACAATGGGGAAAAGTCAGATCACACATTCTTATTATAAAATTCTTGTTCTTCAGGCTGATTTCCTCTTCCTCTCTTTGGCTCACTTCTCCTTCAACCATTTCACTGCTAATTAGGATTTCTAACAAGAACGAACAGAAGTAAAGAAGAAAATGCACATCTGACCCTAATTACTGGTGTGAAGTTTGGGGAACGAGAGGGTGAAAACCAATGACCAGAAAGTTGGACTCTTTAGTCATCCTTGCTAAATGCCAGTGACAGTCATTGATAACTGAGTACAGATTACCTTTAATGTAAACATCTGGGCATAATTAGAATCCAGATTATTTTGTAAGATGATGAAGGTGGACTCAGAAACATTTACTATTTTGTGCATAGCCCCACAATACAAATACCATGTAAATCTTCTCAAACAATGTCTAGAAAGTTGACCCTATTTTTTTCCTGGGTATATATGAAGATGTCAAAGCCAGAATTTGTTATTGAGTTACAGTTGCACTGAATAAGAATCAATATGAATAAGCTAAGACCACAATGCAAATCTGCTATTCTCTCTCATACATGCTTCCCACCAGCTGATGTCTGGCTAGGTGTGGAAAAGTCCTAGGGAAAGTGGGTATGCTGTACTGCAGTGGTTTTGTGTGCTGGAAAGCACCAGATGTGTCATTACCTGCATCTTCACATGCTATTAGTGTGCCATGATACCTTATTTCCCACTAATAAATCACCATAAGCTTGAGGCCTTTGTCTTGACAACCTTATTTTCTCTTAGCCCAAGACTATTCCATGGTCCTGGTGAAAAATGACCAGACCTCATCCTTGCTTGAATTCCTGTATACAGAATTCCTCTTCATTTGAAAGGCTTTTTCCCTTTGAAATTCAGCCAAAATTTAATGAGAAAACTTATCCATTATGCAGTCTTACTCTTAAAGCAAATATGAGTCTCCGGTTATGGAAATCTTGTAGGTACTATCTGCCTTCAGTTAGGAATAATTTAGAAATTGAATAAGAAATCCCTTTCATTGACTGACATTTTGAAGATTAAATCTGAAGCCTCTTGAACTTCATTATAGCTTCATGAATATTATAAGGCTTCAAAACTTGACTGTGGCTTTGAAACTCAGCCAGGAATGTATCAATGGTGTTAAAACTTGTATTTATGTAATGCCCTTTCTTCCAACTGGTGATTTAAGGCACCTAGCACATTATTTTGGTCTAGCTCCATGACATGCATGTAAGTTGTTAGGTAGAAGGTCTCACTATTTCTACTTTATAAGGAGGATCCCTAAGGGTCAAGGAAGTGACAGAAAAATACAAAAAAACATGTAATTCTCTAGTAGATATTTCTAAACTCTGAATCCCTCTCTGGGAAAGTTGCTTTCACTACTGAGTTTCCTCTTACTTGTGTTACATGGTGTTAGCTATGCATTCAACCCTCAACTTCTGCTTCAGCCTGGTGCCCAACTCCTGTGGTCCACTTCTCTTCATTTGCCCACCTACTTGATTTCCATCAATAAACCTCTTTCTACTCCAAGCCCCGGAACATCACTATTCATCTTTAAAGTATGTGAGACTCTCCCAGGGTGCTCTGGGCCTCAATAATGGTGATGCTTTTTTAGTGGATTTATGATACAGCCCAGGAATCTTCATTTTAGCAGATACCTTGAAAGGGTCCAATGCTGACAGTAGTTGAGAAAAGTGCCTCACAATCAATCCTGATGTGGAGTGGGAAAAGTTGGAAAGATTTTTTAGAATCGTGAGTCTATTAACTACAGTCTAGCAGATTCCAGGCCACCTATCTTATCTAGCTTGAGTTCCTGAGAAGTAAAACCTAAGGCAGAGATTCTTTTGCTAATGATTTATTGAGTTGTGTTCTCAAGAGAAAGAGAGGGAGGGAATCAGGACAGGGCTGGGTAATAAGCTAGCAGTTTCTCAGTTGGAGAGAAATTTCACTCTGATCCCACAAGTATGCTCTGGAATACAGATTGGCCACAGAATTAGCAAGGGAGCCAGTTTTTGAAATTTCGAGTCAGTCAGTCATTTGGCCAAGTGCTTCTGGGGGGCAGAGGAAGTGGTGGGGAGGTGCAGCCTTCCTGATGAGGCATTTCCAGGTTGTCTGAGAGCAAGTCTTCATAGAAGGAGGTAGCTGGAGGTTGTTATCAGCATATCAGGGCTATGAGTATTCTGGCTGGGAAAGGTGATCTGGGTAGGGCACCAATAGTATCTGCTACATCCCTCAACTCAACAAGAATCATCTTTATTCCTCCTAGTCTTGAGCTCATGGCTTTATCATTTGTTCAATCCAATACTTAACTCTCTATATTTCTGTTGGAGTACCTTCCCTAGCAGCTTCTATGGTACCACAGTTGCTTAAAAACTTGTTCTTCCCAATCCCCTTCCTAGAGACAGAAGTCCTGCCTTGGAACCAGCCCATTAAAAGGGCACCATCTCTGGCCACTGTTAGTTTGCAGATGTCTACATGGCTCTTCCATGACTTCTTGTTTCCAAGGCCCCAACATGGGTTCTCCCTTTTCTGCTTAAGTTATTTGCCTATCCCTGTCTCTAGTTCCAAGAAGGACTTTCATGTTGCAGAACTCCAGGGGGTACTATTATCATTGCCTTCTCTGAGAATGGCACCTTCCAGAGATGTGTAATATGGCAATCCAGGCAGTACTCCTTGGGAACAGTGTTTTGCCTCCAGACTAGATTTTAGCAGAATCTGGCAGCCCATTTCCCAGTCTTGCCCTCTCCCAGTCTTTCATTTCCCAGGTTCTGCCTGGTGGTACTAGAAAAGCTAGGAATGGTTTTACTTCACTATGCCTGTTGCCTTCTACCATGTTTCCTCCTTTCATAAGAATTTACCAAAGGTTATAAAATCATAAGAGGCCATCAAATGTTATTATATACTCCATCATATGGCAAACTAATAATGAAACTGAATGCTTCAATAAAATCAGTTCATTTGGTAGAGATGTTGCTAAAAGTTCGTAAAACAAAGTAAATAAAGGAGCTAAACTAAATGTAGAAAGTAAAGGACAGAGATATTAAGCTAGCTTCCCAGACCCTGGGATTACTGCCTGCATATGGCTTGGCCTTCTCATAGAACTTGGGGTCTATGTGTTACAGCAGAAATTCAGACAGCACTGCTTCCAACAACTTTCCTTCCAGACAATTCCTATTCTAAAGATACAGCACAGTGATGCGCTTGGTAAATAAGACTTATATTTTTAAATTTACAAGAAAATTCACATAAGTGAAGCAATTATAACTATTTGAACACACTATAATAAATATCATTATTTAATTTAAAACTAATGAGGCAACTGACAGGAATACAAAATTCACAATAAAGAGAAGGGTTTACTCTAGTAACCAAAGCAAACAAAGGGTGTAATTTGCATCTATCAAAGTGACAAATTTTACAAAATGTTAGTATGTAGTGTTGGTCAAGATATGGTAAAATGAACACTCAAATACGCAGCTGGTGGTAGAATGAACGGTATAGATTTTTTGAAGGTCAATTTTTTCAAAATACATCAAGAGGAAACACCTTGAATGAGTAATTTTACTGCAAAGATTTATATTAAGAAAATGATCTGATCTACAATGATACAAATACGTGTGTACAAACACGAAAAATAAAAACTTTCCATATTCCTAACCCTCTACAGAGCAAATATTAGATAAATGCTAGCATATATATTTTTAAATACTTTACTTTTTAAAGCAGTTTCAGAATCACAGCAAAATTGAGAGAGAGGTACACAGATTTCCCATATACTCCCTGCCCCCATCAATGCACAGCCTTCCCTACAATCAACATTCCCCACCAGGGTGGTATATTTGTTATAATTTATGAACCTACACTGACCTATTATTATTACTATCCAAAGTCCATAGTTTATATTAGAACTCACTCTTAGTGGTGTACAATCTATGGGTTTGGACAAATGTTTAATGACCTATATCCATCAGAGTATTTTCACTTCCTTGAAAAGCTTCTGTGCTGTGTTTATTCATCCCCCCACCCCCAAGCTCCTGGCAACCATTGATCTTTTTATTGCCCCTATAGTTTCCTTTTTCCAGATTGTCACTTAGTTGGAATCACATAGGGTATAGCCTTTACATACAGGCTTCCTTCACTTAATAAGATGCATTTAAGTGTCCTGCATGTCTTTTCACATCTTAATAGTTATTTCCTTTTACCACTGAATAATATACTGTTGTCTAGACGTACCACAGTTTCTTTATCCAATTTGCTGGTATATTTTTACCATGGAAGAGAAGAGTCCCATTTTATTGGGCTCTGTCAGGTATGTTGTAAGTTGACTTTCTCAATGGTGATATAATCTGAACTCAAAGTTTGGAGGTTTGGAGAGCAGGATAGTTTGGAAAAGATGGAGCATGGTTGAAATTACTTGGATCTAACAAGGTCAGATTGAACAAGGCTTCTACTGGGCCTATCCCAAGCTGTGTAATTCTGAATTTTGTTTGAGATCCAAACCCCAACTAACTATAGAAAAACAGTAACTTTGTTTGCTTGTTTAAGTTCACCTATCTTCCTCAGGACCTCATGGGTGTCACTGGGTTAGAATAAGACTCCTGAGCTTATGCATGTTGAAAATAGTCACTGAGGACTGGACAACCGTCTAGGAAAATAAGGCCTAAAAAAGAGTGATGGTGCCCGAAAGAAGCCTGAGCTGCCTGTACTGAAAGCCTGCTGGGACTCCCTTTGCCTTATTACTTTGTGACTCGCTATTTAAAGTTCAATAAATCATAGGTAGTATTATTGGTATCTTTTTTAGCCAAGTTATTATAAAGGCTTAGGTTTTTACTGTTTCCTCCACACTATGTATTTGTACCTCTGTCAATATTGCTCTGCAGGAAGCCTCTTCTTGTTTTCTTTACTCAGTGTCTTACACCTGCTTAACAGCAGTCTGTGTCCAACCTCCTGCATGAAGCCTGCCTGGAATTTTACACTGATTGATTCCTTTTTTAAATTCTCACCCTTAGAGTTGGGTCACACAATTTGACTCTTTAAAATATTACAAGCAGCACAGAGTCCAACATATGGAATGTGCACCATGGACGGCTGAGTGATTTTCAAAATGAGAATGCTGTCACTACAATATTAAATTCTTATTCTGTTAAATACATAAGCTTGCATTATCTTTAAAATTTTATTTTAAAAGGTATTATAAATTCCTATTATTCCAGGTACTAACATCTTCCTCCCCTCAGACAATTGGATGGGTATGAGCCTTGAACAGCTCTCTTCCTACAACACTCAGTTCACGAGCTTAAAATGGAACAGAATTTTGGTTCTGTTTGGTTCTGTTAAGAGATTTGAAGAACTTTCTCACTTACTGCTTCAGACTGAAATAATTGCCTGAACTTCCCAACCTTCATTTTTTCCATTTATACACAGCTTCTTATTTTATTTCTACAGATTTTAAGAGCTCCTAATTTGAATAATGTATTAAATAGACACTTCATCTATATTACAGTTTATATTCAGTAATATCAAGTAATAGCTTATAGTCATCACATCAGGTTTCTTTTTGAATGTTCTCAAGTGTATTCTAGTTAGCATCAATAATAATCAAGCCTCAGTTAGGTCATGATCCTTCTTCTGAGCTGTCGGTCATTCACTATGAGAAACATTGAGATAATGCAGAAGACAATTATCTAAAAAACTCATTACTGCATGGAAACAAGCAAGGTGTGTTTCCATTGCAGGTGGAGTCTATTCTGACAATATGATGGTGGCTTTGCAATTGGCAGTAGAAATAGGGGATGTGTTGTGGTGGATTTCTGGCAGCACAATGGCCCCCAGCTATCCTTTCTCTTCATATACAAGCTAATCTGGGCTTCTAAAACTTGTATCTCCATCACATTCAAGGAAGCCAGGGGCAATGGAAACTCACCAATAAACCACAGTATCCCTTGGTACACAAAACAAGCTTTTTCCCCTGGAACTAAAATAACTTGAAAAAAACACACCAGTGTATTTTTATGCTGTTCCAGTCTATATGAGCAGTTGCAGACATATCTGGTGATTCTGATTCAGCAGTTATGGAGGAAAGCAAAATCATTGCCGCCTTCACTTTGTAGTTCTGTGAACTTTCAGGGGGCACAACTGAAAAATCAATGCCAAATGTTCTTGAGAAGATGCTTTTAATGGGTTTCCTGTTGACCTCACCACTAGAAGCAGCTGTCATATTTGATCAATGTGACAGTGTCATGCTGATCAATCTCTTCTCTGGGTTATCCTTCCCAAATATTTCTGAGCATATACAGGGTGAATATATAAGCCTTGGTTCCAGTGCTCATTTCTCAGCAAATAATCTCTACATTGGCTTTTCTTTTTTTTTTTTCTTAAGAAAGAGAGAGAGAAAGAGAGAGAGAATGCTGGCAGAGAGGGGCAGAGGGAGAGAGAGAAAATGTAAACCAGGCTCTATGCCCAGCACGGAGCCTGATGCGGGGTCTGATCTCTGGATCTTGAGATCTTGACCTAAGTTGAAATCAAGAGTCAGATGCTTAACCACCTGAGCCACCCAGGTGACCCTCTACATTGGCTTTCTTATCCCTAGTTAAGGGTGGAATTCATCTCCACTGTTGCCTTTCTGTTCCTAGTTATGAAAGAAATCAGCAAAGGGGGACTAATGCCATGTTTCTAACCTCATCCAGAGTACTATGACAACTCAGCATGCCTTGTGTTAATGAGAAGGAGGCTTCCCCTTCTTATGTTAAATTCATTTGAAGAATGCTGCAGAATATCAGGCTTCAAAATAGTATAGTACTTTGAATGCACACATGCATCTATTTAACCCAAAGCATGTGCAAGTACGTGCACATGCGTGCACACACACATACACAGGCATGGTCAGAAAGAGTTCTACTATCACTCAATTTTACACCTGAAGCCAGGATTATCCTCAAATTATACAGGCTTTGGTATAAATCTAGTACATCAGCCTAGACTTTTCCTACTTTCATGATGAGTTTCAGGTATCTTTCCCTCACTCCTTCAATCCAGCCTTGGTTATGACTAACCTTGTCCATTATATCTGCTGTCTCAATTTTGAACCTTAGTGGGTGTCAAGCCTTCTGTGTTCTCCCTTCTCTCTAGAGGTGGATACTTGTTTATATGTTTTTGAGAATCAGATACATTAAGGGGTGGTCAGGCACATGTATCTCATCTAAATTCCAAGTCTTAATGAAAACTAATTGGCTTTATTACACTAGAAAAAAGTCCACTTTGGGTACAAATATGAACAAGAGATAAGTGTAGACAGAACATCATGTTAAACACATTTGTGTTTGTCTCATATACCCTCATCTAAGAATAACTAGAAGCCATGAGGGAAAAATCTTGATATGTTGCCCAATTACTTCAGTAGAACTGAATCCCATGATTGAGGCATCATCCAAAAATGGTGTAACACCTCGCATCCTAGAAAGCAAAATTCCCATAAAACACTAAAAAAGTCCCACAGTCAACAGAAATATTGGCCCAGCGATGCTACATTCCATATGTTCCTCAAATGCATTTTTTTGATGAGTGTGATTTGATGAGATTGAGCAAGGTCAGTTTGCAAAGACCTGACCCCAGTAGCCTAGGATAGCAGTCCAGGTTAACTACAGGCACAGAGAGTTCCTTGTAGTACATTAAGAGCCTCCTCTAAGTTTGTTCTTATCCCGTGACTTCCAAACTGTTATTACCAACCAAGACTGTATGCCTGCCTCAAGGGCTCTTGTTTAATTAGATTCTTAAGTTAACCTCTGTGATTATTTCCCCCAGGACAGAAGGTACACTCCCAGTTAAGCGCACAGACAATTGTGTCCAGAAGGATTGACCCTGGAGTAGTCTGGGAACTCAGATAAAACCTTAGTAAATCAGTTTATAGTTTCTTGTGACTAGGTCAGTCTGAGGGTCGTAAAATCTAGTATATTGATTCTTAGTGGTGTGTTTCTTTCCAAATAACTTTTGTCTGTTGTTTTCTTAACTTTCCCTATGTAGTAATGAATAGAACACCTATATGAAAGAGCCATGCAAAATATTCTGCCTCTATACCAACATGTTCCATGTGAAATAAATCATGGTGACCTCACCATGTGATGAAATATGTAGAAGTCCTCTTTGTAATAAGATTATATAATCTACAAGCAAGGGCATATTTTATTTTGCACACACAAACATTAATGTGGTGGTGGCAAATACCACATCTTTCCATGAACCTGCTGAGTAAAATATCACTGTTGGATTACAACTAAGCGAGAGACAGAGCAACATAATACTTAAGAATGAGAACTCTGGAATCATACCAGCTGGCTGTCTGTCTAGTTACCACCACTATCCAGCTGTGTGATCTTGGACAAGTCATTCAACCCACCAGTCCCTGGATTTTTTGTGAGTAAGCTGGATATGGTAATATCACTGATTTCATAAGGCATGGTGAGGTGGATAAGATAATATATGTAAAGCACCTGATTAAGTTCCTGTCACATAGCAAGCATTTGATCATGTTATCTCTGTATGTGATGCTGGGTCAGATTTGATGTAATTCTGCACATTTTTAAAACAAATAAAGTTTGTATTTTAGAAAAGTTTTAAAGAAAAGTTACAAATTTTTATCAGGGAGTTCTTATATACTCTGCACCTACTTTCTCCTGTTGTGAACATTTCATATTGCTATGTTACATTTGCCACAATTAATGAGCCAAGATTGGTATATTATTATTAACCGAACTCCATTATTTTTTTCATATTTCATCAGTTCTCCTTTATCTGTTCCAGGATCCCAGTCAGGATACCACATTACATTCATTTATATCATCTCCTTAGGCTCCTCTCAGTTGTGACAATTCTTGAACTCCCTTATTTCTGATGACCTTGACAGGTTTTAGAACTTCTGGTCAGATATTTTGTAGAAGGTTCCTAAAGTTGAGTTTGGTGATGTATTTCTCATAGTCAGACTGGGATTGTAGGTTTTGGGAGAAAGACCACAGAGGTGAAGTATCTTTCTCAACACAACATATTAAGAGAACACCCTATCAATTTATTACTGATGATGTTAACACTGATCACCTGGCTAAGATAGTGTTTACCAGGTCTCTCTTTTTATACCCCTTTTAATGCTGTGCTCTTTCAAAGCAAGTCACTAAGTGTATCCCACACTTAAGGGATGGGGAATTATTCTCCACCTTCTTGAGGGCAGGGCATAGTTTTTTTGGAATTCTTCTGTATAGATTTGTCTCTTCTCCTCCATTTATTTTTTTTTAATTTAATAATTTATGTATGTGAACATGGACTTGTGAGTATTTATACTTTATACTCTGAGTTATAATTCAATACTCTATTGCTTATTTTGTTGCTTAAATTGTTCAGCTTTGGGAAAGACCTTTGGGCTTCCCTTTAACATATATCTTGTTTTGTTTTTTAAGCACTTCCTTACTTTCTGGCACTGCAAGATGCTCTACACTCATCTTGTACATTTCCTGCCCCAGCCCTACAATTGTTTATTTTTCCTAAGAAGTCCTGATCCTTTTTATTAGAGAATGGTATTACAAACCAAGACCTGGGCACTGGGTATGTTTGTTGCTATTTGGGTATTTTTGCTTCAGCCCACTGAGCTGGGAAATATATGTACAACCGGTCCACATTTAAATATATTCATATATAATTATTTCTATATAAACTTATCAATATCTATATTAAGCTATACTTAAATTCAATGCTAATGCCTCCAACTTGATTCCAGTACCACATGTTCATTCCAGTTTTCCCCCTTGTCTATAACTTCCCACTCCAACTGTGACAAACTTGGCTTCTACCATCTGCCATGCATTTATTTATTTGTTCAACCTTGGTGCATGTACAGCTATTTCAGAATTGTTAACCCATACTCCATGAGAAACAACTTGGCCAACTAGAGTATATTGCTTATATTCCATTTCTGAATATAATTTTAATAGATTCAGATCAGCCCTGTGACCTCTCAAGGAAGTCCTTCTTAATTGAATCTATATTTGGCATTCTTATTTCTATAAATATGCCCTTTACAACCTGAGCAGAGCAGTTGACATCCAAGCACATTTGCGTAAAGTCTGCACCCTGTATTTGTTTTATCAACAGACTCTGCTAAGAATTCTTTTCCTATATGCGCCTGACAACATTAATCTTAAAAACTACTCTTTCAATTTCTGTGACACATATTGACTAAAGTCTCACTAGCCATGAGTTCTTATTGGGGCCTTAGGAATTCCAAATTTGATTCTTTCAAGAAATGCTATTGGGAGATGCCACATAAAAAGCAATATGCCACTCAAGAAATCCCAACAGTTGCAACATTGGGACAGATAGTGTTGTGATCTACATGAGCTGTTATCTACTTAAAATATCAACATAAAATATCAACCAATAGTGATCCAGGAAGATGAACCTTAAATTAAAATCCATAATAGATCTCATTCTTAGGTGGTACAGGCATGATAATAAACCTTATGACCTGTATTTAAACCCCAGAGTCTGTTTAGAACATGATAGGCTTCTATTCCAGGCTTCCAATTTACCACTTGGCATATGAATTCTAAGGAAAAGGCTGAAGGATATGAAATTCTTTAATATGTCCCAAAGTATACTTTTTTATGTATGGTATTTTGTCAACTTGTAGATACTAATTATATTAGTAAGAAATCAATTATGAAAGTGGAATTAAGATGCCAATGCCATATAATTCTATGGTATTGTTTTTGTAATAAATAAGACTCTATATTGCCTACCAGAAAATGCTATGTTAGATCCTAATTAAAGGTCAGAGATCAGTAGAATATTTACAAATAGCTCTTGTATTTCTGCAAAATCCACTCTAACCTATTAGCTCAGTCTAAACATGGCAACATAAAACTAGAGGTACTTTAAAAAGGATAAACCATTGACAGGAACTCAAAATGGACCATAATAATATTAAATGATGTAACTCTCTAGCATATGTAAAAGAAAGCATGTTTCCTATCACCCACGAGTAAGCAGAAGTAGGGATTTGAGAATAGATACGCATTCTTAGAGCTTGATAGAGGCCCAGAGGAATAGGCAAGGATTCTGACCCAGCAGGTTGCTGAGAAGAGAGTTGGTGCCTGATGAATTTTAACAACACTTTAACTTCCCACAGTGTTGTTAAAGCAGCCAGCTCTCTGTAACATACTTTATCTCTATGATCACCTGCCAAATGCTTACCGCAAACCTGCAAAGATTAGTTACTCCAGGGGGAATGGTTTATAACTTCATGACAGCGTTTTGTGCCAGATCAGTAATAAAGGCAAAGGAACATAGCAAGCTGCCCTTTTTTCTCTGAACTATCCCTCTAGTTCAATGGAATGTTACTGACTGATCCTCAGCATCATTTAAACACAGCAGCAATTGTCCTCATTTGTTTTTCACATACACTATAATTTTTTGAATGAATTACCTAAAATGCAATTGTATTTTCAGGGAATTGAGGCTTACCATATATTATCATCAATTTGCAGGGAGCCTGCTGTTCACGTGTCGTATAAGTGGGGGTTTTCTCTCTTAACAATAGATTGTGATGGTGTATTTAGAAAAAAGTCTGTAATACTCACATATGTTAAAACCAGGTGGGTTTAAGCAACAGAAATCAACTAATAATAACAATGATAATAACATATGCTCGATTAAATGAACTTTCCTTTGTTCTCTTCTATCCTACATAGCAGTTAATTTACATTTTAATAAACTGAGCAAAAAATAATGAGGGGGTCATATTTTGTGAACAGAGAAAGATTTTTAGGGAAAAAGGAAAATATAGAGTCAGAGGAAACGAAAATTCATAGATCCTAGACTTGAGCATGGACAAGCCTAGACAGTCGTGAATCTCATCACAAATTCTCCCTAGAAAAGCATAAAGGAAATTTAGCAGCCCAGGTTTTCAAGAAAAACTGAGGGTACTTTCATCCTTTGAGGTCATTATTTTTAAAATAATCTGATTAATCTTCCTTCAATTAATCTAATATTTGGGTCATTTAGAGGAATATGAGTTTTATTTTCTTAACAATATAAAATAATACAGCCCTTTCTAATTTGATCTGAATTGAGACTGTATCAAATGATGTATTGAGTGTATAATGCTTTCAGATAGAGAGGCAGTGCAGAGTTATAAATGCCAAGAAATCAGAATATTTTCTCTGGGACAGTTATGTTTACCATTGTTTCCCCAAATACTTCCTTGTTTTATGTTGAGATAGAAGAATGCTGTTTTGTTTCTTTTTAGTTTGAAGTTAATGTTGAGGGTCTAAATTTGAAGAGGCAACATAAGTAGATTTATGCATAGTGGTGGGGTTGCTCTAATGAAATAGAACAGTCATCAACAAAAGTACTCTATTGCAGTTCAACATTCTCTCAATCTATATTCTCTATCCTCTGCCTTTGGGCATTCAAACTGGGACAATTATTATTAAAAACTCAAAAAAAAATAAATATCAAACTGATTGTTTTTGCTAACAAATATCTTGTCTGTTAGGGGAGTTCTCCAGCAGTTGAATAAAGCTGATACTCGCATGCATAGTGCCACTTGGCAGAAACCAGGTCCAGCTCTGGAAAGCCACTGCCTCTGTATTTAACCACCGTGTGACCTTAAGTTCAGGACCCCTGGGATTTCAGCGGGACAGATAATGTACTTCCTTCCCAAATTTGATGCAACAAGAAGTAGACCCAGGGGCAAACAGATGAGGATAAAATATGTTTTATTAGTAAGGTGACTATATATATAGAAAACTCAAAAGAATTTATTGAAAATTAGAATAAATTAATTTAGCAAGCTTATAGGCCAAAATACAACTGTCAAGAGTGTTTCTATATACTAGCAACAAATAACAAATTTTTTTCAAATATACAAATTGTTGCAGCATAATAAAAATCAAATACCTAGGTTCTGCCCACTGAAAAACTACAAAACATTGCTGGGATGAATTTAGGAAGCTCTAAATAAATGAAAGCTTCTGGACATGCTCTAAATCGTGATCTGGGCAGTAGTTACATGGGTATGTACTTACGTAAACATTTATTGATCTGTACAGTAAAGATTTCTGCATTTTACCATATGTGAGTTATACTTCAATTAATTTTTTTTAGATTTTATTTTTAAGTAATCTCCACACCAAACCTGAGGCTTGAACCTATGACCCTGAGATCGAGTCACATGCTCCACCAACTGAGCCAACCAGGCACCCCTAAAATTTTTTTTCAAGTTCAAACAAAAGAAAACAAAACAAAAAACTAACTAACTGAAAGACAGATAACCACACTGGATTAAGGACATAGTTTAGATAGGTGGCAAGATAGACTTTTCACTACTTGATCTTAGAACTAGAGAAATTCATCTGTCTAGCCTACTGGCAGGGCTGCACAACGACAGCCCACATCTGCCCAAGGCCTCAGAACCAACCAGAACCTTTGAGGAGTGTCAAGTGATTGTCTCCAAATGAGAAAGCAAGGGGCGGAGCTGAGCATGCCCAGTTTTTTTCTTAAAACGAATCACTCCTCTTTTCCCATTAGGTAAGTCAAAAGACCTGAGGTGCTACTTAATAAGGAGTCTCTTCAGTGGAAGCATTAACTGAAGGGAAAGAAGGGAAAGAATTAACTGAAGGCAAAGAAGTCCCCAGTTGTGACTTAACTTTAGTCTTCACATGTGTAAAACAGTGATCATAGAACCTATCTCATATAGTTGTGTAAAGAGTAGAAAGATAATCTATGTGCATGGCTTTGCCAAGTACCAGTAAATGTAGAATTGGAAAAGCAAAGCATAGAAAATTTAGAGGGGCAAGAGATCTTCAAAAAGATAATCTGATCCACTTGTATGGGATTTTTTTTTTTTTTTTTAATTAGGAAACTGAGACCCAAGGAGGTCTAGATTCTTATCGAAGTTCCCTGCCTTGCTGGAAATGTACTGTTGACCTATTGCAGCAGCACTGCTTCTGGGTCCCAGGTGTTCATGTGCCTAGTTCAGAGTTCTTTCTGCTATTCCACTCTACAGAATAGCCATCCTCACTGGCAGCAGATAGAATCGCCAACAATTCCCCCTGACTGCCATGAATTTCCTGTTTTCAGAAGGTAGCAGTCACTTCCCACCCCCCCACCCCACCCCCGTGGAGGCCTTGTGTGCTGCCTCACTCAGGCAGCAATTTGTAGGCTTTGTTGTGATTTAGCAATAGAACAAGATTACTGCTTAGAATCAAGGTAGCTATTTTCACAATCCACTCTGAAGTAGTTAGGCAGGTATTATTTGAAGGTAAATAAACACAGTCAACTACAATTATTTGATTCTACTTATTCTATTAGAAAAGGTAATGATTTAATGATACCCTAGTGGTCTATAACAGCTAATTCACCACAGAAAACTGAATCATAAAATCCCCTTCTCACTAAAAACTCTGCAACTAGTGTTATGAAAAGGCACTAAAGCGCAGGGAACCACAGTGTTTTCACCTTCCCACCAAGGGATATTATTAGTTTGGATTCTCTATTCATTGGTCATGAAAATATAGGATTTGGGGGGAACAGGAAAACCTGTAACATATTCTGTTTGATCAGTGATAGATCCTTGCAACATTATCTGAGACAGTTGCTATGACAATGTAAATGGTCCTGTAAAGCCCAAATGATTTTCTATGTTGCACCTTCCCGAATGCTAGTTCCTTCCAAGCTGGGGTAGTAGCTGGAGAGAGAGTTCTTCCTGATGGTGGCACCCCCTTCATGTGCAGACCCAGTGGACTTGCAGGGTAGGGAAGTGCATGGGCTTGCTTCAGATTTACACAAACGCACAAGCTGTTTATGTTTATTTTGGAAAGGCGTGTGAATTACAAATATTTCCTGAAAACATGTGCCTAGTCTCCTGGCTGGCTGTATGATGAATACTGACAGGATGAGCTTCTTTGTCATCGTTTGCTGTTAAAAGACTGGGGTCAGTACTTCTACTCAGAAAGATAGCTGTGCACATCTGGAAGGATCCTAGGGAGAAGCCCCAAACCAGCTTGACCATGATACTGGTACACAGCAGGATGCCCTCTCCTCAGCCACCAGAAAAGTGCCGCTTTTGTAGATTTCTATATCTGCACCACATTGCCACTGAGTGTAAGAACAAGGATCAGGAGGGCATTTGGGTACCAGCACTCTTTCTTCATTTGTAAATGGCGAGATTCATGTCTATTTGGCAGGATTATCATGAACTCATTATTTGGAAATTGTATAAACAATCCAAAAAATCGTAGCTAGTATTAATGTGTATATTAACATTAGATAAATGTAAAATTAGTTAAATTTGACAAGAGCAGTCTACTGATTGTTTATTGTACATATATGTATGCATATATACAAAGTACATGTATTTTATGTTACATGTATTTGTATGGGTAATACATGTATATATTACCTATAACATCAGTAAACAGGTACAGTTAGAGGCCAGCGTGGCTCAAGAAACATGTCACCATTTGACCAGTTTGTCTTGTTTACACCTGTGCTTCCAAAATCATTACTTCACTCTCAAAAGTGGCCCAGTATGGACAATAAATTATATGATCACCCTAAATAAGAATCAAAAGGAAAATATTGATTCCCAAAGAAATCCAAGAGCAATTACAGCCTCAATGCTTAACAATAACATGCCCACTAGACAACCATGGCTTAAAAAATTTGTACTGGGGACACCAAAATAATTCTGAAAATACATAATACATCTTTTTCTTTAAATTTTATTTTATTATGTTATGTCAATCACCGTACTTTACATCATTAGTTTTTAAAAAAAATTTTTTTATTGTTATGTTAATCACCATACATTACATCATTAGTTTTTGATGTAGTGTTCCATGATTCATTGTTTGTGCATAACACCCAGTGCTCCACGCAGAACGTGCCCTCTTTAATACCCATCACCAGGCTAACCCATCCCCCCACCCCCTCCCCTCTAGAACCCTGTTTGTTTCTCAGGGTCCATAGTTTCTCACGGTGCATCTACCCATCCGATTCCCCCCCCTTCATTTTTCCCTTCCTACTATCTTCTTTTTTTTTTTTTTAACATATAATGTATTATTTTTTTCAGAGGTACATGTCTGTGATTCATCAGTCTTGTACAATTCACAGCGCTCACCATAGCACATACCTTCCCCAATGTCTATCATCCAGCCACCCCATGCCTCCCATCCCCCACCACTCCAGCAACCCTCAGTTTGTTTCCTGAGATTAAGAATTCCTCATATCAGTGAGGTCATATGATACTTGTCTTTCTCTGATGGACTTATTTCGCTTAGCATAATACCCTCCAGTTCCATCCACGTCCTTGCAAATGGCAAGATTTCATGTTTTTTTTTTTTTGATGGCTGCTTAATATTCCATTGTATGTATATATACCACATCTTTACCCAAAATCTATGTTTATAGCAGCAATGTCCACAATAGCCAAACTATGGAAAGAGCCAAGATGTCCATCAACAGATGAATGGACATAATAAATCTTTAATAGCAGTTACCAAACAAAAACATCAAACTCAGTGGTTGTAAGGCTTGTCCCTAATAGAGAACTTTCCATGAAGAACACCAAGTGTTTATTTTCATATTTTCCCACAGTTTTCCTCTCGGTTGACTAATAGCTGCAACTTGAATCAGGTAGTTTTGTACTGACTAGAACCCTCTAAGAGGCTGCTGCATTGAAGGTTATTTTGCCTCTCAATTTTTGTCTGGTTTTTTTTCTTTCTTTCTTTAATTCCCGGTAACTTCTCTAATTCTAGCAGCTTTAACATTTAGCCCCAGACCTTGTTTAAAACTTACCAGACAGATGACATTAATTTATCTTTAATATCCTAATATAAAAGAGAGAGAGGAAACTAACATTTAGAGCTGCTTCTCCCTCTCTTCCCCTTCTGGTACATGTGTGCAAGTTGTCTCTCTCTCTCTCTCTCTCTCTCTCTCTCTCGCAAAAGTAAATAAATTTTAAAAAAATCTAAAAAAAAAACCACAAGTGAAAACAAGTTTGACAAGATGATGGGAATGTCAGCTATATTCCTATGGAAACAGTAAAAAGATCAGTGGTTGTCAAGAGCTGGGAGGTGTGGACTGATGAATAGGCAGAGCACAGAGGATTTTGAGGGCAGTGAAAATACTCTGATACTATAATGGTGGTGTATGTTTTCATAAACTTGTCCAAACTCATATAATGTACAACACCAAGAGTGAGACCTAATGTAAACTATGGACTTTGAGTGATAATGATGGGTCAGTATAGGTTCATCAATTATAAATGTTACCACTGTGGTGGAGGCATTGATCATGGGGCAGGCAACGTATGTGGAGGCTATGTGGAGGCAGGAAGTATATGGAGAAATCTGTGTACCTCCTCTTAATTTTGCTTGAACCTAAAACTGCTCAAAATAAGAAGTCTGAATTAAGAAAAAAAGAAAAAGTCATCAAAAAACAAAACAAAACAAAAACCAAAAAAAGGACACAGATTCTCTCCGGAAAGTTGTCTGTCTCTTGAATTATTTCCCAAACTAAATAAAATGATTATATCTAAGACAATCAAAAAGGTTCTTTTCACAGGAAAAATGGAAACCAATGCACCATGAATCTTCAAAATTTTCCTTCCCAACCAGAGGATTTGAAGGGAGGCAGAGCATTCCTCAGTTGCTTAGTCATGACCACACACCATTCCTTCTTCATTCAAGAAACTTCCTGTTGCACAATTTGGTAAACCAGCTCTGTAGTTTATATAGTTTTGCACTGTTTTTACCCCTGAAGTTAATAAAAAGCTTGCTTGACATTGACATGGTAGGTTGGTCAGGATGAACACTTGGGAAATTTGAGAAATAACTTGTAGGGAACTCATTATAGTTATGTTTAAAAGCCTGCTTCTCCCTCCCCCACTCCCTCTGCTTGTGTTCCCTCTCTCGCTGTGTCTCTGTCAAATAAATAAATAAAATCTTAAAAAAAAAAAAAGAATTTCTGCACACTTGGAGTTTTTTGCAAGAACTATATGTGTTGTTAAGCAGTAATGTTGACTTGTCATGTCCCACATGAGAAAGGAAATCCTGAAACTGCTCCCGAGTGTCAATCATTGTAGGTTAAACATGAGAGGTGGGACCCTTAAGTGGAGAGTAATTGGCTACGTCTGACTATACATGAATCACATTCTTTTTGTCCTTCCTAAGACGGGAATAAATTCCATTTCCAAAGCCTCTAAATAAAGAAGTCTTCACTAGCAGAAACATGAAAACAGTACAGTAGTACCTAATTATTACTTAATCTTACCTTGATTAGAAAAGAAAGGCATTTTGTTGATAAGCCCTTTTGGCTGATATCTCTTGGTCTTGGAATTATGAATTTCACATTCACTATCTTAACAAAAATTTCCTACAATTAATTTAGTCCCTGGTAAATAAATAAATAAATATCTCTTTACCTTTGGCAAAAATTTTCCGTGCATTTTCAAATGGTAATTCTGCCAATTAAAGGTTTAAGTGAGCTCAAAACCAAAAATTCTAAACATATATTGTATGCACATGCACTTCCTAAATAAATAGCTGCAGTGCGGATTCTGATTTAATATTTTCATAGATTGTATAATTACCCATAAATATTATATACCTCAGGTTGGATTATGTATCTTCTCTCCATTGATATTTGGCTGAACCATAGGACTGGCTTTGGTCAATGAAATGTTACTGAAGTGACATGTATAACTTTTAGCAGAAGCTTTAACTCCAGATCACATTGGTCATGTTCTGTTTCCTTACCACAATTATCAATGTTCCAGATTGCAGTTGGTCTATCAGACGGGGTCCTAGGTGCAGAAGACATGGAGCAGTCTCTTAACTCATACATAATGGAAATATGGCAAGAACAAGAAATAATTTTTTCTTCTTGAAAGACATTAAGTTAGGGGTCATCTGTTATAATGTATATCCTCACCTATCCTAATCAAAAAGGGAATTGATACCTAAAATTAGGGGAATGCTGTAACAACAATAAAATCACTATGAGGGGCACCTGGGTGGCTCAGTCAGTTAAGCATCTGACTCTTGGTCTCAGTTCAGGTCTTGATCTCAGAGTCATGAGTTCAAACCCCGCACTGGGCTCCACACTGGGCATGGAGCATACTTAAAAAAAAAAAAATACATTAAGAAATGACAATGAATCATTAAGTATGAGGCTTACAGAAACAGGCAGCAGATGGTGAGGAGACTGTGACCAGTGTCATAAAGGACATAAATCCATTATTATTCAGTGGCAAAACATTCAGTAACATCGTCACCTATAATAACTTGGAAGGCAGGTATTTTGCCAAATGAGTTTGCATGTTTAAGCAAGGAGGTAGGCATATTAAATGTTCAAAGATAATAATAAAATTGACTCTAACTTCTAACTCTTAACAGATAAAACAGAAGATGTTTATGCTACAAAGAACAAATGAAAACTCAGCTTCATAGCAAGGACCAAATCAAAATTCTTATTTTTGTGATAAAATCTCTGAAGGAGTTAACTTAGCACCCATAAATCTTTCAAATTAAGACAACTGCTAACAGAGAGGACACTAAGACTCTAGTTAGGCTCTAGGTCTAAGATATAGCAAGACTCCTGGAGAATGTCTGACATCTTGATGCATATCTGTGGGAGAAAGATGAAAATCATTTATATGGAGTGAATTGTGAGCTGGACAAAAGATATCTGTAAGGACACATTATAGCTATACAAAAAATTGAATTATCCAGGAAATTAATTCTTTGTTTTCTGGGCAAGAGCATAGTGTTTGGGAGTGTAGAAGAACAAACCCAGCAATGGAAAACCAAAAAACAAGGATTAGGGAAATGTAAAGGAAGGTATCCATGCAATCAGATGCCATTCTGGTCAGGCACAGGCACATGTCCTTAGTGGTCTAGATGTTTTACCTTTCACAGAAACACAGTAAAATTGAGTTTTTAAATATGTACCTAAAGAGTTATTTCCTTTTCTCATGGCAACTGTTAATAGAGGCAGGTCCACTGCAAAAGAGCTAAAGAAGTAGCTCCTAGAAAAGACTTAGAGAAGCTAATCCCTCATTCTGCTTAACATCTACTGTGGTGGACCTGTTGGTCCACAAAGACGCCCACATCCTAAAGCCTGGAACCTGTGGATAAGTTAGGCTACACGGCAAAAAGGACTTTTCAGATGTGATTGAATTTCCATTGAGATGGGAAGATTATCTTTGGTTATCTGGGTGGGAGTAATTTAATCATAAGTCCTTAAAAATAGAGAATCTTCCCTAGCTGTGGTCAGAGAGACATGTGACTATGGAAGCAGGGTCCAAGAGAGGCAACATGGCTGGTTTTGAATAAGGAGGAACGGGGCCATTAACCAAAGAATGTGGGTGGTCTCTAGAAGTTAGAAAAAAGCAAGAAACAGATTCTCCCATACAGCCTTCCTAAAGGAACGCATTTCTGCTAACATCTGACTGATTTTCACCCAATGAGACCCTGGTCTGAGTTCTAGCCTATGGAACTGTGCAATAATAAATTTGGATTGTTTTAAGGCACTGACTTTATGGTAATTTGTTATGGCAGCAATAGAAAATTAATACATCTCATAATTGCCCAATCTGGACATAGAGAAACAGTATATAGCCATGACTTATTGATTTTGGAATGCTGAGGCTTCAAATAAGCTTACCAATAAATAAATAAAACAAATGGAAGAGATTCATTCAGCATTAGAAATTACTAAATTCTCATTAGCTACCGCAGCTGCCACAGCCACAGCCAAAACCTTGGCAAGCTCTCAACTTGGACAGTGATAGATGATTCCAAATTTTAAAAATTTAAAAAAAAGAGCTAAAAGTCTCATAAATTTTAAGTATGAATTTCTTCCTGTCCTTAACCTAAGTCCTTGGCTCTACTCCAGAGATTCTGATTCAATTGGTGTGGTGTGAGAACTTGGTACTGTGAAGTACCTTTTTCTTTTTTCCAAACAAAATTTGCTATGTGTTATCAAGACATTTCTGTTAACATGAATTAGAGTACCTTTTTAAAAACTTTCATGATGACTTTAATAAGTCAGATTTGAGAATCACTGCTCTAAAGGACATGATTCTTCTTCATATCATCTTAGGATCTGGGCTATTAATTTATACAAATGGATTGGATAATAGTGTTCTGTTGATTAGAGTATTAGACCAAATCTATTTGAGGTTAAGTCCCTATGGATCCAATTTTTTGATATTTCTAACAAATTTTAATACTTGTCCCATGTAGTGCCCATGGATGCCCATCAAACTTGTATAAGGATTTGTGGTCACAACTAATGTTTTTACCAGCCGATGATACTCCAGAGAAAGGTCAATAAGTAAATAGAGTGGCCATATAGAATTATGACATAACATTGACATAGGCACAGGTGACTATGATAGCAGGTTTAATACTACTTCACAAAGATCTTTGGTGTGAAGTTTGACAAGCAGCTCTGGATATGAAGTATAATACTCAAGTGCACCACAGTAGCCTAGGGACACAGGACCTAGATTATAAATGTAACTGGTAGGCTGATCACATAGGGCCCCACTCATCAGGGCACAAATGTATATAATAAATTCAGGTATGAGGTTAGTTTTCAAAAAAAGCAGGCACCAGAAAATCTACCTCCAGAGCACATACTGAGGAAGTTGTCCAGAGACATGGCAACCTCCATTTCACAGCACCTAATAAGGAATCCTCTTTAGTAGCTATTATGACCCAAAACTTGGTTCATGATATGGATATAGAATATCCCCTTCACCTTAACTGTTACCTCCACATAGCAGAAATAATGGAATGATGGAACATACCTCTTAAGAACAAGTTCAAAAGTCTGACTGATTCTTGAGTTCTAACAAACCATTTATCTTTTCAGTGTTTGATTCCTTTATGATGCTGTTTTCCCAATTATATATCTCCATAATGAATAGGCCCAAAGAATAAATAAAAGAAGTTAAGCATACACCTCCCATGGGATCCAGGCATTCCACAGCTAGGACTTGCCCCAAAAGAAAAGAAAGCATATATCCATACAAATATTGTACATGGATGTTCTTAGCATCTTGGTTTGTAATAACCAAATATCAGAAACAACTCACATGCCCATTACCAGGTAAAAGGATAAACAAACTTTGTTATGTCCAGATAATGAAACACCACTCAGCAATTTAAAAAAAAATGGACTGTTGATACATGCAATACAATGATGAATCTCAAAATAATTGTGCTGAGTGAAAGAATGCAGAAAGAAAAGAGTTCACAGCATATAGTCTCATTCATATTAAAGAGTAGGGGGTGCCTGCGTGGCTCAACTGACTAAGCCTCCAACTCTTGATTTCAGCTCAGGTCATGATCTCAGAGTCATGGGATTGAGCCCCAAATTGGGTTCTGTGCTCAGCACAGAGTCTGCTTGTCCCTCTCCCTCCTCTCTCTCAAATAAATAAACAAACAAAATCTTAAAAAAAAAAAAGAGTAGAAATTGCAAATGAACTATTGTGACAGAAAATTGCATGTGAATAGGAGGGAGGAGAGGGGTGGGGAATAGTGGGAGGGAGGAATTTTCAGTGAGATGCAAAGGAATTTGGGGAGTGATATATTCATTATCTTGATTGTGGTGATGATTTCATGGGCATACACACATGTCAAAATTTGGCAAATTGTTCATTTTAAATATGTGTAGTTTTCTGTATGTCAATCATACCTCAATAAAAATATAAAAATACAAGAAAAAGAGTAAATGGGCCATACATCAAGTATGTTTGGTCTACTCATCATGAAAAGACTGTAACTTCTTATGATGGCTGAAATTATGACTTTACTTCATGTGAGTTTTCCCAGCAGCAAATTGTCTTGTCTTGTGCACAAGACATGAAATGCAAAACTATTCTCCTGATGAGAAGCAGTACAACTTATATGATATAGAGTAATCCCCTATGTAGCCATTTGGGAATATCTAAATATATACTAGCCTTTTATGTCAAGGTGAACTCTTTATTAAGAATAGCCATAGATTTTAATCATTAAAAATACCCATTCTCAAATTTGTTCAGAAGTTAGGCTGGACCATAGGAGGAAGCATTCAACTTTGGAAATATATAAATTGTTTAATAGGGAGAAATTGATCTAATTGAAGGATTTATTAATAAATTAAACCAAAATCTGGTAATAATAGGTATATAAACCTTAGGCCATTCTCTGGGTAACTAGTTTACATAGTGGAAAGTTCACTAGCATATCCAACATTACATAATTGTAAATTAGATGTTTCTATTAAAAGATAAAATATTAACTGATCACTGTTACAATAAGCATTGGAGGCCTCAAAAAATTTCCATTTTTATACCTGAAGTCCATATTTCCTTGATGCTAAAAATTATTCAAGCCCTTTGGAAACAGAATCAAGATGAATATAAAGTAAAAAGGATGGAAAATGTATGCCCCTGCATCAATCTTTGTGTCTTCTGAATGATAGAACACATTTATATAAATCCATTCAGTTATTAAAATGACATGGAAGAAGAAACTATACTTAACTTTAATAGGAGAGTGAAGACATACCTGGTCTTCATAGGAACAAGTCTGCCCTATTTGGGTTGGAGGCTCTGTGGGAATCACCATGCAAGGTGGAAGCCCTGGCTTATAACATCTTTCAGTTGTTGTAGTTAGGATATTCAACAAGTTGATCATACTGGAAACACTAACTTGTGAATTAGATCCAAATAACCATAGAAACAAACAAACTTGCATTTATGGGGTTAGAAAATTAGAATGCAGGGGTGCCTGAGTGACCCAGATGGTTAAGTGTCTGACTCTTGATTTCAACCCAGGTCATGATCTCAGGGTTGTGAGGTCAGGCTCCACATTGGGCATGGAGCCTGCTTAAGATTCTCTCTCTCCCTCTCTCTCTGCCCCTTCCCTGTCTCGAAGAAGGAAGAAGGAAGAAGGAAGAAGGAAGAAGGAAGAAAGAAGGAAGAAGAAGAAGAAGAAGAAGAAGAAGAAGAAGAAGAAGAAGAAAGAACGTAAGAAAGAAAGAGAAAGAAGAAGGAAGAAGGAAGAAGGAGGAGAAGAAGAAGAAATTAGAATACAACACTGTTCAATAGAACTCTCCGTAATGGAATTTTTCTGCATCTGTGTTATGCAAGATGTAGTCACTAGCCACATACAGTTGTTGACATATAAAATATGGCTAGTGAGACTGAGAAAATGAATGTTTAACTTCATTTCATTTTAATTAATTTAAATTTAAATATAAAAAAATACACATGGCTAGTGGCTACCACAGTTGACAGGGCAGGTCAAAAGTATTAAGAGTTAAGCAGAAAAAGACTGTGCTTATAGTATGATATTATTTTCAGAGTTTCATCTCTGTGTGATAATGAGGTTTTCTGAGGAATTATAATGTCCAAAAGGGACACAAGGTCAGTTCACTTTCATTCTTTCAATCAAAGATATAAATACATCTGTTATAGACTTAATGTTTGTGTCCTCTCCAAATTCATATGTTCAAACTCTGATCCCCAGTGTGATGATGATATTTGGAGATAGGGTTTGGGGAGGTAATTAGATGTTAAGGATACAGCCCTCATGATGGGATTAGTGCACTTAGGAGACTTGCTTCTTTTTCTCCATCATCTGAGGAAAGCAGGAAGAAGGCTCTCATTAGAATCCTACCACGTAGGCACCCTAAGCCTTCAGAACTGTGAGAAATAAATATTTATTGTTTAAGCCACCCAGCCTATGGTAATTTCTTATAGCATCCCAAACTGACTAAAGCAACATCCAAAGCTTTTAAAATATATGTCCATTAAGCAATTTCTACCAGCACACTGTATAAGAACCTATTACTGTTTTGTTTTGAGGATGTTTGTTTGGCTCAGCTATAACTGTGCCCCATTTGTTAGTACTTCCAAATTCCAAAGTAGAATAGTTTTACTGCCTTGGATCAGGGGGCTTTGAATCTTCACTGAGGAATCTATAAAAATGTTTGGCTTTGTTCAAGAGATATAGGGTATAGCACTGTATCATTCCGCCTGAAAGGGGGAAAAGATTGAGAATTCTAGCACTGGGTTGAGAAATTATGTTCCCTAAATTAAATCAACTATTTTTCTATGTGAGGGTCATGGATTATAGGACTATAGGATCCTTAAATCAGTTATCAATTGCCACAATAATGCTGCATAACAAACCACCCAAAGGCTTAGTGGCTTAAAACAACAAGTATTTATTTAGTTCATGAATCTGGGAGTCAACTAGGAAGTTTTGCTGCTTTGGGTTGGACATAACTCATGTCAGCTAGGCTTGCTCATGTGTCAGCAATCAGCTAGTGTATTGGCTGGAGACTGGTTTATCATCTAAGAGGTCATCCTATTTCTGCTCCAAGTTCTCTCTCATATTCTAGAAGACTAACTCAGGCTTGTACATACAGCTGAAGGATGGTCCCAAGAAAGAATAATAGGAGGTCAAGCCTCAAAACTCAGACTTACAACTAATAAGCTATAAATTCAATTGACATTCAAATGGTAGGGAGGAAAATTCTACTTCAATATGGGAGGAGCTGCAAAGTCATATTTCAAAGGGCATGGATATAGGGATGGGTGAAAAATTGTGAAGCCTTCCACAAACTCTGGCTAATATACCAATTTCTTGTGTAAAGGCAAATGATATTCTTCATTGGCATTTGGGTCAAACTTCCAAAGACAAAGAGAAGTTATTACCCTAGGACCTAAAAGGCTATAGTAAATAGGAAACTGTCTCAGTTCATAGACTATCTTAATCTGGATCGAATTATATTGGACCAATCTTATGCTCCCTTACATGATATGTTAATTCAAAATGAAAACTCCAATGAAACCTAATAATGAGGCAAATATATTATAAAAATTAGTACCAATCTAAAAATGGTGAATGGCAGTCTCCAAGCTGGAGCAAGAGTACCCATATTTGGGGAAAGGATAGTCCCTTCAATAAATACTTTTGGGAAAGCTGGACAGCCACACACAAAACAATGAAATCTTACACACACACACGCACACACACACACACACACACACATAACTCAAAATGATTAAAGACTGAACATAAGACCTGAAATCATAAAACTCCTAAAAGAAAATCTTGGCAATGTCTTTTTGGATTTTAATATCAAAAGCAAAAATAAGTAAGTGGGACTACAAACAAAAAAGCTCTTGCAGAGCAAAGGAAACCATCAACAAAATGAAAAGTCAATATACTGAATAAGGGAAAATATTAGCAAGTTTTATATCTGATAAAAGGTTAATATCCAAAATATATAAAGGACTCAAAAACTCAATAGCAAAAGAAAAAAAATGGTGAAAAAATGGGCAGGGGATCTGAATAGACATTTTTCCAAAAAAGACATACAGATGGCTAACAGGTACATGAAAAGATGTTCAATATCACTAATCATCAGGGAAATACAAATCAAAAGTACAATGAGCTATCAAGAAAAACAAGTGCTTCTGAGGATGTGGCAGAAAGGGGACACTTGTGCACTGTTGGTGGGAATGAAAATTGGTGCACTGCACTCTGGAAAACAGTATGCAGGTTTCTCAAAAAATTAATAATACAACTATCATATGATGTAATAATACCACTTCTGGGTATTTATCCTGAGGAAATAAAAACACTAACTTGAAAAAATATATGCACCCTTATGTTCACTGCAGTTATTTACAATAGCCTGGACATGGGAGCAATCTAAATGTCCTGTGATGGATAAATGGATAAAGAAAAGATACAGGGCACCTAGGCAGCTCAGTCAGTTGAGCATCTGACTCTTGGATTCGGCTCAGTCATGATCTTGGGGTCATGGAATGGAGCCCCACATGGGGCTCCACACTCAGTGGAGTTTCCTTGATATTCTCTTTCCTTCTTCCTCCCCCTCTGCCCCTCCCCTCCCTCACTCCTGCATGCATGCACTCTCTAAAATAAACAAACAAACAAATAAATAAATAAATAAAATCTGATATATATATACATATATAGTGATGATGGATTGTATAGGATGCTGTATTGATGATTTTACTATATATACAAATATCAAATATTATGCTGTACACTAGAAACTACTATAATGTTATTTATCAATTATATCTCATTAAGAAAATGAGTACTTATGCTTGGAAGTCTTGAAATTTTGTCATATCAGACTATCTGTCATTATCTTACTAGTCCTGAGCTGTTGGTATTACAGATATCATCCAAATTCTTTCATTATGTCTTGGATCATAACCAAATACAAGGATATACTAGCTTTAAAAAGTATTGTGCCCACTTGTTTCCAGTTGGTATAAAGAATAAGGGGGGAGGGGCGGAGCAAGATGGCAGAGGAGTAGGAGACCTGGATTTCGTCTGGTCTCAGGAATTCAGCTGAATAGGGATCAAACCATTCTGAACACCTACGAACTTAACAGGAGATTGAAGAAAAGAATAGCAACAACTCTGTGAACAGAAAAGCGAACACTTACTAGAAGGGGCGCACTGAGGAGTGGGGCCCCGAGTTCTCAGCTCCTCCCGGGTGGAGATTGGGAGGCTGCCATTTTCACTCTTGTCCTCCAAAGCTGTACCGAAAGCTTGTAGGGAACAAAAGCTCCCGAGAGCAAATCTGAGCAGATTGCTTAGCCCGGACCCCGCAAGGGCGGGGCAATTCCGCCTCCTGCAAAGACATTTGGGAACCATGGCAACAGGCCCCTCCCCCAGAAGATCAGCACGAATAGCCAGCCAAGACCAAGTTTACCAATCAATGAGAACGGCAGAACTCCAGCGCTAGGGGACTACTGCACATAGAATTCATGGCTTTTTTTACCAGGATTCTTTAGTCTTTCAAAGTTAATTTTTTTAACTGTTTTTTTTTTTTAATTTTTCTTTTTCCCTTTTTCAACCAACATCTTATCAATCCCTTTTTAAAAAAAATATTTTCATTTTTCATTTTTAGAGTCATATTCTATCCCTTCATAGTAGTTACCCTTATTTTTGGCATATATATATAAGTTGTTCTTTCTTTAAAATTTTGAGGTACAGTTTCTTCTAACACATCAAAATATACTACCCTAAATCACTAGTCTATGCCTTTGTTCTAGTCTCCTGCCTGTCACATTCTCTCCCTTCTTTTCTATTTTTTTAAATCTTCTTTCTTTTTCCAAACAACTTCTTATCTTATCAATTCCTTTTATAAAATCTTTTATAATTTTCATCTTTACAGTTATCTTCCATCCCTTCAGCATATCAATCTTTATTTTGTACATATATAAGTCTTTCTTTAAAATTTTAGGAGACACTTTCTTCTAACAGACCAAAATACACCCAAAATCTAGTGTGTGGTGCTGATCTATGCACTTGTGAGATCATATTTGAACATATTCTGGGTTTGTTTTTTTTTTGTTCTGTTTTTGTTTGTTTTTATCTTTTTCTTTTTCTTTTTTTTTCTCTTTCTTTCTTCTTTCTTTCCCTTTCTTTTCCCCTGGTTTCAGGTCTTTTCTGATTTGTTTAGAGTATATTTTCTGGGGATGTTGTTACCCTGTTAGCATTTTGTTCTCTCATTCATCTATTCTCCTCTGGACAAAATGACAAGATGGAAAAAATCACCTCAAAAAAAAGAACAAGAGGTAGTACCGTCTGCCAGGGACCTACTCAATATGGACAATAGTACAATGTCGGACCTAGCGTTCAGAATCATGATTTTAAAGATACTAGCTGGGCTTGAAAAAAGCATGGAAGTTATTAAAGAAACCCTTTCTGGAGAAATAAAAGAACTAAAATCTAACCAAGTCGAAATCACAAAGGCTATTAATGAGGTGTAATAAAAAAAGGGGGCACTAACTGCTAGGATAAATGAGGCAGACGAGAGAATTAGCAATATAGAAGATCAAATGATGGAAAATAAAGAAGCTGAGAAAAAGAGAGATAAACAACTACTGGATCACGAGGGCAGAATTCGAGAGATAAGCAATACCATAAGACGAAACAACATTAGAATAATTGGGATTCCAGAAGAAGAAGAAAGAGAGAGAGGGGCAGAAGGTATATTAGAGCAAATTATAGCAGAGAACTTCCCTAATGTGGGGAAGGAAACAGGCATCAAAATCCAGGAGGCACAGAGAACACCTCTCAAAATCAATAAAAATAGGTCAACACCCCGACATCTAATAGTAAAACGTACGAGTCTCAGAGACAAAGAGAAAATCTTCAAAGCAGCTCGGGAGAAGAGATATGTAACCTATAATGGTAGAAACATTAGATTGGCAACAGACCTATCCACAGAGACCTGGCAGGCCAGAAAGGACTGGCATGATATAGTCAGAGCACTAAATGAGGAAAATATGCAGCCAAGAATACTATATCCAGCTAGGCTGTCATCGAAAATAGAAGGAGAGATCAAAAGCTTCCAGGACAAACAAAAACTAAAGGAATTTGCAAACACGAAACCAGCCCTCTAGGAAATATTGAAAAGGGTCCTCTAAGCAAAGAGAGAGCCTAAAAGCAGCATAGACCAGAAAGGAACACAGACAATATACAGTAACAGTCACCTTACAGGCAATAAATTCATATCTTTCAATAGTTACCCTGAATGTAAATGGGCTAAATGCCCCAATCAAAAGATCCAGGCTATCAGATTGGATTAAAAAACCAGACCCATCGATATGCTGTCTGCAAGAGACTCATTTTAGACCCAAAGACACCCCCACATTGAAAGTGAGGGGTGGAAAACCATTTACCATGCTACTGGACACCAAAAGAAAGCTGGGGTGGCAATCCTTATATCAGACAAATTAGATTTTAAAACAAAGACTGTAATAAGAGATGAGGAAGGACACTATATCCTACTTAAAGGGTCTATCCAACAAGAAGATCTAGCAATTGTAAATATCTATGCCCCTAACATGGGAGCAGCCAATTATATAAGGCAATTAATAACAAAAGCAAAGAAACACATTGACAACAATACAATAATAGTGGGGGACTTTAACACCCCCCCGACTGAAATGGACAGATCATCTAAGCAAAAGATCAACAAGGAAATAAAGACTTTAAATGACACACTGCACCAAATGGACTTCACAGACATATTCAGAACATTCCATCCCAAAGCAATGGAATACACATTCTTCTCTAGTGCCCATGGAACATTCTCCAGAATAGATCACATGCTAGGTCACAAAGCAGGTCTCAACCAGTACCAAAAGATTGGGATTATTCTCTGCATATTTTCAGACCACAATGCTTTGAAACTAGAACTCAATCACAAGAGGAAAGTCGGAAAGAACTCAAATACATGGAGGCTAAAGAGCATCCTACTAAAGAATGAATGGGTCAACCAGGAAATTAAAGAAGAATTAAAAAAATTCATGGAAACCAATGGAAATGAAAACACAACTGTTCAAAATCTTTGGGATATAACAAAGGCCGTCCTGAGAGCAAAGTATATAGCAATACAAGCCTTTCTCAAGAAACAAGAAAGGTCTCCAATACACAACCTAACCCTACACCTAAAGGAGCTGGAGAAAAAACAGCAACTAAAGCCTAAACCCAGCAGGAGAAGAGAAATAATAAAGATCAGAGCAGAAATCAATGAAATAGAAACCAAAAGAACAATAGAACAGATCAACGAAACTAGGAGCTGGTTCTTTGAAAGAATTAACAAGATTGATAAACCCCTGGCCAGACTTATCAAAAAGAAAAGACAAATGACCCAAATCAACAAAATCATGAACGAAAGAGGAGAGATCACAACCAACACCAAAGAAATACAAACAATTATAAGAACGTATTATGAGCAACTATATGCCAGCAATTTAGATAACCTGGAGGAAATGGATGCATTCCTAGAGATGTATCAACTACCAAAACTGAACCAGGAAGAAATAGAAAACCTGAACAGACCTATAACTGCTAAGGAAATTGAAGCAGTCATCAAAAATCTCCCAACAAACAAAAGCCCAGGGCCAGATGGCTTCCCACGGGAATTCTACCAAACATTTCAAGAAGAATTAATTCCTATTCTCCTGAAAGTATTCCAGAAAATAGAAATGGAAGGAAAACTTCTTAACTCATTTTATGAGGCCAGCATTACCTTGATCCCCAAACCAAAGACCCCACCAAAAAGGAGAATTACAGACCAATATCCTTGATGAACATGGATGCAAAAATTCTCACCAAAATACTAGCCAATAGGATCCAACAGTACATTAAAAGGATTATTCACCACGACCAAGTGGAATTTATCCCTGGGCTGCAAGGTTGGTTCAACAACCGCAAATCAATCAACGTGATACAATATATTAACAAAAGAAAGAACAAGAATCATATGATCCTCTCAATAGATGCCTAAAAAGCATTTGACAAAGTACAGCATCCTTTCTTGATCAAGAGACTTTCCTGATCAAGAGACTTTCTTGATCAAAACTCTTCAGAGTATAGGGATAGAGGGTACATACCTCAGTATCATAAAAGCCATCTATGAAAAACCCACAGAGAATATCATTCTCAATGGGGAAAAGCTGAGAGCTTTCCCCCTAAGGTCAGGAATGTGGCAGGGATGTCCACTATCACCAATGTTATTCAACATAGTATTAGAAGTCCTAGCCACAGCAATCAGACAACAAAAAGAAATCAAAGGCATCCAAATTGGCAAGGAGGAAGTCAAACTCTCACTGTTTGCAGATGATATGATACTTTATGTGGAAAACGCAAAGACTCCACCCCAAAACTGCTAGAACTCATACAGGAATTCAGTAAAGTGGCAGGATATAAAATCAATGCACAGAAATCAGTGGCATTCCTATACACCAACAACAAGACAGAAGAGAGGGAAATTAAGGAGTCGATCCCATTTACAATTGCACCCAAAACCATAAGATACCTAGGAAAAAATCTAACCAAAGAGGCAAAGAATCTGTACTCAAGAAACTATAAAATACTCATGAAAGAAATTGAGGAAGACACAAAGAAATGGAAAAACGTTCCATGCTCATGGATTGGAAGAACCGACATTGTGAAGATGTCAATGCTACCTAGAGCAATCTACACATTCAATGCAAGCCCCATCAAAATACCATCCACTTTTTTCAAAGAAATGGAACAAATCATCCTAAAATTTGTATGGAACCAGAAAAGACCCCAAATAGCCAGAGGAATGTTGAAAAAGAAAAGCAAAGCTGGTGGCATCACAATTCTGGACTTCCAGCTCTATTACAAAGCTGTCATCATCAAGACAGTATGGTACTGGCACAAAAACAGACACATAGATCAATGGAACAGAATCGAGAGCCCAGAAATGGACCCTCAACTCTATGGTCAACTAATCTTCAACAAAGCAGGAAAGAATGTCCAATGGAAAAAAGACAGTCTCTTCAACTGATGGTGTTGGGAAAATTGGACAGCCACATGCGGAAGAATGAAACTGGACCATTTCCTTACACCACATACAAAAATAGACTCCAAATGGTTGAAAGACCTAAATGTGAGACAGGAATCCATCAAAATCCTGAAGGAAAACACAGGTAGCAACCTCTTTGACCTCAGCCGCAGCAACTTCTTCCTAGAAACATCGCCAAAGGCAAGGGAAGCAAGGGCAAACATGAACTATTGGGATTTCATCAAGATAAAAAGTTTTTGCATAGCAAAAGATACAGTCAACAAAACCAAAAGACAACCGACAGAATGGGAGAAGATATTTGCAAATGACATACCAGATAAAGGGCTTGTATCCAAAATCTATAAAGGACTTATCAAACTCAACACCCAAAGAACAAATAATCCAATCAAGAAATGGGCAGAAGACATGAACAGACATTTTTCCAAAGAAGACATCCAAATGGCCAACAAGACACATCAAAAAGTGCTCAACATCGCTCAGCATCAGGGAAATCCAAATGAAAACCTCAATGAGATACCACCTCACACCCGTCAGAATGGCTAAAATTAACAAGTCAGGAAATGACAGATGTTGGTGGGGATGCGGAGAAAGGGGAACCCTCCCACACTGTTGGTGGGAATGCAAGCTGGTGCAACCCCTCTGGAAAACAGTATGGAGGTTCCTCAAAACGTTGAAAACAGAGCTACCATACGATCCAGCAATTGCACTACTGGGTATTTACCCCAAAGATACAAATGTAGGGATCCGAAGGGGTACGTGCACCCCGATGTTTATAGCAGCAATGTCCACAATAGGCAAACTGTGGAAAGAGCCAAGATGTCCATCGACAGATGAATGGATAAAGAAGAGGTGGTATATATACACAATGGAATATTATGCAGCCATCAAAAGTAATGAGATCTTGCCATTTGCAACGACGTGGATGGAACTGGAGGGTGTTATGCTGAGCGAAATAAGTCAATCAGAGAAAGACATGTATCATATGACCTCACTGATATGAGGAATTCTTAATCTCAGGAAACAAACTGAGGGTTGCTGGAGTGGTGGGGG
>NW_027397068.1:61110869-61113754 GCF_003265705.2 Callorhinus ursinus | reverse complement strand
CTAGCCACAGCAATCAGACAACAAAAAGAAATCAAAGGCATCCAAATTGGCAAGGAGGAAGTCAAACTCTCACTGTTTGCAGATGATATGATACTTTATGTGGAAAACGCAAAGACTCCACCCCAAAACTGCTAGAACTCATACAGGAATTCAGTAAAGTGGCAGGATATAAAATCAATGCACAGAAATCAGTGGCATTCCTATACACCAACAACAAGACAGAAGAGAGGGAAATTAAGGAGTCGATCCCATTTACAATTGCACCCAAAACCATAAGATACCTAGGAAAAAATCTAACCAAAGAGGCAAAGAATCTGTACTCAAGAAACTATAAAATACTCATGAAAGAAATTGAGGAAGACACAAAGAAATGGAAAAACGTTCCATGCTCATGGATTGGAAGAACCGACATTGTGAAGATGTCAATGCTACCTAGAGCAATCTACACATTCAATGCAATCCCCATCAAAATACCATCCACTTTTTTCAAAGAAATGGAACAAATCATCCTAAAATTTGTATGGAACCAGAAAAGACCCCAAATAGCCAGAGGAATGTTGAAAAAGAAAAGCAAAGCTGGTGGCATCACAATTCTGGACTTCCAGCTCTATTACAAAGCTGTCATCATCAAGACAGTATGGTACTGGCACAAAAACAGACACATAGATCAATGGAACAGAATCGAGAGCCCAGAAATGGACCCTCAACTCTATGGTCAACTAATCTTCAACAAAGCAGGAAAGAATGTCCAATGGAAAAAAGACAGTCTCTTCAACTGATGGTGTTGGGAAAATTGGACAGCCACATGCGGAAGAATGAAACTGGACCATTTCCTTACACCACATACAAAAATAGACTCCAAATGGTTGAAAGACCTAAATGTGAGACAGGAATCCATCAAAATCCTGAAGGAAAACACAGGTAGCAACCTCTTTGACCTCAGCCGCAGCAACTTCTTCCTAGAAACATCGCCAAAGGCAAGGGAAGCAAGGGCAAACATGAACTATTGGGATTTCATCAAGATAAAAAGTTTTTGCATAGCAAAAGATACAGTCAACAAAACCAAAAGACAACCGACAGAATGGGAGAAGATATTTGCAAATGACATACCAGATAAAGGGCTTGTATCCAAAATCTATAAAGGACTTATCAAACTCAACACCCAAAGAACAAATAATCCAATCAAGAAATGGGCAGAAGACATGAACAGACATTTTTCCAAAGAAGACATCCAAATGGCCAACAAGACACATCAAAAAGTGCTCAACATCGCTCAGCATCAGGGAAATCCAAATGAAAACCTCAATGAGATACCACCTCACACCCGTCAGAATGGCTAAAATTAACAAGTCAGGAAATGACAGATGTTGGTGGGGATGCGGAGAAAGGGGAACCCTCCCACACTGTTGGTGGGAATGCAAGCTGGTGCAACCCCTCTGGAAAACAGTATGGAGGTTCCTCAAAACATTGAAAACAGAGCTACCATACGATCCAGCAATTGCACTACTGGGTATTTACCCCAAAGATACAAATGTAGGGATCCGAAGGGGTACGTGCACCCCGATGTTTATAGCAGCAATGTCCACAATAGGCAAACTGTGGAAAGAGCCAAGATGTCCATCGACAGATGAATGGATAAAGAAGAGGTGGTATATATACACAATGGAATATTATGCAGCCATCAAAAGGAATGAGATCTTGCCATTTGCAACGACGTGGATGGAACTGGAGGGTGTTATGCTGAGCGAAATAAGTCAATCAGAGAAAGACATGTATCATATGACCTCACTGATATGAGGAATTCTTAATCTCAGGAAACAAACTGAGGGTTGCTGGAGTGGTGGGGGGGGTGGGAGGGATGGGGTGGCTGGGTGACAGACACTGGGGAGGGTATGTGCTATGGTGAGTGCTGTGAATTGTGCAAGACTG
The DNA here is from genome assembly GCF_003265705.2 of Callorhinus ursinus. NCBI lineage: Eukaryota > Metazoa > Chordata > Mammalia > Carnivora > Otariidae > Callorhinus > Callorhinus ursinus. The sequence goes on along the minus strand of NW_027397068.1, from coordinate 61,111,825 downwards.
TTGAATCACAGATCTGTACCTCTGAAACAAATAATATAACATATGTTAAGAAAAAAAAAAAGAAGAAGATAGCAGGAGGGGAAGAATGAAGGGGAGGAAATCGGAGGGGGAGACGAACCATGAGAGATGATGGACTCTGAAAAACAAACTGAGGGTTCTAGAGGGGAGGGGCGTGGGGGGATGGGTTAGCCTGGTGATGGCTATTAAAGAGGGCACGGTCTGTGTGGAGCACTGGGTGTTACGCACAAATAATGAATCATGGAACAGTACATCAAAAACTAATGATATAATGTATGGTGATTAACATAACAATAAAAATTTAAAGAAAAAGAAAGAATAAGGGGAGAATGTAAAATTATGGCTATAAATTCACTGAACTGTGAAAAACATCAGTAAGGACATAGTGAATTCATCCAGTTAATATGCTGCTAGCCACAGCAAATCCTAATATTGCCATACTGCAAGACAATTGTAATACATTTTTAAGGGGCTTAAATATTGTTATGTTCTTAGTCCAATAATTATATATTTAAAAATCTATAGTGAGGAAACAATCCAAAAGTAGTATCAACAACCATGAAAAACCTGTACCATATTCAGTTTTTTTTTAATAAGAAGAAAAATTGGAAGCAACCAATAATATAAGAATGACTAAGTAATTATAGTATTTTCATTGGGTAGAATATTATGGAGCTATTAAAATGGTGGTTATAAAGTTTATGCAGCAACATCAAAAAGGTAAATCATAATCCTAAATGAAAATAAGATACAGAATTATATCTACACTATGATTATAACTATGCAAAACAAAATGAAAAAACTTTCATAGGATTGCAAGCATTGCTGGTAGGAGCTGCCTTTTGAGATGTCTTATTAGAAATGTTCATATCATTTGATTGAGTAATTCAACTTCTGGAACTATATCTTAAGAAAATTATCCAAAAAAAATAAAGAAA
>NW_027397068.1:61072619-61110769 GCF_003265705.2 Callorhinus ursinus | reverse complement strand
ATACATCTCTGCAGCTTTTTTTTTAATTCATAAAGAACTAAAAACAGCTTAAATGCGTAGGAAGAAAGAGATAGTTAAATAAATTAGAACTTATCTGTCATAATGTTATACAGCTATGAAGAATGAATGAAATTAATGATAAATTCATAAATTTAAAAGGCAGTATTCATTTTAAAAGCAATATATAAAATAATATTGACTATATGATTTAAAAGTACATACAGATAAAAATATACCAAAAATTTAACAGTGTATTTGCTAGAAATATATAAAAAAATTAATAGTGATTAACAGTGGTTATATAAAAGAAAATTCTTAATGCCCATCATCTTTCTTATGCTTTTCTATATTTCCAAGTTATATACAATAATCACAGTAGTAGGTATTACTTTGATAATCAGAAAAAAATTGTAAAAGCCTAAATAGGAAAAAAATTAAATATCTATATTGGCACTGTATAAGTATGGTTGATTAAGGATTGTGTGTTTTTCTAGTTTCCACATCTTGGAATGTAGTTATGCTAAATTTGTAATTTCAAAACCTATAATATTTAGTAAGGCGACCCATGCTATACCTTATTTGCCTTCTGGTAAGCCATGACATTAATAATAACACTTTACATTTATGTAAGGATTTACAATTTACAAGGTATCTCACTTGCATTATTTCATTTGATTCTCACACTTGTGTAAAGTAGAAACTGTTACCATGCTACAGTTGTGGAAATTGATTCAGAGATTGAGGTCCTCCAAGTCATTTGGTAGATACCTAACCAAACCAGTGTTGAACCCAGTGGTTAAGCTTCCAAACGCGCTCAGGGTTTCCATGGAATCATTTTCACAGTTCTCATCAGGAAGGATAAAGCACTATGCCACTGCAAACATAACACTAGGGCTGTAAACAACTAAGACATTTACTGGAAGAGAGTGACTTTGATTCATTTTACACCTATTCTTTCCACTGTCCTAATAATGATTAATTTTTTTTAAAAATCAGGCTTTTAGCCTGGGTGGCTCAGTAGGTTAACTGTCTCCCTTTGGCTCAGGTCATGATTCCAGGAGCCCTGCTCAGTGGGGAGCCTGTTTCTCTCTCTCTCCCTCTGTCCTCCCCCCTCCCCCCACTCTCACTCTCTGTCTCTCCAAATAAATAAATAAAATCTTTTTTAAAAAAAGTTAGGCTTTGATGTTTCAGTTAGTACCTTTCCAACACATCCCCAATCCTTTGATATGCCCAACTAATTAAGCAGTGATGTAGAGTTTGCATGAAGTACTTTTTAATTAGCTACAGTGATTCCCAAATTATTCAGTCTCGGCTCAGGACCCTTAATATTCAAAATGACAATCTAGTGCATGTAAACTCTTTATTTAAATAGTGACATCTGAGATTAAGCTCAATAAAGGTTTCTATGGAAGCTAACTGCAATATCAAAACTTACCAACACACCAAAATGATCCAATTAGTAGAGGTAAAAATAAGTGATGGAAAGAGCAGCTATTGATACTATGGAAGGGTTCATCCAACTTCCTCACATTAATTTTCATAAATGTGTCTGCATATTCATTAGAAGACTATGCAATTTATTTGCTATTCAACGATCTCAACTAGATAAGAAGGATACATGAAGTGGAAGTTTAGTTGTTCTTCAATAGCATTGAAGCCAATTTCATAGAAACACAGACATTAAAACTGAAGAGCAAGGTAAATTTACATGAATGTATACACATAGATAATGTAAACAGTGCTAAAGATAAATTAAAGATAAAATTCTAGGATTCCTGCAGCAGAAGAGATCAATAAAGTTCATGAATTAGTTCCAAATAGAAAAGTTAAATAAGGCTTCAGTCTTCCTTACAACTAAGAACAAAGGGAAATATTTGCTAAGCTTGACTGCAGAATGAAATGCAAACATAAACATATTTATTAAAGGTTGTAATCACATAAGAAGCTCTTAATGATAACTCTGAGAGTCAAGTATAATATAAGAGCAACACATGAATGTGCAATTTTTTAGAAGTTTTCTTCTATGAACGTTAACCAAGTTCAGATTTAAACCTTGACATTTGGATGCACTGGGACAACTGAAGACCCAAAATGGTTTTCAAAACATACATGGCTACAGAATTCTAACTTTTGTTTTTGAAAGCTTAGGTCACAAGACATTTTCTTGGAAATCCTTACAAAAAGACATCCAAGTATGTCTAATAAGTAGTATTCTAAATTTTATTAATAAAACACAATGACCAAGTGACATATATAGCTGCACCACTAACAGACATCTCAAAATTAACCCACCTGAAATCTAGCTCCTGATCCTTTCTGCTTTTCTTGGAGTCTTTCCCATCTCAGTCAATGGTGACACCATCTTTAATGCCTGTCCATCATGCTGTGTTATCAACCCAGGATGGACAACTGGCTTTGAATGGCACAGTGGTAGACCAAAGGGGATCTATTTTTGTCACATTAAGCAATACTGAAAAAGGACAGCGGAGAGCAATGTCTCTACACAGTAATGATAACACTCATAAAACTTACCGTGTTAAGAAGATAGCAGGAGGGGAAGAATGAAGGGGGAAATCGGAGGGGGAGATGAACCATGAGAGACGATGGACTCTGAAAAACAAACTGAGGGTTCTAGAGGGGAGGGGGTGGGGGGATGGGTTAGCCTGGTGATGGGTATTAAAGAGGGCACGTTCTGCATGGAGCACTGGGTGTTATACACAAACAATGAATCATGGAACACTACATCAAAAACTAATGATGTAATGTATGGTGATTAACATAATAAAAAATTAAAAAAAAAAGAAGTATGGTAGTTCTTGGGGGGCAGAAAAGGACATCCAGTGGAGTTCGCCAAGCCCTGAAAAACTTGGAACAATGTGCTATCCTTTCCTGGCATGCCTTCAGTGAGCAGTGCATGGGAATTATCTGACCCACCAGGAAATGTCACTCCTATTGACAGATGAGTGCAGAGTTTCTTGCCACCTATGTCCACATACACCCATGTTAGTGGTGTGGTCCTGGATAAATAACATTATCTTATCTTCTTCAGACTTGTATATTGAAGCGAGTCATAAAGAAGAAAAAGGGATCAAAGCAGTACTGCTTACTTATGTCTATGGCTAAAATTTCCTAAGCATGCTTGCAATAAAATCTCTTCCCTCTGGCTTGAATACTAGATACCTGAATCCTCAGTTTTCTTCTCCTTGACCTGCATTATCTCTTCTTACAACTTGCTCCACCAGAGACCAAAGCAGTTCTTCCAGAATATAGAAACATGAATCCTTGGGGTCATACACACACTCTCTTCATTCTAGCTATTTTATAAATTAAGATGGCAATTCAGTCTTTGGCACTCTAGCCTTGACACCTTCTACTCATTCAACAAGTTGTAAGGGGGCTAGAGTTGTAACCTCTGAGTTGTTATTTTGTGAACACAAATTACCTGTGCAGATTCTTTTAAAGTTGGGATTTTCCAGAAGGTGTCCTGGTAGGCGGCACTGGAACCGATGTTGCCAGAACTCAGGGAACCAGGGATTCCTTGTATTAGTGTCCAGCCTCAGCTTCAGGAAATAATCATCAAATGACCTGACCTCTGGAGATTGCAGCTTTATTGTGATTCCCCCGTTGGCTTCCACCTCATAACCTTCAATGACTTCATCTCTGTCTGCCCATCCATCACTAAAAAAATTCAGGGATTGGGGCGGGGAGAGAGAAAGACAAAGGTCTCACAAATAGGGCTCAGCATTATGCATGAATGAAGCAATTCAGCAAGGCTGAAAGTCTATTTTAAGCCAGAATTGCTACCTATCAATGACTTTTTTTTTTTTGGTGGAAGAGTAGTAAATTCTGAAATCATAAAGTCCTGTTTGTTTGTTTTTCACAGTAGTGAAAGTGATGATGAAGATGATGATAGTAGCAATGACAAGAACTAACATTTATTGAGCATTTACTAGGCATCAGATTCTGTACTATTTACTTTTACTCAGTCAGATGTTCAGCAACTAATTGAAGTCCCAGTGGAATCAAAATATGGATCCAGGCAGTCTGGCTCCCAAACCCAGTGCTCTTTAGGCCACAAAACCCATCAGCTACTGTCCCAATCAGAATAAAGTAAAACCCAGGCACTCGGGGCCTTCACAATAAGAGCTCAGCAAGGTTTCAAGGTTGCAGCCAAGACCATTATATGAGCTGCATTTATGAGGTTGAAATTGATTTAGCTCAGAAGCATGACAACCACAGATTTTGTGCCTGGACATTGTTCAAACTTGCATCGCCTAGAAGTGATCAGATGCTTCCCCCTCAGTGTTATCTCAAAATAGCAGCATTATAAGAAAACAATCCCACTCCCCAAAATAAAAATAATCCTCCTGCTCACTAAAAGGAAGTTAACTGATACTTTATTCAGTGAATTCAATTTTTTAAAAAATTTTGGTCACCTTCTAGAACATTCATATCAGTCATGAGTGATGTAGCTCCAATTTAATTTAAGTGTACATATGAGCCGGGCCAAACCTCACATGAGAGCTTTTGATCCCTTCCCAGCAGGTGCCAAAAAAAAAAAACTGCACCAGTTAGAGTTAAACAGGTAAAAAAGACTTTATTCAAGGCTATTCCAATAGGCCAGAGACACTGAACTCCATCTGCTGAAACAAAAGTTGGGGGAGATTTAGGTGCTGAGATGAGCTAGTGAGCGAGTGCTAGGGGACATTGAGGGGAGCCTGGTCAATGTTATTAGCCATCTGTGTTTGATAATTGTCATTTATCTAAGTTAAGCTCCCACCCTCCCACAGAAACTGGGAGACAGGGGTTTGCTATCATTCTTGATGATTACATTTCAAAGGGATGGCTTCCGGGTCCTTAAGAAAGAAATTTCTCTGCTGTAAAAACTGGCAAGAGGCTAGGAGAAAATGTACACCTCCGAGGGACAGAGAAAGAATTTATGGCAGCATTTTTAAAATTAAATGCTCTAAGGAGAGGGAAGTCAAGGGGTCCATCGTCAGGAAGAAACTTGTCTAAAGTTGAGTCAAACTGAGGAGAGGGTTAAAGATTGTCAAGAGGTGGATTTATTTATACCCATAGGGTCATACCCTGCAGTTTCTGGAACACAACTGTTCAGTCTCTGCCAGAGAGAGTGTTTTATCACTTGCTTCTCACAGAGCAGGGACCTGGGCCAAATATATATGGCTGACCATAGTTCACCCTTGTTAAACTGAGATCAATTGGAATAAATGTGTCCTCCATTTAGCTGAGTTAATTGGTGCAGTTCTGTTCCAGAATCTTCCCAGTGAACCATACAGGAGCTGTATTTTCAACAGACCAAAGGTTGTAGAAGGTATAGCTGACTTAACATGATCCAGAACTGAAGGGACCTTGAGGTATAGTGTGGTCTAACCAGCCAGATCAGAGAATGATTATATGCTTCTTCTAAATCCATCGGGATAGAGATTTTACAATCTTGCACAGACCTTTCCTTCCCCCCACAACCCCCCATCATTTTCTTCTTTCCTTCCTTCTGTCCTTCCTTCCTTTTGCATTTACCTAGATACTCTGCTATGCTCAAGATTCAATTAAGAATGAGACACACTATCCTCTTCTTCTAGTGTTACAGACTTGTGGGAAGAACAGACACCAAACAAGAATTACAAACACTGTAAAGGTAAAGAAGGAAAAGTGACCAGTTCTGCAAGGATGAGGGGCTTAGGGGTTTAACTTAGTCAGGTGTGTATGTATGTATGTATATAAATGTGGGTAGGGAGAAAGTAATTAGGGATGACTATCCTGAGAAAGTTATATCTGAGTTGAGACCTAAAGGATGTGTGGGCATTAGTCAGATGAAGAGATGAGGAAGGAGGTATAGAAGGTTCCTGGTAGATTATCTAATATACGGGAAAGAGCATGGGCCATTTGTAGAATTTGGAGAGTCAGTATAGCTGTAGCATAGAAAGAAGTATAGCAGGAGACAGGAGTGTGGGCATAAATTCCAGCTTAGTTACCATTAGCCTAAGGACTGCAGAAGTCTTCAAAGTGCTTTAAGCCTATTACATAATAAGGCCACTGCACTCTGCCCCCTGGTGGGGAATGACCTGAGTCTTTCTAACAAGTCCCGTTCTAATCACCATCACTGGATATGACGGCTCGTCAAACTGATTTTAAAAAAGACAGACTCTTTTATCTTTCTATATGCTCAGTCTACTTAGAAAGGCTTGAACTAGTTTATTTAGATTATTCACATTATATCATAACTACATTTATAGCAATTTGAAGACCTGAACTATAGGGTTAAGGGTAAAAACAAAACCAGTTAGGCTTTCAAAAAATTCTGTTTATGAGTATATATTTAAAATCAAAATGACTTATAATATGAAGGAAAAAAATTCCTTTTCGACATAAAATTTAAGCTTGAAGTGTGTCTCTCCCCAAGATTTAATATTATGTGAGACTTCTCTGTGTGTGAATGTATAGTCTGAATAAGAAACCCACAATTTTTTAAGTGTATGAAATGAGCCCTCAACACTGTTTATTTGCATTTCTTTTTTTTTTTTTTTTTATCATTCCCAGTTTATAAAAGCAAGTATCATGTGTCAGTGCTGGAAGCAGAGAAAGTGTGACCTCCTGCCCTTTTGCCTTCCAACACAGAGGAGCACATCATGGGAGTAAACCTGAATATAGAAAATTTGAAGTCAGATGGTTTAGTGGGGCAGAGTCTTAGATCCCCTTTGCCATTGATTAAAGTCCTTCCTCTTAACTATTGATGACCTCATTCTAGAAATTAGAGTTGGTGTTAAACCCAAGAAGTCATGAAATCAAGGAGAACCAGGATGTGACAGAAAAAAATATTCAGCTAGGATTGGTTGGTGAATACTTTTGAAGGGTTAATCACTAGATTTTTATATGAGATCTTAAATCTATCACAGGTAAGGTGTTAGGGAATGCTAACAAAAAGTTGCCGAAAAACATCCATAAAGCAATTCTTGGTTTTTATATATTTAAATCATTTTGTTTACAGTCCACTTGCCAAATGTATTTACAGAGAATTTTAAAGGATTTTTGTGTTCAGTTGTTTTGGGACTTTTTACAAGGATATTGTTTTGGTGAATTCTCTGTGAAGCATACTTGAAAACAGGGAGGCAGCAGCTCTCCTGATACCGGGTTTGGGTGTTTACTTTTGTTACTGTTGTTGATGGTGATGGTAGGAGTGTGAACTATGCGACCAGAGATGACCTGCAGGCACCTGCTCACCCCAGGCTTCTGCAGCGAATCCTGCTGTGCTGGGTGCTGAACTCTATGAGGCATATTCACAGCCTCCAGCAGCTTCTGCTGCCCATCTGTTCCCCAATGATGAGTTCCTTTTCCTATCTGGGGTCTAGAAATAAAGCTGCAGAATGTGGATAAACAAGTGAACATTTAACAGACAGCTACATGTCTTTAAGTATTCCTCACAAAACACAAGAATCCTTGCTCCTTGTCCCCCTCAACAATTTTATACAACAGTTCTTTCACAAGGCTGTTCTTGTCCCAAAAATCATTGTTCTAGTCCCTGTGAAATTCCACAATCCCAACCTGAATAATCAGAAGATTTGTTCCACTGAATAAATTCTGATGGAAACAACAGGAAAATATTGTTTCTAATTCTACCAATTATGACTGGCCAGGTGCTGCATGAGTGTCACTTTTGCATTATATAAATTAAAATAACTTAATAAGCAGATTGACATTAAGAAATACAATAGTATTCATTTACAAATTGTTTAAAAACATTTTAGAAGAACATATTTATATTCAGTTAAAATAATTACAATCTAGGGAGCAAAGCAATTTGATTTGTGTTGAGTACAAGTCACTGTGTGTACCTGAAAATAAAGCTATCATTCTTTTAAAATATTCCAGAGATTACCATATAAGCAAGAAAATGAGAAAAGAATAAAAATATTTTCAAAAACATATGTAAACAAGCACAAAATTCTATTAATACAATGCTAACCATACTGATAAAGGCTGAAGAAATGTCACCTGATGCAATTTAAATCAAGTGATGTCCATTGTGGGAAATTTTCTGGCGGTAATGGCAGCTTTTTCAATAAGAATTCAGACTTGCTTTCCTCATAAGAATCCTGTATGAGTTAGGCATTTTGCTTACCGCTACAGATACATTGCTAAGCAGTACAGGCAAGGCCCATGCTCTCAAGGCAATCACAGTGGCGGGGAGGACTAGCCACTTAATACATAATAGCCACAGGGAGTTGTGGCAGCTGATAGGAAAGGAAGGTGGGCTACACGGAAGCACAGAAAAGGGGCAGGGTCCTGTCAAGGGAGGTTTTGCCGGAGGAGAAGTAACATCTAAGAAGAGACTTAAAGGATGCATTGAAGCTACACAGTAACACGGGAGATGGAAGAAAGGACCAGCTCAAAAGAGTACAAAGTTATCAAACAGCAAGGTGATCAGTTTGCTTAGAGTGTGCCAGTAAAGGAATGACAGGTCAAGCCAGTGAGATCTAGAAGAACCTGAACATCCTTGTTAAGGATTTGGGATTTCATTTTTATGGTGGTGAGAAACTATTCAGATTTTAAACAGGGATATGACATGATTAGGTTTGTTTTAGAAAGGTCATTCTAGAAAGTACTTAAGAGTGTAGGTACTTGTGGAGGTTCTTTGGTTGTAGAATTCTCAGACAAAAGCTATGGAAACACACACACATGCACACACACAGGCTAATTACATTGTAATATGAAGGCAGGTGTTGATGGTGTGGAGTCGTTGATGAACCAGGAATTGGGGTAGTGGTCACAATTAGTCTATATTTAATTTTAAAATTAGTTGCTGCAAACCGACCACAAATATAAAACTGACACAAAATGTAGGTATTTTTTATTTAGTTATATAGTACAGGCCACTTAGAGGTCCCTCAGCTCACTGAAAAACAGAAGAGAGGATGAATTTTAAGAATCACCTTTGGTTGTCCTGTACTGCTAGAATTAGAACGCAAAGAAAAGCCTTACTCTAGTACTATGGTATTTGAGTAGAGAAGTGACTAAGGAGAGGAGGGAACAGGATGGTGTCAAAGGGCAAAACAGCAAGAATGAAGGGAATTCTCAAGAAGTGGAAACTTCATGTAAAGGACATCAAGGTCAGATCAGTAATTCTTTATTTTTCATCTTTTCCTCACCCCTACCCCCAATTCAGTCCTGGCATCCTGAGCCTGAATCATCTGCCACCTGGAGAGACTATCCTCCTCTCCTAGCAGAAATGTAAAGCAAAGATGATAAATATGGCACACAACCATGCAAATGTGGAAGCCATTTCCTAAAACTTCTACAAACCAATTTTTCATGTATCAATGACAATTTTAAGCCAGTGTGAAAGAAGGGTGGGCTGATGAGGGGAATTCCCATGGACAGGTAGGTCTTTCTTCTTCCTTCAAATTCCACTACCAAGATGGCACCCCATTTTATCTCTCATTCAACTAATCCTGAGAGACAATGTGAAATAGGAATTGGTTATTTAAACTTTCCAAGCCTCTGTTTCTCCACCTATAAAATGAGAGGAGAAATGATATCAACCTCTTAGAATTGTGTGAGAATTAAATCATATGATCCATGTGAAATACTTAGCACAATCCAACACATGATGAAATCTTAATAGATGTTAACAGTTCTTAATCATCAATCTCCTCATGATCCAACCAATGTCTGAGCTATATCTACATATGGGAAGGATTTCTCTACAAAAGCACTACTCACCATGTGGTCCAAAGACTGGTATCAATTCATAAATTGTTACCAGTCAAAAGGAAGTAAGAGACTGAGACTAAGCATTTAGGAAAATCTAGAGCAGTTAGACATTGTTGCAAGATCTAAGAACATGATAGGTGGACTCATGTCTTGCATAGGGTATAAACACGTCATTTTACAATTTATATGGTGAACTGCCTGTAGCTCAAGTTGTATGCATGCCATATGCAGTAGAACCATGTTACAGTGTGTGACATTTCAAGGTTGCTTTGCATCTGTAACCCAAAAGTATATAAATATCCAAGAATATATTCGTATATATTTTTATACATGTTTTTACAATCACTTTAAATTTTAATCAAGCCTATTTTATAATCGATCCTATAAGATTAATTTCTAAATTAGGGAAATAAAATTCATATTATTTACTTTAACTCCAATTATATGGCCATACAGCTTCACTGAATTTTTATTTATTTATCTACTTATTTATTATATATATATATATTTTTTTTTATAAGAAAAGGTATACAATCTGCTGAATGTGGCAACAGTAGTATTTAAATGTGGATAGTGGAAATGATTCCATAGAAACAAGGGCAAAAGAGTTCTGATGAAACTTGCCTGAAATATGTTGGCTTATATATTGAATTTGGTTTTTAGCCCTAATTGATGATGAAGTGCTAAAACCATAGTGTATTATTTATGGAGTTGTTTTACCCAATAAATTTATGAAATCATCAAAATTTACTAATCATTTATACACAAAATATTAAAAAATTAAATTTAAAGCCAAATAATTATTTGAAACAAACAGTATTAAAAAGCCAATAGAAATCTACATTCAATATTCTACATAAAACATTAGTATTTCATGGGTTCTTATGAAGTGGCATTTAGGCTTGCTAAGACTAAAATACACATACAGTTGCCAAGACATTATTGAATGACTGCATCAAAGATATTTGCTTGGAAATGTTTGCTGATTCTGGTAAAGAAAGTAGCTCAAGTTTTACTTTCTGATGCATCATAGCTCAACGATTTCTGAAACTGCCTAATGATATGGAAAACCAACTCAATGAATAAATGAAGCTAGCAAAGCATTCTTTCCTTGTAACTTGACAAATGTGCAGATAAACTCTTATGTGGCAGTTCTTTTAGTATGTGTGCAATTTGAAAATGAAGATTTGAAGGAAGAAAGCTTTGCTCTTATTTAAATTCTTTTAGTTTCAGTGCTGAGAAGCACAACTAGTTCTAGATACGATAAAATTATGAAGAATTACTTTGTCGAAAAATGTGGTTGGCAGTTTATGTTTTGCATAGGGGTGTGTTCTGATGCTGCAACTGCCAACACAGAAAATTCTGGAGTAGCTACCCACAAAGCTTATGAGAGAATGTAACTCAGTGCAATGCTTTCTTCATTGAAAATATCTTGATTTAAAAAAAAAATCAGCTGAAGTAAACAACCTTTAGTGGCAGTACAAATTTCAAGTTAGGTAAGAAAATGCACCGAGGGTGGTTTTCACTGGCCCATCAGAACAGATCATTAGCACTTTTTCCAAATGCTATGTCCTGTGACTTAACATTGGTGGGTTGAAATTATTCATGATGGAGATACATCCTTTAAGGAAATCAGTAAATGCTACAAATTAGGGCTTCTGTTTTATTGTCTTTTTTTCCCATACAGCCCATTGTGATAATACGGAACCTGACCATAAACAGCTATTATTGGTATTGATGGGCAAAGTTATATCGACACAGTTGGTGTTTCTTCAGGATAAGAAATCAGTTTGGTCTCAATATTTAAACATATCAATAGGAAAGACCAACTTGCCCTATTGACTGATATCTGATATATTTAATGATCTCTGTATTTCCTGAAAAGAAAGAATTCTTTTTTTTTTCTTCTCTACAAATAGGAGCTGAGGTCAAAGGGCAAAATTAAAAGTCAGAAACTTTGAAGAACATGTTTTTTTTTATAGATTGCTGTACCACAATTTTAATTAAAAAAAATTGTCAAGTAGAAAATGATCTCGATATTATCATCTGCAGAGTGATGTCAGCAAATACTTCATGAATTGGATTGCCTTTGTCTCCTTGGGCTGCCATAACAAAAGACTACAGACTGGTGGCTTAAACAGCATAAATTTATTTTCTCATCGTTTTGGAGAACAGAGGTCCAAAACTAAGATTCCAATGGATTCCATTTCTAGTGGGAGTTCTCTTCCTGGCTTGCAGACTATGTCCTCACATGGCCTTCCTCAGTGTATACATATACACAGTGTGAGAAAGACAGAGAAAACAAGCACTCTGGTGTGTTTTTGTTTTTGTTTTCTTATAAGGACACTAATTCTATTGGATCATGGTCCTATCCTCATGACCACATTTAACCTTAAGTATCTTTCTAAAGGCCCTGTCTCCCAAAAGAGTCACATTGGAGGTTAAGGGTTTAACATATGAATTTTGAGGGGACATAATTCAGTCCACAGCAGATGGAATTTTATTAAATTTGTTATTCATTTAAAAAATCCTTATATAAGAAATTGGAAGTGGATCCAGAATTCTTTTATTTCATCAAAGGATAATTCAAATTGAACTAAAAAGTTACAGGATAAATTACTGAAATTAGCTAGTGATTAAAGATTAAAGATGACTTTTGAAAATAGAGCATCACTCACTTCACTTGGGATAAAAAATTTTAAATGAATACCCCAAACTCACTGAAATTGCTATAAACTCTTTCTTCCACTTCCATCAGCTGACCTCTGTGAGGCTGGTTTTTCTACTAGGAAAGTTACGAAAATTAATTACATATGCATATAATATGCAAGTAGAATTGTTAAACCAAACCAGATTAGGTAATTTAATAAACTCATTTATCATATTAAGATTTTAAATACTGATATGCATGGTGTTTGTTTAAAGTGTACATATAGGCATTTAACATAGGAAGCTTCTACTTCACTTACACCTTTTTTTTTTTTTAAGTAGGCTCTACGGCCAGTGTGGAGTCCAACATGGAGCTTGAATTCATGACCCTGAGATCAAGATCTGAGCTGAGATCAAGAGTTGGTCACTTAACCAACTGAGCTACCCAGGCAACCCACTTAATACTTTTTATTTACAATTATAGAACATCTAAAAGTTATGAGTATAATAGTAATTTTCTCTATTAATCACCTGGGCACACACTTTCAATGGATAATGAGCACTGTTTTGGTAATTCTTTCCTCCTTTGTTTTATTTTTATTATATTTACTGAAATGAGATTTTTATCTCTGTTAAATCTAATAATACAACTTTGGGCTTCTATTCTGTATGTCTTCATGCTGTATTTTATTTCCTAGTAATTTCTCTTTATTGTATTTTACCAAAGTACAATTCTTAACTAGATTGGAATTTTTAAAGATTATTTATTTATTTATTTATTTATTTGAGAGAGAGAATGAGACAGAGAGAGAGCATGAGAGGGGAGAGGGTCAGAGGGAGAAGCAGACTCCCTGCTGAGCAGGGGGCCCGATGTGGGACTTGATCCCGGGACTCCAGGATCATGACCTGAGCCGAAGGCAGTCGCTTAACCAACTGAGCCACCCAGGCGCCCCTAGATTGGAGTTTTTAAAAAAAGAGAGAGAAAGAAGAAAAAGAAGATAGAGACTTCGAGAACCACTGTTCTAGAAGATGTTAAGGTAAAGTTGTTAGAAGTTGTTAAGGTAAAGACTATGCTAATTAAACAGTTCAAAAAGGGACACCTCAAAACTCCATCTTGATGCTCATGGTAAATGAAACCATGACCACCAAGTAGAGACTTTTCATTTTGTTGAGAGGCTGTGATGGTTTCATTCCTTAGTGCAAAATTTTACAGATCTAAATTACCAATCTTTGCTCTCTGTTTTAAGTCCCTGGTTGTTTTATTGCTACTGAACCTTTATTTTTCATGTCCCTGTGCCAACCGAGTGAGAGGCTGCAGTTTCCTATATAATTGTTAAGAACCAACTGAAGGGAAGCAGGAGACCCATTAAAAAAAGAATGCAATAAAGGGCCAGAGTGATTCTGATTAAAGCATAAATCAGATCCTGGCATTTCTTTGCTTAAAATTCACCAATGTCTTTCCTTCTCACCCAAAGCCTTTCAATGAGTACCTCAAAAGACCCTACACACTCTGAGCCTCATTTCCTCTCTCATCTCTGATATTCTAACCTTTGCCCTTCTCCAGCCACACTGACTGCCCTACTGTTCCTCAGTGAATAAGGATGCCCTGGCCTTAGGATCTTTGCACTGGCTACTCTCTCTGCCTAAAATTCTGGGATTCTCTTCACTTGGGTATTTTCATGGCTCACTCTTTCATTTCCCTCATTTCTGCTCAAATATCACATTTTCAGAGAGATCTTTCTCTATTTAAAATTCTGTCCCTTCTCTCTATTCCCTTTTTCTCATTTAAACTTATCACTACCTGACATACCATATAAACATATTTTCTTTATCCCTCTAGTAAAATGGAAGCTCCACATAGGCAGAGAGGTTTTTACCTTTTTTGTCCACTTATGTAACGCCAACATTTATAACAGTTGTTGGCTCATAGTAGGTGTTTATTATATATTTGTTAAATGAATTGAATTAATGGATAAAAATCTATGAACCAATTTGAATTCAAGAATTCATAGAGAATAACTATAACAGTGATAAGCTGGACATGGCTTAAACCAGCTGGCAAGAATCCATTGTTAGCATCTGTTCTCAGCTCTCTATCAAGTAACTTCATGTCAGAAAGTTGAAACTGGCAGTAGTGAGAGTATTTACTTCATGGGTATATCAGATTTTCGAACAAAGCACCACAAACAGGAAGAGTCACGACTGAAATTTATTCTCTCATAGTTCTAGAGGTTGTAAGTCTGAAATTGAGGTGCCAGCAGGACCATGGTCCCTCTGAGACTGTGTGGATCCTTCCTTGAATCTTCTGAGCTTCTGATGGTGACCATCCATCCATGGCACACCTTAGCTTGCAGCTGCATTACCCCAATCTCTGCCTCTGTGGTCACATGGTATTCCCCTGTGTGTCTATGCCTCTGTGTCTCTTCTACACTTATAAGGACAGCAGTCATACTGGATTAAAGGTCTGCCCTACTCCACTATAATTTCATCTTAACTAATTACACTTGGAACAATTCTATTTCCAAATAAGGCCACATTTTGAGGTATTGGGGATTAGGAATTTAACATATTTTTTTAGAAGACACAATTCAATCCATAAAAATGAGCAAACACTAGAAATCAAGGCTTTATTGTTCTGCTTTTTTTTTTAAAGATTTTATTTATTTACTTGACAGAGAGAGACACAGCGTGAGAGGGAACACAAGCAGGGGGAGTGGGAGAGGGAGAAGCAGGCTTCCCGCCGAGCAGGGAGCCTGATGCGGGGCTCGATCCCAGGACCCTGGGATCATGACCCGAGCCGAAGGCAGATGCTTAACAACTGAGCCACCCAGGCGCCCCCTCTGTTCCATTTTTTAAGAGAGCCAATTGTTAAACATTTACAGCATACCACTAACTAAAACATGCTGTGACATTTTCTCTGAAATTCAGGATTAGTTGTAAAATCTGACCTACCTGTTAGATTAGCTAAAGGTGATTTAAATGATTATTTTTAGTTCTAAAAGAGATATAATAGAAATTAAAAGATATTATTTTTTAAACAAATAATTTATGAAAGCTATGGTTATATAATTTATACATTTGGATTATTTTTTCTCAAGAGCAGATAATTACATGCTAAGGAGCATCAAAAAATATAAAACACGCAGAAACTGACCAAAACGGTATTAGCCTAATAAATACTATTAATTTTAAAAAGAAGATTTATAGTTTATGCCTGCAGTTATTTGAATTTGGGAACAATAATTATAGCTTTTACATTAGAATTAGATATGCACACTTATGTATGCTTTAGGTCCCTCAGCTGTCAGTTGTTCTTAATGATGAATTGAATTGTATCTGGGACTTAGTACATCATTCTAATAGTACAGGAAAATGAATACAAAAGTATCATATATTTTTTATTTTACATTCAAGTAATTCATTTAGAGTAACTTTTGACTCATTGAAGAACTAATCTAGATCCTCCAACATTAGCTGATTCAAATCTTTTGCATTCTTTCATTTAATAAATATTTACTGATATCCTACTTAGTGCCAAGCACTGTTAGGGCCTGAAAACACATTAATGAATAAGACCGGAAATAACCCTGCTCTCATTTAAATTCATAGGTTAGACTTCTACTTCTAGCCTAAACAGAGTAATAAGTACCAAATTTACTCTTCTGTGTGAAACAACTAAGACACTGGACAAAATATATAAAACAATGGCTCTTCAGACATTTTACATCAGGCAACGAAAGACAGTGATCTCTGCAAGGTGAGCAACAAATAAGATGAGCCTTACAATATTTTGAGTGCACTGCTTGGAGGTTTCCAAATCATGGCTCAGAAGCAAGCAGGGGAGAAGGGAATAGGAAGGAATATACTCAGGTACAGTCCAGTGGATTCACTGAGTTGAGTGGACAGAGTTGTGAGTCAGGAAAAACCAAGGTGGCCAGAGTCCACAGGGCAAAGCACTGGAGAGGGAAGAGCTGCAAAGACAGAACAGTCTACAGTAATTCTCCCAAAAGTATTCAGTTGAATATAGACAGCTCAGGCATGTGATGAAATTACTTAAGGCTGAGGAAGCAACCAACTAAGAAAATTTGAGGGTATAGTGCCTGGAGGTCACAGAGAGTTGGAAATAATAAATGCTCCCAATAGCCAGAACAGAAAAGTCATGTTTCACAGGAAGATGGCTAAAGTACTAAGAAGGATCTTGCCTCAGTATTTGGGAAAAACTAGCCATGGACTAAATGCTACTCTGGTCTTGGCTAACAAAGCTTAAAAGCAAGATGCAAGAAGACCAAATTATTTCTAAGTAATGTCACTTCCTCCCATAAGTAGCTCAAGAATATTTTTAAGAAATATAAAATTTCCAGTATCCAACAAGGTAAAATTCACAATGTCTGGCATCTAATAAATATTACATATAAATTCATATGTAGAGTGAGGAGGAAAAGAAATATTAAAGTGACAAATAATGACAAAAAGTTATTACGTGGTGATACAGGTTAAGTAGAGGGTTTTAAAGAGTCAGGTGAAATAAATGAAGAGGGGTATATTTTACATTGGGTGGTCAGGGAAGCACCTCTGAAAAGATAACACTTAAGTGGAGCTCTGAGCTGTATGATGGCATGATCCATGTAGCGTTCAGAGGGACTTTAGGCAGCTAGTGCAAAGGCCCCGAGGTACGAATAAGTAGCTCTGGCTGTACATTGCTCACTTGCACACAAAAATGTAGGCTCAAAATCTTTACATTGACCAGAACAGGATGTACTATATTCCGTACACCATATATTTGCTATTATTTAAGATATTGTAAATTTACTAACTGTTTTCAGTTTTTTAAAACTCCCTTTTGGATCATGAGAAGATAGTCTCATTTTGGTTACCCAGAATGATGAGTGATCCTGAGAACAAAGCTTCCGAACTCTGTGAGACCACTGGAGCTCAAAGCAAGTCACAACTCTTACCTGCACTTCAGTTAGCATACCCAGTATTCTATGTGGTTATGAGTCCAGAAATACCTCCATGTTCAAATTACAAAAATATCCCAAATGCCCTTCAGAAAAATTGTAAAATCATGCCCTAAGGGAACTCAGTATGGCTCAAAAATCACATTGTGTTACAGCAAGCTATTGCCTGTAGGATCCCACTAGGACTAGGTCACAATGGACCCATTTGGAGCTTAAATTCTGGAAAGTTTAAATTCTGGAAAGTCAAATTAGCTTTTGACTAAGCCATAAGCACTGGAATTAAAACTGAGCTATCCAGCAGGTTCCACCTCATCACTAAAATTTCCATTACCATTTCTTTTTTAGTGGCCTCTGGTTCTAAAGCAGTCTCAGGTTGAGAGGAGGGCTCTGCTTAGAGACAGGGGACTAGAATCAAGAGCTATGCATATTTCTGTGAAAGAGAAAAATAGAAGTGTTCCTTTATGGAAGACAGTAGATACTCCAACCTCATTTAATTTAATATCAGATGAGAAAAGGGCAGATGAGTATACATGGAGGCAGAGAAGGTAGGTAGCATGAACAATAATGAGTAAGAGGTTTATAAAATGAAGTAAAGGAGGAATGAATTATGAAGATCTTGAGTTATTCTCAGCAATTGTGTGTGGCTGGGCAGTTTCTTGAGTTGCAGAGTCATTGGATAATGAAAATGAAACTCCCAGATGAAAGGTCTCATAGCAATAATTCTTCAGTGCTACAGATAATATAACTTTGTGTCCTCAGTAGCTATTTGCAGAAGAAAAGAAGGGAGAAAAGAACAGAGGAAGAGAGAAAGAGGGAGTAAGAAATAAACATATGAGGTCCACAGTGGTGGGAAAGTTAGCAGTGCACATGTAGAGGGCTGTTTCTGGTGCTGCTTTCTTTTCTGTATTCTAGGAAATGACAACCACGCTGTTAAGATCTTTTGCAGTTCTTTTTTTAAACTGATTTATTTTTCTTACTTGAACAAAAGGTCAAAGCACAGCAATTCATGGCTTTTCAAAAGTGAATCCAATGGTTCAGTAACTTCATTCATGAATTCTCTTAACAGACCCAATGCAAATTATCCTAATCTCTAGTTTCTAGATCCTACCATTTGAAGGGGAAAAAAACATGCTTACCAACTTTACATCAATAGATATACGATTTGTTAATTAATCCTAATTGTTCAAACCGTTCCTGACTTTTTTCATTGAAACTAGATTTTTTTTTAAAAATTGCTAAAAATTCTCACAACATGGTCAACTAAGTTCATAAAGATATTCCTCTTACTACAATTACCTGGAAATATAAAGTAAAATATGATCAAGAACAAAAAGCAATTCTTTTTTTTTTTTAAAGATTTTATTTATTTATTTGAGAGAGAGAGAATGAGAGATAGAGAGCACGATAGGGAAGAGGGTCAGAGGGAGAAGCAGACTCCCGGCTGAGCAGGGAGCCTGATGTGGGACTTGATCCCAGGACTCCAGGATCATGACCTGAGCCCAAGGCAGTTGCTTAACCAACTGAACCACCCAGGCGCCCAAACAAAAAGCAATTCTAAGGTGCTAGAAATGGCAAGCAGAATCAAAGTCAAAAAATAAGCATGAGGTAATGCAACAGCAGCCCATAAGAGCTTGGCTTCTGTAGAGAAAACCCTAAAGAATTGGAAATGGGTTCTAACAGCCATCTGGTGATGTGAAAGATGGTTTCATGAACTACGGAGGTCAGAGGGATTGATTCTAACACCCTAGCATAAAGCTGGGAGGGGCGCCTCGGTGGCTCAGTTGGTTGGGCGACTGCCTTTGGCTCAGGTCATGATCCTGGAGTCCCGGGATTGAGCCCCGCATCGGGCTCCCTGCTCAGTGGTGAGTCTGCTTCTCCCTCTGACCCTCTTCCCTCTCGTGCTCTCTATCTCTCATTGTCTCTCTCTCAAATAAATAAATAAAATCTTAAAAAAAAAAAAAAGCTGGGAGACTTGACAGGTTGCAAAATCCAACAGAATGGAACTGGAACTGAGAAGTGTTGCCCACCAGACTGAGGAGGCTTGAAGTCAATCCAGGGATAAGGGTTCACAAAACATAGAGAAAAAGTCACAATGCATATATGTGATGTCTGAATTTATATAACCTGAATGGAACAAGAGCCATAAGCACAGAAATTATCATAAAAATTGGCCTAAGATTATTAAAGCCCTTTAGAATCCAAGCAAAATGTCATTGAAAGTCAATATTTAAAGATACTTTCAAAATATAAGGAACTCTAAATCCTCATAAAAAAATTAATCCACTAAGGTAAACTCATAAACACAGATGCACACACGCACACACACACACAAGTACTAAATTGATATTAAATCCACAAATGGGCTAAACTTTCCTTTTAAAAGACTATTGTAACACTAGATTTAAAAACCTAGCTTTATGCTATTAGAAATTTCAAAAACAGTGATATAAAATGGTTGAAAGGAACAGGATCAAAGATCCTACTCCAGGAAAAATGGCAGTAACAGATTTAAATTCTCTTTAAAAAATAAACTTCCAGAAGATGGTAGAGTAGAAAGATCCTAGAATACACCTAGGATACACCTAGAAAACAACCACTTTAGCGTAAATAACCCAGAAAATGACCTGAGGACAAGCAGAACAGACTCTCCACAGCTAAATGCAGAGAAGAGGCCCCATCAAAGAGGGTAGGAAGGGTAGGGACGTAGTTGGGAGCCAAACTGACCCATGGGACTGTCCATAGAAAGAAGAGACATTACTGGCACAGAGAAGGGAGAGGAGCAGAGCCCACACCAGGCATGGGGGACCTGCATTGCGAAGACAAATCCTCATAATATTTGGCTTTGAAAGCCAAAGGGGCCTAATTTCATGAGCTTTACAATCCATGGGGTTTAACCCATGGAAAAAAATCAGGGGGCTTGACTCTGGGAGAGCCACAGGGCAACAGGAAACTGAGTCCCTGCCCTTAAAGAGTCAGTACAACACACACCCCACTAAGATACAGCGTAGAAGCAGCAGTTTGAAAAACACCTAGGGTATATGGGAAGATTTATTTACAAATCTCAGAGCATCTTCCTGAGGAGCAAGAATCATTGGGAAACTTTTACAAGAACAAAAGAGCTGGCAGGCACCATTTCCCTCCTCTACCCTACCCCTCAGCCTAGATGCACACCTGTGGGAAGCAGCACAGCCCAAACACTCTCCACCTACCTTGCTAACAGCACACCCCACCCTTGCATTTTCCCATGTACCTGCCCCCTCCAGCTCAGCCTTGGCAGGAGTTTAAACAGGTACCTATAGGTACCCTCTTACAGTGGACCTGTGCAGACCTTGCTGGCACCATACACCCCATCCCTGTATTCTGCAAACCCCTGCCCTCCAACATAACCACGGCAGGAGTACATCCAAAGCAGTGCCATAAGTTTGCCAATGTGCAACCAGCCCCAACAGGGGCTCCAAAGTGACGCCAACCCTGGGGAAATGTGAAGATAACCATACACACCAGTCTGATTGCAACCCAAGCAGTGGGTTGGAGGAAGACATCTAGTTTGACTGCAGGCCCTGCCCACCAGTGAAAGCTTCTCAGGGGACACAGAGAAAGTTTGCCGCAGTTTGGTGCTACAGCAGCTCTGGCAAATGCCCGGTCTGGTACAACTCAAGCCTAAGGAAGCCCCAGACTGGCCCACTAACAAGACAGAAGCCAAACACTCCCCACAACAGGCAAAAAGAGCCATTGCAGATGACTGGACTGAAGGCAAACACAAATGAGCCACAATAGTAGGGGCACATACAACACACATAGGAGACATCCTGTAGTGTCAGGTTCTAGTAAACAGGGCACATCCCACAGCAAGGCACTACAAGACCTCTTCTTCATAAGACCACTAGTTTCATGTGCAGGAAACCTAGCTGACTTTCCTAAGACACACACACACACACACAGACACACACACACACACACACACACACAAACAGACACAGGGAGTTAGACAAAATGAGGAAGACAAAGGAATATGTCCTAAGTGAAAGAACAGGACAAAATCACAGCAAGAGAGCTAAATGAAATGGAGATAAGTATTATGATAGAGAATTTAAAGTAGTGGTCATAAATACACTCACTGGACTTGAAGAAAGAAGAGTGGAGGGCCTCAGTGAGACCCTCAACAAAGAGATAGAAAACAAAAGAGAACCAAAAAGAGAAGAAGAATTCAATAACTAAAATTCAAAATACAGTAGAGGGAATAAACAGTACACTACAGTAGACTAGAGAAAGCAGAAGAATGCATTAGCACCCTGGAAAACAGTAATAGAAAACAATCAAGCTGAACAAGAGAGAAAAAATAAATAAATGAAAATAGACTTAGGGAACTAAGCAATACCATCAAACATAATAACATTTCCATCATAGGGATCTCAGAAGAAGAGAGAGAAAAGGGGGGCAGAAAATTTATTTGAAGAAATTATAGCTGAAAATTTCCCCAATCTAAAGAAGGAAACAGAAATCCAGATCCAAGAGGTACAGAAAGCCAACAATAAAATTAACCCAAGGAGATCTACATCAAGACATATAGTAAAATGGCAAAATGTAGTGATAAAGAGAAAATTTTTAAAAGGAGCAAGAGAAAAGAAAACAGCTACCTACAACGGAAGCCAGGTAAGCTGATTTTTCAGCAGAAACTTTGCAGGCCAGAAGAAAGTGGCATGATATATTCAAAGCACTGGAAAGGAAAAAATCTTCAATCAAGAATATTCTATCCAGCAAGGCTATCGTTCAGAATAGAAGGAGAGATAAAGGGGCACCTGGGTGGTACAGTCAGGTAAGCATCCGAATCTTGGTTTCAGCTCAGGTTGTGATCCCAGGATCATGAATTAAGCCCCATGTTGGGCTCCATGCTCAGTGTGGAGTCACTTAAGACTCTCTCTCCCTCTCCCTCTGTCCCTCCTCCCATGCTGACTCTCTAAAATAAATAAATAAAAATTTTTTTAAAGGAGAGATAAAGAATTTCCCTGACAAACAGAAGTTAAAGGAATTCATGACCACTAAACCAGCCCTACAAGAAATGTTAAAGGGAACTCTCTGAGTGGAAAGGAAAAGACCATAAGCAGGAGTAAGAAAATAGGAAGCACAAAAGCAGTAAATTTAATTATATCTATAAAAATCAGTCAGGGGATACACAAAATAAAATGATATAAAGTATGCCATCATATACCTAAAATGTAGGGGGGAGAGGAGTAAAAGTTTAGTGATTTTAGAACGAGTTCAAACATAAGTGACCATCAACTTAATATAGACTGCTATATGCAGAAGATGTTATATATAAACATAATGGTAACCACAAATCAAAAATTGGTAATAGATATGCAAAAAGTTAAGAGAAAGGAATCCAAGTATATCACTAAAGAAAGCAGCAAGCTGTGAGAGAAAAGCGCAAGAGAAGAAAGAAACACAGAGGAACTACAAAAATAACCAGAAAAGAAGTAAAAAAGTCAATAAATACATACCTATCAATAGTTACTTTGAATGTAAAAGGACTAAATGGTCCAATCAAAAGACATAGGGTGATGGAATGAATAAAAAAGCAGAACCCATCTATCTGCTGTCTATAAGAGACACATTTCAGATATAAAGACATATGCAGATTGAAAGTGAAGGGATGGAAAAGCATTTATCATGCAAATGGAAGTGAAAAGAAAGCCAAGATAGCAATAGTTATATCAGACAAAATGGACTTTAAAACAAAAACTGTAACAAGAGACAAAGAAGGACACTGTATGATCATAAAAGGAACAATCCAACGAGAAGATATAGCAGTTATAAGTATTTATGCACCCAACATGGAAGCACCCAAATACATAAAGCAATTAATAACAAACATAATGGAACTAATCAACTGCAATAAAATAATAGTAGGGGAATCTAACATCCCACTTACATCAATAGATAGATCATCCCAACAGAAAATCAACAAGAGAACAGTGGCTTTGAATGACAAATTGGACCAGATGGCTCTAACAGATATATTTAGAACATTCTATCCTAAAACATCTGAATACATATTCTTTTCAAATGGACAGGAAACGTTCTCCAGAATAGACCATGTATTAGGCCACAAAACAAGCCTCAACAAATTCAAAAAGATTAAAGTCATACCATGCATATTTTCAGATCATAATGCTATGAAACTAGAAATCAACCACAGGAAAAAATCTGGAAAGAGCACAAATACATGGAGGGTAGATAACATGATACTAAACAATGAATAAGTCAACCAAGAAATCAAAGAGGAAATCAAAAAAAACATGGAGATAAATGAAAATGAAAACACAATGATCCAAAACTTTTGGGATGCAGCAAAAGCAGTTTTAAGAAGAAGTTTATAGCACTACAGGTCTACCTTAAGAAGCAAGAAAAAATTCTAAATAAAAAACATAACCATACACATAGAGGAGCTAGACAAAGAACAACAAACAAAACCCCAAACCAGTATGAAAGGGAAATAATAAAGATTAGAGCAGAAGTAAAGGAGAGAGAAACTAAAAAGAAGAAAGGAGGGGGAAGGGAAGGAGAAGGAGTGGGAGGAGAAGAAGGAGGGGGGGAGGAGGAGGAGGAGAAATAGAACAGACCAATGAAATTGAGAGCTGGTTCTTTGAAAAGATTAAGAATTAAATCTTTAGCCCAGTCCTCAAAGAGAGAAAGAGAGAGAGGACTCAAATAAACAAAATCAGAAATAAAAGAGGAAAAACAACAACTGACACCAAAAAATGCAAAGGATTATAAGAGAATATTATGAAAATTTATATGCCAACAAATTAGGCAATGAGAAGAAATGGATAAGTTCCTAGAAACATATAACCTCCCAAAACTAAATCAGAAAGAAATAGAAAATTTGAACAAACTGATTACCAGCAGTGAGATTGAATCAGTAATTTAAAAACTCCCAACAAACAGAAGTCCAGGACCAGACAACTTCACAAGTGAAAGTACCAAACACATAAAGAAGAACTAGTTCCTATTCTTCTCTAACTATTCCAAAAAATATAAGAGGAAGGAAAGCTTCCAAATTCATTCTATGAGGCCAGGATTACCCCAATACCAACACCAGATAAAGACACTACAAAAAAAGAGATTTATAGGCCAATATCTCTGATGAACATAGATGCAAAAAATCCTCAACAAAATACTAGCAAACAGAGCCCAACAATACGTTTAAAAAAATCATTCATGACCATCAAGTGGGATTTGTTTCTGGGATGCAAGAGTGGTTCAATATTCACAAATCAATCAATGTGATACATCATATCAAAAAGAGAAAGGATAAAAAAATGATCATTTTAATAGATGCAAGAAAAGCATTTGACAGAGTACAACATCCATTCCTGATAAAAAATCCTCAACAGAGTAGGTTCAGAGGGAACATATTTCAATATAATAAAGGCCATGTATGAAGCTAACATCATACTCAATGATGCAAAACTGAGAACTTTTCCCCTAATATCAGGAAAAAGACAAAGATGTTCACTCTCATCACTTTTATTCAACATAGTACTGGAAGTCCTAGCCATAGCAATCATACAGGCAAAAGGAATAAAAGGCAACCAATCAGGTAAGGAAGAAGTAAAACTTTCACAATTTGCAGATAACATGATATTATATATAGAAAACTCAAAAGACTCCACCAAAAAACTACTAGAACTGAATAAATGAATTCAGTAAGATCACAGGACTCAAAGTCAATATACAGAAGTCCTTTGCATTTCTATACACTAATAATGAAATAGCAGAAAGAGAAATTAAGAAATCAGTCTCATTTACTATTGTATCAAAAATAATAAAATATCTAGGAATAAACCTAGCCAAGGAGGTGAAAAACCTGTACTCTGAAAACTATAAAACACTGATGAAAGAAATTGAAGACAACACAAACAAATGGAATGATATTTCATGCTCATGGACTGGAAGAACAAATATTGCTACAATGTTCAAACTACCCAAAGCAATCTATGGACTTAATGCAATCCCTATTAAACTACCAACAGCATTTTTCACAGAACTAGAACAATCCTAAAACTCATATGGAACTACAAAAGACACCAAAATAGCCAAAGTAATCTTGAAAAAGAACAAAACTGAAGGCATCACAATCCAAGATTTCAAGATGTACTACAAAGCTGTAGTAATCAAAACAGTATGGTACTGGCACAAAAGTAGACACACAGATCAAGAGAACAGAATAGAGAGCCCAGAAATAAATCCATGATTATATGGTCAATTAATCTTTAACAAAGCAGGAAAGAAGATCCAGTGTGAAAACAACAGTCTCTTCAACAATTGGCATTGGGAAAACTGTATAGCTACATGCAAAGGAATGAAATTGGACCAGTTTCTTACAACATACACAGAAATAAATTCAAAATGGATTAAAGACCTAAATGTGAGACCTGAAGCCATTAAAATCCTAGAAGAGATCACAGGCAGTAATTTCTCTGACATAGGCCATAGCAACATTTTTCTCAGTATGTCTCCTGAAGCAAGGGAAACAAAAGCAAAAATAAATTATTGGGACTACATCAAAACAACAAAAAAAAAACTGCACAGCAAAAGAAACAATCGAAAAACCAAAAACACAATCTACTGAATGGGAAAAGATATTTGCAAATGATATATATGATAAAGGGTTAATATCCAAAATATGTAAAGAACTTATACAACTCAACATCCAAAGCTCCCAAATAATCCAATTTAAAAAATGGGCAGAAGACATGAACAAACATTTCTCCAAAGAAGACATCCAGATGGCCAGCAGACACATAAAAAGATACTGAACGTCACTAATCATCAGGTAAATGCAAATCAAAATACAGTGAGGTATCACCTCATACCTGTCAGAATGGCTAAAATCAACAACACAAGAAACAACAAGTATTGGAGATGATGTGAAGAAAAAGGAATCCTTATGCACCATTCGTGGGAATGCAAACTGGTGCAGTCACTGTGGAAAACAGTATGGAGGTTCCTCAAAAAAATTAAAAATGGAATTATCATATGATCCAGTAATTCCAGTACTGGGTATTTACCCAAAGAATATGAAAACACTAATTGGAAAAGATATATGCACCCTATGTTCATTGCAGCATTATTTATAATAGCCAAAATATGGAAGCAACCCAAGCATTCATGGATAAATGAATGGATAAATGGATAAAGAAGATATATAATATGGAATATTATTCAGCCATAAAAAAGAATTAAATATTGCAATAACGTGGATGAATCTAGATGGTATAATGCTAAGTGAAATAAATCAGTCAAAGAAAGACAATTACCATACAATTTCACTTATATGTGGAATTTAAGAAATAAAACAAATGAACAAAGAAAAAAAGAGAAAAACTAAAAACAGACTCTTAAAATTTAGAGAACTAGCGGTACCAGGGCAGAGGTGGGGGGGTTGGGTGAAATAGGTGAAGGGGATTAAGAGCACACTTATGATGAGCACTAAGTAATGTATATAATTGTAGAATCACTATATTGTACACCTGAAACTAATATACCATTGTTTGTTAATTTTACTGGAATTAAAATAAAAATAAATAAACCAGTAAGCAACTTCAAAAAAGAGAGAAAAAAATCAACTTCTAAACAATCCAGTAGCAAGCAGGAAAGCAGGATAGAGGTAAAGCACTGAAAATGTAGGATAAATAGCAAGTATGACATAAGGTGATGGCACTAATTTCAAATACATCAATAATTAAAACTAAATTCACTAGGTAAAAAGACAGATTTTCAATTGTATAAAAACATGAACAAAACTATCATAAACAGTGATATCTTGTTTATAATAGATCCACCTAAAATATGAACATTGGAAGTAAAAAGATAATAAGGAGTTTAAACAAATACCAACCAAAACAAAGTGAGGTTGCTATATGAATGTAAGATACAATTTATTTTCAATTATAAGTCACTATGAGGGATAAAGTTAGTATACCTGGAATATATAATAATTCTAAACTTATGCCCCATATAACTTGGCATTAAAATATAAAGTAAGTCAGGAAAAATCTATCTTCCCTGTATGAATCACTGTAGTCTAACGCACTTTTCTCAATTATTAATCAATCAAGCTGGAAAAATTTGGTAGGAATTTAGAAAATTTTAACATAATTAACATGCTAGGGTTAATAAGCACATATAGGATCTTGTATTCAACAAAATAAGAGAATGTGTTTCTATAGCACACATGGAAATATAAAATTTAACCTTGAACTAGTCAATATGGCAAGTCTCAGCACAATTTTAAAAATTAATATACAGCCCATATTCTCTGAGCACTGTACATTGAATTAGAATTTTTTTTAAATAACCAATGTATCTCCATATATTTGGCAACTAAAAACTTAAAGTTCTAAGTAAATGGAGGTTCAAAGAAAAGTTATGATTAAACTTTAAATAGTGTTAACTGAATGCAAAGAAAAATATTGATATTAAAATTTGTAGGAAACACCTCAAGGGCTTATAAGAAAGAAATTTATTGCCAGAAATGCTTATATGAGAAAAAGAGAAAAGTTGGAGTAAATGAGCACAATAGGCAATTTAAGAAGGTAGAAGAGAACAGAATAAATCTAAAACAAAACAAACTAATGAAATTGAAGAAAAATATATAATATAGATGAGAAACCAAGGTAAAAATTAATTCTTAGAAAATACCAATAAAATTAAAAAATCCTCTAAGGTTATTGACATGGATAAAAAGAGAGAAAGCACAGATAAACAAAATTTTGAATAAAATAAAGGATATAGATACATAAGAAAAATAAAATTATAAAATACCATAAAAAATTTGATGTCAACAAATTTTACCCAAAGCAGATAATGGACAATTTCTTAGAAAAGCTTACTTAGCCAACTTAACTGGGGAAGAAATACAAGACTTGAATAATCACAGATTTAACCAAACAATAAAATCAGCAGTCAAACATTGATTCATTAAAAAAAATACTAGATTTACCAGATGGTTTTTCAAGTGTCAAAGAATTACTATTTTATACAAATTCAACCAGAGATTTAAAAAGTAAATATTCCTCAATTCATTTAATAAAATTTCAATAACAATATCAAAACCAAAGATAAAAGATATTTGAAAATGTATGCCAATACCATTCATTAGATAGGTGCAAACAAATTTAGTATTATAAAATCAAATTCAGAAAGATACAAAAAAATAAACTATAACTCTCTTGAATTAATAAAGTAATGCAAGGATTTTTTTTAAACACTTATAATTGTTTAGCTTTATTTAAAGGACTAGCAAAAGTCAGAGTCTTATAGAGTCACAAGCTGTTTCTAGTTTACCTTCATCAAGCATCTCCCCTCCTTTCTTTTTTTGGAAATTGTTATTTTTTTTAAAAAAAGGTAAAATTCACATAATGTAAACCAACCATTTTATTTATTTCATTTTTTATTTAATTTTATTTTTTCAAGTTTTTACTTAAATTCCAGGTATTTGACATACAGTGTATATTAGCTTTTGGTATGGAATTTAGTGATTCATTACTTACATACAATACCCAGTGCTCATCACAACAGGTGCTCTCCTTAAGACCCATCACCTATTTAACCCATCCCCCCTGCCTACCTCCCCTCCTGTAACTCTCAGTTTGTTCTCCATCATTAAGGGTCTGTTTCCTGGTTTGCCTCTCTTTTTTCCTCCTCTCTGTTCATCTGTTTTGTAAACCAACCATGTTAAAGTGAACAGTTCAGCAGCATTTAGAACATTCAAAATGTGCAATTTGCTACCTCTATATAATTCCAAAACAGTTTCATCACCCCAAAATAAAAGCTCATATTCATTAAGCAGTTACTCCTTATTTTCCTCCCCCAGTGTCAGGAAACACAGTATTGCCATACTAACAATATTAAGTTTTCCAGTCCATAAACACAAAATGTCTTTCCATTTATTATTTTTTTTCTGCAATGTATTATAGTTTCCAGTGTACAAGGCTTTCATCTCCTTGGTTAAATTTATTCCTAGGTATTTTATTTTTTAGATGCTATTGTAAACAGAATTGTTTTCTTAATTTCATTTTAGGATTCTTCATTGCAGGTGTGTAGAAATCCAGTTGATTTTTATGTATTGATCTTGTGCCCTGCAAATTTTCTGAATTTGTTTACTAGCTCAAGTAAGTTTCTTTGTGGGTTCTTTGGAATTTATTTGAGAATCAATTCACTTGTGAATAGAGATAGCTTTATTTTTTTCTTTTCCAATATGGATTATTTTTATTTCTTTTTATTACCTAATTGCTCTGGCAAGAACTTCCAGAACAACACTGAATAACAATGACAATAGTTGGCCTCCTAGAAGGAAAGCTTTTAGTCTTTTACTCTTGAGTAGATGTTTCCATAGGTTTTTCATAAATGGCCTTTATCATGTTAAGGATGTTTTCTTCCATCTTAGGTTTCTTTTTGTTTTCTTTATGTTTTTAATCAGGAAAGGGTATTGGATTTTATCAAATGCTTTCTCTATGTCAATTGAGATTATCATGTATTTTTTCCTTTGTTCTATTAATGTGGTACATTACATTGATTTATTTTCTTATGTTAATCCACCCATGCATTCCTGGAATAAATCCTACTAGGTCTTCGGTGTGTAATCCTTTTAAAATGCTGTTGGATTTATTTTGTTAGTATTTTGTTGAGAATTTTTGCATCTATATTCTTAAGGGATATTGGTCTATAGTTTTCATTCTTGTGGAATCTTTATTTGGCTTTCACAATTCTGGCCTCACAGAATGAGTCAGGAGGGTGCCTGGGTGGCTCAGTCGTTAAGCATCTGCTTTCGGTTCAGGTCATGGTCCCAGGGCCCTGGGATTGAGTTCCACATTGGGCTCCCTGCTCAACGAGAAGCCTGCTTTACACTCTCCCACTCTCCCTGCTTGTGTTCCCTCTCTCACTGTGTCTTTCTCTGTCAAATCAATAAAATCTTAAAAAAAAAAAAGAATGAATTAGGAAAGGGTTCCCTCCTTTTCAATTATCAGAAGAGTTTGAGAAGGATTTGGTGTTAATTCTTCTGTAAATGTTTGGTTAAGGGGCACCTGGGTGGCTCAGTCGTTAAGCATCTGCCTTTGGCTCAGGTCATGATCCCAGGGTCCTGGGACTAAGCCCTGTGTAGGGCTCCCTGCTCAGTGGGGAGTCTGCTTCTACCACTGCCCCTCCCCCCATTCATGCTCTCTCTCACTCTCTCACTCATGCTCTCTCTCTCAAATAAATAAATACAATCTTTAAAAAAATGATTGGTAAAATTCACAAGTGAAGTCATCCAATCCTGGACTTTTCTTTGTTGGGAAAATTTTGATTACTGATTCAATCTCTTTACTTGTGGAAGGTCTATTTAGATTTTTTATTTCTTCTTGAGTCCATTCTGGTATTTGTGTTTCTGGGAATTTTTTCCATTTCATCTGTATTATCTAATTTGCTGGGGATGGTTTAATTTCTGAACATTAATCAATGTAATGTATCATAATAACATATTAAAGAAGAAAATCCATATTATCTAAATAGATATTTAAAAAAGATCATTGCATAAAGTTTAATGTCTGCCCAAGATGTAAAACACACACAGAGACACACAGACACACAGACAGAAAATAAAAGTAAGGAAAATGTTTTTAACTGACAAAGGTATCAGGAAAACCCCATACTTAAATATAAGAATACACTATGCAAAGAAATTTACTCCTAGTTATACACTTAACTGAAATGTGTACATTGGTGCACTATCAGACATGAATAAGCATGTTCATAGCATCAGTGTTTCTAATAGCTAAGAACTATAATCAACCTAAACATTCATCAAAAGTAAAAGAGATAGGGGCGCCTGGGTGGCTCAGTCGTTAAGCGTCTGCCCTCAGCTCAGGTCATGATCCCAGGGTCCTGGGATCAAGCCCTGCATTGGGCTTCCTGCTCGGCGGGAAGCCTGCTTCTCCCTCTCCCACTGCCCCCTGCTTGTGTTCCCTCTCTCACTGTGTCTCTCTCTGTCAAATAAATAAATAAAATCTTTGGGAAAAAAAAGTAAAAGAGATAAGTGGTGTTATAGTCATACAAGTATAGAGCATTGGGAATAAGCAAACCAATGTATATGAAATAGCATGGATAAATCTCATAAGCATAATGCTGATCAAGAGAACACAAAAGAGTAACTTCTATATGATTCAAATTATGTACAGTTCCAAGCAGGCAAAAATAATCTATAGTTTGAAGTCAGAATCATAATTATATTTTAAAAAAGAAGTGTGGTAGGAACTGGAAGAGGATGTAAAGGAGCTTTGTGGGTACAGGGATATGCTATTTCCTTACCTCAGCCATGATTAAAATGGATGTTTCCACTTTGGAAATTCACTGAGCTGTGCACATTTTGTGTGCTTTTCTATATGAATGTTACAGTTGAAAAATAAGTATATTTTAAAAGTAAAACATAAAATCAACTCATAGAATAATAATTAAAACTTTCCTAGCTATCAAAAGAACTACACATGCACACTCACAGTAAAGAAGCAAAGCAAATAAAACGCCTAGTGAAGGGGTTTAAAAGTATAGAATGAACAAAATAATAATTTGGCAGAAATTGTATTAAATATACTTGTCACATCAATAAGAGGAATATTGGTTTTACTCACTGATTATAATAAAAATAATATATTAAATTGGATTCAAAGAAACAACAAAACTATTCTACATCAAATAGGTTCACCTAAAATAAAATTTTTCAGAAAACTTGAAAATAACAAGATGTGCAAGAGTATACTGGATAAATGTAAGCAAAAAGAAACAATGTAAAACAATTTTAATATCAAAAAAGATTTATTTCCATCTGAAACATTAATTCCCCTTGTCATGTGACATAATATATTTACAGGTTCAGGTGATTTAGATGTGAACATTTTCAGAAGGCCATTATTTTGTCTATCACAGTCTGCCCTCTGGTACATAAAAATTCACATCAATCTCACATTCTGAATTCACTCACTCCATACCAACACCTCCAAAACTCTCAATCCACTACAGCATCAACTTAAGTCCAAAATCTCATCTACATATCATCAACTCAAATTCCCTAGTTCCATCATTTAAAACATCTGAATCAGGTATGAGTAAGTCCTGATCCATTCTAGGGTAAAATTCCTCTCAATCTGCATTTGTGATATTAGAAACAAGTTTCCTGCTCCCCAAATACAATAGTGGGACAGGCATGGGGTACCAGTTCTAAACATTCCCATTCAAAGAAGAGGGGAAATGGAAGGAAAAATAGAGCCACCAATCCCAAGAAATTTCAAAATCTAGGCCAGGCAAGCAACATAGGTTTCAAGGCCTGGGAATAATCCTATATAGTCCAAGACTCTCCCTTCTGGACCTGAGGCTTTCTGCCCTTAGAGGCCTGCTTCCTTTTGTATGAAATATAGCACACTTTATAGCTGAGGTTGATCAGCCTATTTCCTACATATATAATTTTGTAAGCCTAAGAGTTTTATTTCATTTTATATACTTTGTCCTTTCTAGTTAAAGTTGTCAGTGTTTTATGTTAGTAGAACACATTCAAAAACCTTGTGGGTCTCTTGTATATGTCAAGGAAATCTGTCCCATTAGACATGAGGCTCTTCCACAGATCTTTCCTAGATAATCCTGTCTCTATTTTCCCTTCAGAGACAGCTGAGGGGATCAGGAGTAGAACTTCTAATCTTGGAGGAGGAGCAAGATGGTGGAGGAGTAGGAGACATAAATTTCATCTGGATGCAGAAATTCAGCGAGATAGCTATCAAACCATTCTGAACACCTATGAACTCAACAGGCGGTCAAAGAAAAGAATAGCAGCAACTCTCTGAACAGAAAAGTGACCACTTTCTGGAAGGTAGGACATGCTGAGAAGTGAATCTGAGGAGATATATGGGAAAATAGATCGCAGGGGGAGGGAGCCTCCTCAGCCGCTACGGCAAGGGATAGAGCCTCGGAGCACAAAATTGGAACTTTTAGAAGTCTGCTCCACTGAGGGATGTTGCTCCTGTGGCTAAGCGAGGGGTGGAACCCTCACTGGGACAGTGTAGTCTCAGGACCCTCAGGGTCACAGAAAAACTGGGGGTGCCTGAGTGTGGCAGAGCTCCCAGGTATCGGAGCAGGGAAGCCGGCTGCAGAGATGGAACCGAGGAGTGGGCTCTCAGCTTGGGGTTGCCATAAACCATGATCCGCAACAAACTCAGGCCACCACTCGTTCAGCAGGGACCCAAAAAGTGGCAGATTGGGGGAGACTCCCCTTCCTCCCCCATGAGGAGTGGCATGGGAGCCCACTGCAGGAATCTGCTGGGTTTGGAGAATCCAAATGGGGTCGTGTGCCAGAGACAGAAATGCTTGGTACAAGCCAGGTGAGCACGGAGTGCGGCTGTAGACCAGGGAGACAGGAGTGATTGATCTGGGAGCTCACTGAGGAGTGGGGCCCCGAGTTCTCGGCTCCTCCAGGGCGGAGATTGGGAGACCACCATTTTCACTTTTGTCCTCCAAAGCTATACGGAAAGTTTGCAGGGAACAAAAGCTCCCCAGAGCAAACCCGAGCAGATTACTGAGCCCGCCCCAGCAAGGGCAGCACAATTCCGCCTCGGCAAAGACATTTGAAAACCTCAGAACAGGCCCCTCCCCCAGAAGATCAGCAAGAACAGCCGGCCAAGACAAAGTGTACCGATCAATGAGAACGGCAAAACCCCACAGCTAGAGGAATAGAGCACACAGGATTCATGGCTTTTTCTTCCCATGATTCTTTAGTCTTTCAAAGTTAATTTTTTAAATTTTTTTCTTTTTCTATTTTTTTTAATTTTTTCCCTTTTTCAACCAACATTGTATCAATCCCTTTTTCAGAAAATCTTTTTTATTTTTCATTTTTAGAGTCATATTCTATCCCTTCATTGTAGTTAACCTTATTTTTCGTGTGTGTGTGTGTGTGTGTGTGTGTATATATATATATATAAGTTGTTTTCTCTTTAAAATTTTGGGATACGGTTTCTTCTAACAGACAAAATATACCCTAAATATCTAGTGTATGGTTTTGTTCTAGTCTCCTGCTTGATCACTTTCTCTCCCCCCCCCCTTTTTTTTTAATTTCTCTTCTTTCTTTATTCAACCAACTTCTTATCTTATCAATTCCTTTTATAAAATCGTTTATAATATTCATCTTTACAGTTATATTCCATCCCTTAATCGTATTTACCCTTATTTTTGTACATATATGAGTTTTTCTTTCTTTAAAATTTTGGGAGACAGTTTCTTCTAACAGACCAAAACATGCCCCAAACCTAGTGTGTGCCACTGATTTATGCACCAGACTGATCATAGTTGATCATGTTCTTTTTTCTTTTCTTTTCTTTCTTTCTTTCTTTCTTTTTTTTTTTTGTTCCTTTCTTTCCCTTTCTTTTCCCCCACTTTCAGGTCTCTTTTGATTTCGTTAGTCTATATTTTTCTGGGGTCGTTGTTACACTATTAGCATTTTATTCTCTCATTCATCTATTCTCCTCTGGACAAAACGACAAGATGGAAAAAAATCACCTCAAAAAAAGAACAAGAGGCAGTACCGACTGCCACGGACCTAATCAATACAGACATTAGTAAGATGTCAGAACTAGAGTTCAGAATGATGATTATAATGATACCAGCTGGGATTGAAAAAAACATGGGAGATACTAGAGAAACCCTTTCTGGAGAAATAAAAGAACTAAAATCTAACCAAGTCGAAATCAAAAAGGCTATTAATGAGGTCCAATCAAAACTGGAGGCTCTAACTGCTAGGATAAATGAGACAGAAGAGAGAATTAGTGATATAGAAGACCAAATGATGGAGAATAAAGAGGCTGAGAAAAAGAGAGATAAACAACTACTGGATCATGAGGGCAGAATTTGAGAGATAAGTGATACCATAAGATGAAAAAATATTAGAAGAATTGGGATCCCAGAAGAAGAAGAAAGAGACAGAGGGGCAGGAGGTATATTGGAGCAAATTATAGCAGAGAACTTCCCTAATTTGGGTAAGGAAACAGGCATCAAAATCCAGGAGGCAGAGAGAACCCCCCTCAAAATCAATAAAAATAGGTCAACTCCCCGGCATCTAATAGTAAAACTTACAGGTCTCAGAGACAAAGAGAAAAATCTGAAAGCAGCTTGGGACAAGAGGTCTGTAACCTACAATGGTAGAAATATTAGATTGGCAACAGACCTATCCACAGAGACCTGGCAGGCCAGAAAGGACTGGCATGATATCTTCAGAGCACTAAATGAGAAACATATGCAGCCAAGAATACTATATCCAGCTACGCAGTCATTGAAAATAGAAGAAGAGATAAAAAAACCTTCCAGGACAAACAAAAACTAAAGGAATTTGCAAACACGAAATCAGCCCTACAAGAAATATTGAAAGGGGTCCTCTAAGCAAAGAGAGAGCCTAAAAGTAACATAGACCAGAAAGGAACAGAGACAATATACAGTAACAGTCACCTTACAGGCAATACAATGGCACTAAATTTATATCTTTCAATAGTTACCCTGAATGTAAATGGGCTAAATGCCCCAATCAAAAGACACAGGGTATCAAATTGGATAAAAAAACAAGACCCATTGATAGGCTGTCTGCAAGACACTCGTTTTAGACCCAAAGACACCTCTGGATTGAAAGTGAGGGGTGGAAAACCATTTACCATGCTAATGGACACCAAAAGAAAGCTGGGGTGGCAATCAGTATATCAGACAAATTAGATTTTAAATCAAAGAGTATAATAAGAGAAGAGGAAGGACACTATATCATACTTAAAGGGTCTATCCAACAAGAAGCTCTACCAATTATAATTATCTATGCCCCTAACATGGGAGCAGCCAATTATATAGGCCAATTAATAACAAAAGCAAAGAAACACATCGACAGCAATACAATAAGAGTAGGGGACTTTAACACCCCTCTCCCTGAAATGGACAGATCATCTAAGCAAAAGATCAACAAGGAGATAAAGACTTTAAATGACACACTGGACCAAATGGACTTCACAGATATATTCAGAACATTCCATCCCAAAGAAACAGAATACACATTCTTCTCTAGTGCCCATGGAACATTCTCCAGAAGAGATCACATACTAGGTCACAAATCAGGTCTCAACTGGTACCAAAAGACTGGGATCATTCCATGCATATTTTCGGACCACAATGCTTTCAAACTGGAGCTCAATCACAAGAGGAAAGTCTGAAAGAATTCAAATACATCGAAGCTAAAGAGCATCCTACTAAAGAATGAATGGGTCAACCAGGATATTAAAGAAGAATTTAAAAATTCATGGAAACCAATGAAAATGAAAACACAACTGTTCAAAATCTTTGGGATGCAGCAAAGGTGATCCTAAGAGGAAAGTATATAGCAATACAAGTCTTTCTCAAGAAACAAGAAAGGTCCCAAATACACAACCTAAACTTACACCTAAAGGAGCTGGATAAAGAATGTCCATCAACAGATGTCCAAGATGTCCATCAACAGATGAATGGATAAAGAAGATGTGCTATATATATATACAATGGAATATTACGCAGCAATCAAAAAACCTGAAATCTTGCCATTTGCAATGAACGGCATGGATGGAACTAGAGGGTATTATGCTAAGTGAAATAAGTCAATCAGAGAAAGACATGTATCATATGATCTCACTGATTTGAGGAATTCTTAATCTCAGGAAACAAACTGAGGGTTGCTGGAGTGGTGGGGGGTGGGAGGGATGGGGTGGCTGGGTGATAGACATTGGGGAGGGTATGTGCTATGGTGAGCACTGTGAATTGTGTAAGACTGATGAATCACAGACCTGTACCTCTGAAACAAATAATACATTATATGTTAAAAAAAAAAAAAAAGAAGAAGATAGTAGGAAGGGGAAATGAAGGGGTGAAATTGAAGGGGAGACAAACCATGAGAGACTATGGACTCTGAGAAACAAACAGGGTTCTAAAGGGGAGAGGGTTGGGGGGATGGGTTAGCCTGGTGATAGATATTAAAGAGCGCACATATTGAATGGAGCATTGAGTGTTATATGCAAACAATGAATCGTGGAACACTCCATCAAAAACTAATGATGTAATGTATGGTGATTAACATAACAATAAAATAAAATAAATTGTACACACAAACACACACAAAAAAGAACACCTAATCTCTTCAAAGAGTCCACTATTTGACTGAATAATCTGTTTTTTTTTTTATGCCTCCCACGCATTAGCCAACAGTTATCCTGCCAGACCCTTGGGTTTTTCTCCAAAACACATTTTTCTGACAATGAATATCCTAATTTTGACATTTACAATCCAGATAGTCTGAGAATTTCTCAAATCATTCATTTTTGCCTAACAGTTCTTCCCTAAATGGTTCTACTTCCTGTCTCATTTTACTATAAACAACCAAAAGAAAGTAGTATGCACCTTTTAACACTTTGCTTGAAAATCTCCTCAGCTAAATACCAAATTCATAATTTACAAGCTTTTCTTTCCATATAATTGCAGGACACAATTCAGCTAAGTCCTTGCCACTACATAACAAGAATCCTCTCTCCTCCAATTTTTTTTTTTTTCAAGATTTTATTTATTTATTTGCTAGCGAGAAAGCATGGGAGAGAGAGAGCGAGAGTACAAGCAGGGGACGCGGCAGGCAGAGGGAAAAGCAGGCTCCCTGCTGAGCAAGGAGCCTGATGTGGGACTCGATCCCAGAACCCTGGGATCACGACCTGAGCTGAAGGCAGATGCTTAACTGACTGAGCC